>NC_138342.1:200375465-200872965 GCF_046562875.1 Panthera onca
TCTTGGCCTTTGACGCTGTCCCTACCCACGGGGCTGTCTCCCTGTGACCAGGGCTAATCACACTGAGGGTGGGGACGAGGTTGGCTGCAAGTCTGTTTTGAACGGCTCAGCATAATGTGCTACCAAGCAAACACACATCTGATGTTGTCAAAATTTTTATTTATTTTTTTAACGTGTACTTATTTTTGAGAGAGAGAGAGAGACAGAGCCTGAGTGGGGGAGGAGCAGAGAGAGGGGAGACACAGAATCTGAAACAGGCTCCAGGCTTGGAGCCATGAGCCCAGAGCTGGGCGTGGGGCTCAAACTCACAAACTGTGAGATCATGACCTGAGCCAAAGTCTGACGCTCAACCCACTGAGCCACCCAGGCGCCCCATTAACAGACATTTAACATAAGAAAGTTGTTGGGGGCAGTAGGGGTCTGGGTGTCTTCCCTGATGCCCAGAACACCCCATGGCTGTTACCATCCAAATACCACCTCCTCTGGCTTCTCTCTCTCCCAGAATCTGAATGTTGTCTCTTCTTTTCAATCTACCTGGTGCACATTTGTATTTCTCTTGTCACACCACATTTGCCCCACTTTATCCTTACAATATCATAAGCTACCCCAGGCGAAGGCAGTCTTCTTTTCCGTGTGAACATGACCAAGTGTGTTTATGAAATTTTAACTAAAATGACTACAAAGGATATCTTTAAAAGGAACTTAAGGGGAAATTATATTTTATGTAGGTCACCCAAAATGAACATTTGCGTTTTTCAGAGCTTGTTTCTGATTTATAAAATAGTTGAAAACGATTTTAGCACCTTTAACTTTTCACTTTGGGGAGCCATGTGGTGTATTAATTATTGCTTAATGTGCCAAAACTTGTATATTTCTGCTTCGTGGGTAAGGTGTGGTAGAAAATCGTAAATTTTGCCAGAAAAGAGAACTACATTCCCAAACTGGCTCTGTGAACTGGACAGATTCCTGCACATCATGATTCTGTTTCATCGTCTGTAAATCCAAGCTAGCAACAGCAGCTCTGATTGCTAGAGTTCTGATACCCAGCTCACATAGGAATCGCTCAGAAAATGCTTCCTTTATTCCTTACTAGGGTTATAGGAACAATGTATTAAATACAGTGTGGCTAACCCTCCCAGGCTTAGTGAAAACTAATTTCCTTTTGCCACGTTTACTCTTTTTCTCCCCAGTTTTCAATAAAACCCCATAATTGTTAGCCCCTTATTTTGGCCAGTAGCCTTAAGTTATTCGAAGTTTTGTTTTTTAACATTTAGACTTGTACATGTTTACAAAATACACAGAATTTTTGTATACTCTTCGTCCAACTGTTGCTGAGTGCTCCCTTTGATAACCCCAATAACATTTTCACACTATAAAAGTAACGTTAATACAAGAGTATCGCATAGGCTACAAAGCTTATTCGGATTTTGATAAATGTCCCGAGCGAGGATAGAATCCAGGATCACACGCTGCGTTTGAATGTCATGATTCTTAATTGTTGCTTAATCCGGAACACTGCCTCTCTGTCTGCTTCTGCCTTTCAAGGGGTTGACACGTTGGAAGATAACTTATTTTGTGGGGTGCCCCTCAGTTTCATCTCAGCTAATAATCTCCTCACGATTAAATTAAGGCTCTGAAACGATGGCGGCAATACAACTGATGTTGTGTCTTCCTTGGTGTGTTACATAACAGGGCGTGTGATGCCAAGATGGGTCATTACTGGTGACACCCGCTCTGATTGCTCAGTTAAGGGGTGTCTACCAGATTGCTCTGCTTTAAAGTTGCTTTCTTGGGGCGCCCGGGTGGCTCCGTTGGTTGAGCGTCTGACTCTTGATTTGGACTCAGGTCATGATCTCATGGTTTGTGGGATCGAGCCCTGTGTCAGGCTCTGTGCTCACAATACAGAGCCTGATTGGGATATTCTCTCTCTCTCTCTCTCTCTCTCTCTCTCTCACTGTCAAAATAAATAACCTTTTAAATCATTAAGAAAATGAAGTTACCGTTTCTCTTTGTAATTAATGCAAATATTGTGGGTATACTTTGAGACTCTGTGAATACCCTGTTTTTTCATCACTTTTTCATCCACCAGCCTTATTACATTGATGTTTCTTTTTTGTTTAATTTTTAATTTTTTAATTTTATTTAAAAAAAAATTTTTTTTTTAACGTTTATTTATTTTTGAGACAGAGAGAGACAGAGCATGAACGGGGGAGGGGCAGAGAGAGAGGGAGACACAGAATCTGAAACAGGCTCCAGGCTCTGAGCTGTCAGCACAGAGCCTGACGCTGGGCTCGAACTCACGGACCGCGAGATCATGACCTGAGCCGAAGTCGGACGCCCAACCGACTGAGCCACCCAGGCGCCCCAAATTTTTAATTTTTTTAAAACGGAGGTATAGTTGACTTACAAAGCTGTATGAATTTCACGTGTCCATTGTGATTCAATAATTCTATACTTTTCTCAGGGTTCATCATGGTGGGTGTCATCACCATCTGTTGCCCTACAGTGTTGTTAAAATATTATTGACTCCTCTCTCTATGCTGTCCTTTTTTAAAAAAAAATTAATGTTTATTTACATTTGAAAGAGAAAGACACACACACACAGACACACACAGACTGCACAAGTACGGGAGGGGCCGAGAGAGAGGGAGACCCAGAATCGGAAGCAGGCTCCTGGCTCTGAGCTGTCGGCACAGAGCCTGACGCGGGGCTCGAACCCATGAGCTGTGAGATCGTGACCTGAGCCCAAGTCGGACGCTCAACCGAATGAGCCACCCAGGCGCCCCATTGACGCTGTACTTTTTATATCCGTGATTTATTTATTTTATAACTGGAAGTAGTGTCTCTTCATTCGGTTCCCTATTTTGCCATCTTTCCACCCATCTTACTTCTGGTAACTATGAGTTTGTCCTCTTATTTATGAATCTGTTTCTGTTTGTTTGCATGTTTGGTGTTTTTTTTTTTGTTTTGTTTGTCTCACTGACTTCACTGGAGATGATACCTTCTAGGCCTGTCCATGATGTTGCAAATGGCAAGTTCTTGTTCCTTGTTATGTCTGCGTAATCTGGCATTGTGTGTATAGCGCATCGCCTTGGCCATTCATCTCTTGGCGGACATTTAGGTTACTTCCATAACTTGGCTATCGCGAATAACGCTGCCGCGAACAGAAGGGTGAATATATCTTTTGTCAAATTAGTGTTCTCATTTTCTCTAGTTAAATACCCAATAGTGGAATTACTGGACCATAAGGTGTCTCAACTTTTAATTTTTTGAGGAGCCCCAGTACTCTTGTCCGTAGTAGCTGCATCAGTTTACAGTTCCACCAATAGTGTATGAGGATTCCCTTTTTCTCCATCCTCACCAACACCTGTCATTTTTGTCATATTGATACTAGCCATACTGATAGGTATCAGGTGATATCTCAGTGTGGTTTTGATTTGCATTTCCCTGAGGATTATGAATATTGAATATTTGTTCATGTGTCTATTGGCCATCTGTATATCTTCTTTGGTAAAATGTCTATTCAAGTTCTCTGCCTATATTTTGAATGGATTTTTTTTTGGTGTTGAGGTAAATATGTTCTTAGTTATTAGATAGATCATTTGCAAACATTTTCTCCCATTAAGTAGGGTTACCTTTTCGTTTTGTTGATAGTTTTCTTTATTATAAAAGCTTTTAATTTTGGTGTAGTCCCAGTAGTTTATATTTGCTTTTGCTTCCCTTGCCTCAGTAGACAGATCCATGAATATGTTGCTAAGGCCAATGGCTAGGAGATTACTGCCTATGTTTCTTCTAGCAGATTTATGTTTTCTAGTCTTACATTTAAGTATTTAGTCGCGTTTGAGTTTATTTTTGTGTCTGATGTAAGAAAGTGGTTCAATTCCATTCTTTTGCATATAGTTGCCCAGTTTTTCCAGCACCATTTATTGAAGAGACTGTGTTTTCCACACTGTATAGCCTTGCCTCCTTTGTCATGGATTCACTGGCCAGGTACCTGTGAGGTTGTTGTTTTTTTTTCTGGGCTCTCTATTGTATTCATCAATACATCTGTTTTTGTGCCAGTGCCATACTGTTTTTATTATGACAGTTTTATAACATATCTTGAAAACTTGGATTGGGATACCTCCAGTTCTATTTTCTTTTATCAAGATTGCTTTTTGTCTATTTGGTCTTACATAGTTCCATACAAATTTTAGTATTTTTTGGTCTAGGTCTGTGAAAAATGTTGCTGATATTTTGATAGACATTGCATTAGATCTGAATATTTCTTTGGGTAGTATGGACATTTTAATAATATTAATTCTTCCAATCCATGAGCATGGAATCAATTCTGGTATTTTATTGGTGGAGTCTACAGTGTTTTGTTTATATAGTATCGTGTCATCTGCGAATAGTGACAGTATTTCTTCTTTATTACCAGTTTAGATGCCTTTTATTTCTTTTTCTTGTCTGATTGCTAGTCGTAAGCCTTCCAGTACTATGTTGAAGAAAAGTAGCAGGAGTGAACATCCTTGTCTTGTTTCTGATCTTAGAGGAAAATCCGTCACTTATCCATCATTGAGTATGCTGTTGGCTGTGGGTTTTTCATAGATGTTCTTGTTAGGTTTGCTGAGAGCTTTTGTCATAAATGGATGTTGCATTTTGTCAAATGCTTTTTATGCATGAACTGAAATGATTATATGGTTTTTTTAATAAAATGTTTATTTATTTATTTTGAGGGAGAGAGAGAGAGCTCTGAAGGGGTAGAGAGAAAGGGAGAGAGAGAGATTCCCAAGCAGACTCTGCACCATCAGCACAGAGCCCGATGTGGGGCTTAAACTCACAAACTGTGAAATCATGACCTGAGCCGTAATCAAGAGTTGGTTGCTTAACTGACTGAGCCACCCAGGTGCCCCTTATGTGGTTTTTATTATGTTTGACCTGTGGTTTCCTTGGATTCATATTTTATATGTATAGCAGTCTATATCACGTTGATGGTTACTTAAGTTCAAACACATTCTAAAAGCCCTGTTTTTTACTCTTCCCTCTAAACTGTATGTACATGATGTCATATTTTACATCTTTTTATTTTGTGTGTCCCTTGACTAATTTTTGTAGATATAATTGATTTTACTACTTTTGTGTTTTCACTTCCACACTGGCTTTATAAATGATTAATCCACTACCTTTATTATATATTTTCTTTTATTAACATATAATATATTATATTTCCATAATATATATAGTGAATTACAATAAATAATAAATTATATTCATATTATAAATTATCCTATTTTCTTACATCCAGTTGTCGCCTTTTAGTTAAAGAAATTTCTTGTAAGATTTTGTGGTGGTGAACTCCTTTAACTTTTTTGTGTTTGGGTATCTCTTTCCCCTTCCATTCTGAGTGATCACCTTGCCAGGTAGAATATTTTTAATTGTAAGCTTGAAAAAAATTTTTTGAAGCACTTTGAATATATCATGCCACTCCCTTCTGGCCTCCAGAGTTTCTGCTGAAAAATCAGCTGGTGGCCTTATTGGATTTCCCTTTACATGTAACTGTTTGCTTTTCTGTTGTTACTTTTAATGATTCTCTCTTTATCTCTTTGATTTTTATCTCTTTTGATCTTTGCTATTTTAATGTCTTGGTGTAGACCTGTGTGAGTCCATCTTGTTTGAGATTCTCCGTGCCTCCTGGATCTGGATTTGTATTTCTTTCTCCAGATTAGGGAAGTTTTTTTTTAGCTATTACTTCTTCAAAGTAATAGCTTTGTAAGCTATTTGTAAGTAAGTTTTCTGCCCTCTTCTCTTTCTCTTCTCCTTTTGGGATCCCTATAATGCAAATGTTATCATGCTTGATGATGTGTCAGAAGTCCCTTAACCTATTTGCATTTTTTATTCTTTTTCTTTTCCTGTTTGCTGTTCAACCTGGTTGCTTTTCATTACCCTGTCTTCCAGTTCAATGATCTGTTCTGCATCCTCTGATCTTCTATTGATTCCTTGTAGTGTATTTTTCATCTCAGCACTGACTAGTTATTTTTTATATTTCCTATCTCTTTGTTGAAGTTCTCACGGACTTCAGCCACTCTTCTTCCAAGTCCAGTGAGTATCTTTATGACCATCACTTTGAACTCTGAATCAGGCGTATTGCTTATCTTCTTTTTCTTTAGCTTTTCCTGTGATTTTGTCTTGTACTTTCATTTGGCCCATATTCCTCTGTCTCTTCATTTTGTCTGACTCCATGTGTGTTCTATGCATTGCATAGCTCAGCTATGTCTCCTGGTCTTGAAAGTCGTGGTATTGTGTAGAAGAGATCCTGTGGTGCCCTGAAGTGCAATCCCACCCTAGTCATCGTAACCAGGCACTCCAGGGGTATCCCTGTGTGGACTGGGTGTGACTTCCTGTTGTGGCTGAGCCAGGATTGTTTTGGGCATGCTTGTGGGTGGGGTTTGACTTTAGCCCAGAAGGCTGAAATGACCTCCTTTGCTTATTGTGTGTGCACGGGGTTGGGTTTGTTCCCTGCACTGTTGAGAGGCCCGGCAGCCGACACCAGGGGCTCACTGATGGTTGGGACCAGCCCCTAGCCTGGCTATGTACAGTGAAATACTACAACACTTGCTGGTGCACGAAAAAGCATGGTTTGCTCTTTGTGCAATCCAGCAAGGGGCCCGGCTGCAGGAACTGCAGGCTTGCTGGTGTGTGGGATTATTTTTTCTCCTGCCCAGGGCGGGAATCATTTGGCAAAAACCCTGGTCTCAGCGGGGGCTATCTGCCAGATGTAGTGGGGCAGGAAACACTTTGGGCTTCTGCTGAGGCAGGTAGGTTGGTCTGCAGAATGTTGGCGCAGGGCACACGGTATTAGCAAGAAATACGGAGAGTGTTATAACTGGCTCCTGCAAACATCCTACTATTGGGGCTGGGGGAGGGCAAGAAAAATGTGTTCCAGTACATTTGTTGCTAGAGAAATCTCTTTCAGATCCCTGGCCCTCTGGCACCCATCTTAAAAATAATCAATACGTCTTTGTGTGTGCCTAGGCACTTTTCAGTCTCTCCCTTCTGTGCTGCGTCTTGGACCATGTTCTGTAGTATGCTGTTTTTTTTTTTAATTTTTTTAACGTTTTATTTATTTTTGAGACAGGGAGAGACTGAGCATGAACAAGGGAGGGTCAGAGAGAGGGAGACACAGAATCTGCAACAGGCTCCAGGCTCTGAGCTATCAGCACAGAGCCCGACGCGGGGCTCGAACTCACGGACCGAGAGATCATGACCTGAGCCGAAGTCGGCCGCTTAACCGACTGAGCCACCCAGGCAACCCTGTAGTATGCTGGTTTTTTAATGGCAGAGACTCTGTCCTATCACCAACTCTTTCTCCTGGAGTTAAACCTACTAATTTGCAAAGCTTATGGATTTAAGCCCTGCTGCTTTTCAAAGCCAGACTTTATGAGAGCCCATCTTCTCAGTGCGGATCCCCAGTGCCGGGGATACCTGATGTGGGGTCTGATCCTCTTGCTCTTCCATGTTTGTTCTGTCTCTCCCATTCATGGTTAGTCACGTTGGGAGTTTGGTTCCCTACCGTGTCTGTGCGCATCCTATGCTTTTCCATATGGACTTCTGTGTAAAATTAGCTGTGGAAGATCCATTCTTCCAGTCTTCAGGTCATTTTCAGAGTTATTTGCACAGATGTAGTTGTTGCCTCTGTGTATCCATGGGACCAAGTGAGCTAGTCCGCCATCTTCCTATTTAGTTATGTACACTGATGTTTTTAGCTTGCAACGATTAGTACCATTGTGTTTGCCAAAGGGCGATTTTTATGTTTCCATCATTTGTTTGATATGTATTATTTGGCATTCTACTGTCAGTAACAGTTTTGTCTTCCTCCTACTTATTATTTATGTGAGTATACACTTAGGGATATTTGTTTCAGCACATCGGTTACAAATCCTTGCTATCATTATTGTTGCTTAAATTGCCCCTTAGTTTTCCATTGGTAGTCCCTTTAAATTGGCTCTTCTGTCTTTAGATATGTCCTGATGATTTTTTGAACCCTGTCTTTCATTTTGATCCTAACAGATACCTCAGGTTTTTCTTAAACTTCTCTTGCCTCAGCCCTGGAGTGAGGCAATTCCTTAAGGAAATGTGATTTCTTTTATTGGAGAATGCTATTTATAATCAAGGTCTGGGTGTTAAATGTGCTTATTGTTACTGAGATGTCATTGCTTCTAGACTCCTTTATAAGCCAGTTAGGTGATGCTTACATATAAACCAGGAAACACACATGTGCATGTTCGTTCTTTCTTTCTTTCTCTCTCTCTCTCTCTCTCTCTCTCTCTCTCTTTCTTTTTCTTTCTTTCTTTCTTTCATCTATTTATCTATCATCTATCTATTACCTATCAATCTATTTCTTCCCATCCATTTGTTTCTTTTTTTCATTTATCCATCCATCCATCCATCCATCATCTTCCTGCCTATAAACATGAGTTCATACTGATACCTCTTGCAGTCATCTAACACCACAGACCCATCTTTTTCTTCTCTTTTTCCTTATTTGTGCCTCCTTTTTCCATCCCTGAGAAACATAGCTCTCATTATCCAAAATATGTTGAATGACTGTCTAATACATACACATAAAGTACTTTAATAATTGCTAAACCATATCCCTGTGAAAAACAAACTTACTAACTAGAGCACAGTGTTTATGTATAGGTCTTTGTTTTTAGCGTTGAAATGTATAGTCAAAAGGATGTTTCCCATTAGTTTGGTTAGCTATTTTTTCTTCTTTCTGAATTCTTTTCTATTGTAGCCATGTTTTGCATTGTAATAAACCAAGTCTGTTACACCTTGAGTTCCAATTTTGTTTTTTCTCATATCCTCATTGATCTTATTTTTATGTATGTAAAATATTACCACTGCCCTATGTATTAGAACTATTCAAAAGAGTGTATTCAAAGAAGTATGTGTTTCTCCTCATTCCTCTCGCTCGTTCCCGTTCATCCATTCCTTCTGACCTTTTCTCACCAAGCCCCTGTAGATAGACATTCTCATGAATCATCATCAGTTAATCATGTTTATATTTCCTATTTTAAAAATGAGACAATACGTACACATTTTCTTCTTTTATATTTTTCTTCTATAAATAGCAATATTATGTATATATAGATATATAAACATATGGGTGCTTAATATTATATCCAGAAAATTACTCCCTATCAGATACTAGAAAATTTTCTTCTTTATGTATGAATATATGTATGTATGTATGTATGTATGTATGTGTCACACAATATTCTGTTTTTTGGATTAGTGTGGATGTACCAATGAACCCTAGCTTATTCAGACACTCCATACCTGTGCTTCTTAGGTTATATCCAGTATTTGACAATTGTAAAAATATAGATGTGCATTTTTATATTGTTGGAAGTATATCTTCACAGTAAATTCCTAGGAATGAGAGTGATGGGTCAAAAGAAAAGGTTGCATTTAGTTTTCTTAGGTATTTCAATTGAGTCATTTTAAAGGGATTTTACATTAACTCTCCCTTTGGGAGAAATATGATAGTGTCTTCACAAATTTAGAATGTCCTAATATTCCTTTTTTTATTGTTAGTCCTACATCTGTTGATGCAACAAGATACTGTAAGGGTTATGTTTACATAACTCTATATCACTTATATAACTGTGCTGCGTTATGTAAGTGAAACATGAATGTCTTCTCAGCTATAAAAATTTACTTGCCCTCCTAAGCTAATAATAGAAAAATCAAGTTTTTTATTGCTAGAATTGTTTTCAATACTATTACTTGTATACATTTTTAAAATATCTAGCCTTTGCTATACTTCACATATGTAATTTGTAATTCTAAATTTCTCATTTCAGCTTGTTTCATTTCATAGTAACAAAACTTCTACATAATATATATTTAATCATCAGATACCATATCATGTTTCTTTAAATATACTTTAATATTAAAAGATTGTTGCCAGTCAACAAAATAATGAACAAGACAGAGACTTGAACAGACATCTCACCAAAGAAGACGTATAAATGACAAGCATATGGAAAGATTCTCTTTATCATGTCATTAGGAAAACGAAAGTTAAAATAACAGTGATATACCACCACACACCTATGAGAATGGCCAAAATCCAAAATCATTGACAACACTCCTTCATAAGCAACAAGAACTCTCATTTATTGCTGGTGGGAATGAAACTTGATCTGACCACTTTGGAATAAAGTTTGTCAGTTTCTTATAAAACTAAACATATTTTTACCATATGGTCTACCCACTGAACTCCTTGGCATTTGCCTAAAGGAGTTGAAAGTGTGTCCACTCCAAAAAACTGCACGTGAATGCTTACAGCAGCGTTATTGGTAATCACCAAAACTTAGAGCTAGCAATATATCCTTTGGTAGGTGATAAATGGATAAGCACTATGCTTTATCCGGGCAATGGAATACTATTCTGTGCTAGAAAGAAATGGGTTATCAGACCATAAAAGAAATTATGGAAACTTAAATGCATATTACTAAGTGAAAGAGGCAAATCTGAAAAAGCTCCATACTGTATTATTTCAACTATATGAAATTTTATAAAAGACAAAATTATGGAGACAGTAAAATGGTTACTGGTTATTGGGTGTCAAGGAGCGGGGAGGGATAAATAGAGCACAGAGGATTTTGAGGATGGTGAACCTATTATGACACTATAATTGCAGAGACATGCCATTATATATTTGTCCAAACCCATAGAATGTACATCACAACACCAAGAATGAACCCTAATGTAAACTAAGGGCTTTGGGTAGTGACGACATGTCAATTTGTAAGTTCATTGATTCTAACAAATGTACCATCTGGTAGGGATGTTGATAATAGTGAAGACTGTGCATGTGTGAGAGCAGCAATGGGTGTCTGGGAACTTTCTCTACTTTATGCTCGATTTTTCTGTGAACCTAAAACTGCTCTAAAAAAATAAAGCCTATTTAAAAATTAACAAAAACAAAAACCAAGACAGAACGGTTATTGCCAGAAGAGTTCTACTTCTGCCATGGGGTATCAGCAGCTCTATGAATTCTTTCCGTGGTGAAACAACCTTATCTGATAAAAATTAGCAAAACAAAAAGAAAAAGTATTTAGAGTCTTTGGAAATTGTTATGAAAGCATACAGCACATGAAGAAACATTCACTCAATGAATTTCTGTGGTGCTTGAGCCACAATCTGTCTCTCCCCTCAACTCAAGCTCCACACTCTACATCCAGTTCTCAATTATAGGGTAAAGCATCTACTCCAGACAAGGCAAGCCAAGAATAGTGGGACTGCAGTCACCTTTACCCCAACTTGCACGTAGGGTGGTGTTTCCATGCCAATCTGAGAATATTTGCTGCTACTGTCACTTCCCACATGTTCTTCTCATAAAGCAGGGGATCACTGTGACAGGAGTAGGCCCCTCTTTCTACCTCCAGCTTTAGATTAGGTACACAGAGACTTTACATAGGAAAGAGGTAGGACATGAGCACCTAGACTTTCAGTGCTCTCCCAGAGGAATGAAATGTATTCAAAATAGAATGTGAGGAAGTTCATGCCTAGGTGAGCTCCCACATGCAACAGAAAGTTTGTTAGAAAGCATTTAAGATGGAGGCATCATAAGAATGACAGGCTGACGTGTGGGGCCAATAGATTACCAGAGAGAACCAGAAAAAGAGCTAAAAAGAGGCATACCGAGAAAAACACCAAAAACAAAACAAAACAAAACAAAAAACAAAAACACCAAAATGCAAAGACTGTCCTCAAAAATTATGCTTGCAAAAAGGCCAGACTTAATTGGATAAGATTATGGAGCAGTCTGTTTCTCAGCACATTAACAAAAATACTAGAGAAATTAGCTGGTAATTAGTCACCCTAAACCTTGGATTTGATATCAACAGATCAGGGGCAAAGACCGTCAAAGAGTTCCCTTCTAGAACCACCAGAGTGACTGTATGCATGCCCAAGTCTGCACACTTTGAGGACAAACATTATGGGCTTCATACTCCAGAGGATATATTATTCAATTAAATATCCAGCGAAGTCACTGAACAAATAACAAACAAACAAAAACAACAGCAACAAGCCCATGGTGGAAATAATCCATTTTCAAAGAGATTATGCATTTCAAAGAACAGAAAGAAAAAAAGTGAAGAGAAATTACCAGACCCTCAGAGATAGGTGGAATACTCTTACCACCCAAACAGGCTTATAATTAGAGTACCAGAAGGAGAGGAGGGAGATGAGCAGAATAAACTTTTCAAATAATGGCAGAACTTTTCCAAATTTTGATGAAAAACATTAATCTACACATTCCTAAACTCAGTGAGTTTCAAATAGAAAAACACATGGAGAACCACAACCAGACACATAATAGTAAAAATGGAAACCTTAGAAAAAGAAATAGATTTTAAAGCATTAAGATAGACAGAAAAGGCAATCAAACTAAACAGCTGATTTATCAGAAATAAGAAGCCAGAGTTACTAGGATAATATATTCACAGGGTGAAGAAAAAAAAATGCTATCAACCAAGAGTCTTATATCCAGCACAACTGTCATTCAAAAATAAAAGTGAAATAAAGACATGTACAGATAAATTGAAAATAAGAGAATGTGTTGCTCTCAGACAGACCTTACAATATATAATAAAGGAAGTTCTTTAGGCTTAAAGCAAATGACTTCATGTAATATTTCAAATGTTAGTAGGAAACAAAGAGAAATTGGTAAAGATAATAAATATACAAAATAGCATAAATGTACATTTCTTCTTTTTTTCTAATGAGTTTACAAATAAATTTTATAAAACAACATGTGAATAATTGTATTTTTGTATTTGAGAGTTATACAAGTGTAGCATTTTGACAGTAACAGCACAGTTAATGTGGGTTGGGCACAGCTTTGTTACAGTAAGGAAATGACACCATATAGTAAGTCAACATACAGTAACAGCAGAGGAAAACCAAAAATGTTAAGTAAGGAGTTTAATATAACAAGTTCTATAAACACATGTATTTGTTTTCCTCTGATATTCTTTAAAATGAGCCTTAAAAGAAGCTATAAAATTTTATTGATTCATATAAAGTAAATGTGTTTTGTTGGATAATGTACATAAAATGATCACATGAAAATGAAAGAGACAATAGAACTCTATAGGAACAACATTTATTAATCTTACTGTAAGTAAGATAGCATAAATCTGAAGCAGAGGCTGATATGTTAACATGTATGTAGTAAGTCCTAGAGAAAACAATGAGAAGATAACTCCAAAGGACATCAATAAAGGAATTAAATTGTTATATTGGAAAATATTAGCTTAATGCAAAAGAAAGCAGTAAAATATGAGGGAGGGAACAAAAATGGGATGTGTAGAATAAGATGTCAGATTTGATTCCAACTAATCATTAAATAGGGTTAAATGGAAATAGATTAAATAATTTAATTAAAATGGGTTTTTGGATTTAAAAAATAATATTCAAATATAATATATCCTGAAGATACACTTTAGGTATGAAGATAAAAACATGTTAAAGTAAAGGAACAAAAAAGATTGATCATGAAAGTAGCAAACAGGAAAATTAGAGTGACTACACTAATATAGGGAATAGACTTTAAAATAGAAATTTCACTAGAGATAAAGTGGGACTTTTAAAAATGATAACACTGTCAAACAGAGATATAATTATAAACAGATATGCACCTAACAACAATGCCACATATACATGGAGCATAAAGTAGCAGAACTGAAGGCCTTAAATACACAACTCAAAAATAATAGAAGGGTTTCTGGGTTGCTCAGTCGGTTAAGTGTCCCGGCTCAGGTCATGATCTTGCAGTATGTGGGTTTGAGCCCTGCGTCAGGCTCTGTGCTGACAGCTCAGCGTCTAGATCCTGCTTCAGATTCTGTGTCTCCATTTCCCTCTGCCCCTCCCCTGCTTGTGCTCTCTCTCTGTCTTTCAAAAATAAATAAGTGTTAAAAAATAATATTTGGAAATTTAACCCAATTTAAAAAATGAATAAAACAACTAGGCAAAATATCAAGAAGAAACTAGAGGACTTGAATAATACTATAAATTGTCTACATGTAACAAAAGTATTTATAGAACTAACCAACGGACAATAGAACACGCATTTTTATCATTGGTACATGAAATAGCCTCCAGGATAAACCATATATTAGGTCATAAAACAAGTCTCAATAAATGTAAATGGCTTAAAATGATAAAAAATGTATTCTTGAACTACAGTGTAATTGAATTAAATACCCATAATAGAAAAAAAAAATTGGCAAACTCACAAATGTTTGAAAATGATACAACACATACCTAAGGAAGTAATAACTAAGGGGGCGCCTGGGTGGCTCATTCAGTTAAGTGTCCGACTTTGGTTCAAGTCATGATTTCACGGTTCCTGAGGTCCAGCCCCACGTCAGTCTCTGTCCTGACAGCTCAGAGCCTGAAGCCTGCTTTGGATTCTGTGTCTCCCTCTCTCTCTGCCCTCCCCCAACTCGCACTTATCTCCCTCTCTTGAAAATAAGTAAACATTAAAAAAAAAAAGTAATGAAGAAATCACAAAGGAAAATACAAAATACTTTGAGATATCTGCTAATGTAGATACAATATACCAGAACTCAAGGGATTCACGAAAAATAGAACTACCTTATGATCCAGCAATTGCAAGACTAGGTATTTATCCAAAGAATACAAAAATACTAACTCAAAGGGATACATGCACTTGATGTCTATAGCAGTGTTATCTGAATAGCCAAGTTATGGATACAGCCCAAGTATCCATTGACTGTTGAATAGAGAAGGATTAAATGCAATATGTGTGTGTGTGGGTGGGGGGGGGGTGTGTGTATACACACACACATACATAATGGAATATTACTCAGCAATAAAAAATAATGAAATCTTGGCATTTCGTTGGGGCTAGTGAATATGATGCTAAGTGAAATAAGTCAATCAGGGAAAGACAAATACCATATGATTTCACTCATACATGGAATTTAAGAAAACAAAGGAGCAAAGGGAATAAAAAAGAGGGAGACAAATCAAGAAACATATTTTTTAAATTTTATTTTAGAGAGAAAGCAAGAGAGCACAAGTGGGAGAGAGGGGCTGAGGGAGAGAGAGAGAGAGAGAGAGAGAGAGAGAGAGAATCTTAAGCAGGTTCCATGCTTAGTGCAGACCCTGACATGGAGCTCGATTCCACAACTCTGGGATCATGACCTGAGCCAAAATCAAGAGTCGGATGCTAAGCCGTGTGAGCCACCCAGGTGTCCCAAGAAACAAACCCTTAATTATAGAGAAAACAGTTATGGTCCTCAGAGGGGTGATGGATAGTGGGATTGGGGAAATAATTGATGGGATTAAGGAGTGCAGTTGTGATGAATATTGACTGGATGAAGTATGGAAGTGTTGAATCAGTATATTGTATACCTGAAACTAATTACACTGTATATTAACTAGCTAGAATTCGAATAAAAATATTAAAAAAAAATAAAAAAGCAAGGCTCACAGGGAGATTTATAGGTATAAAAATCTATATGTAAGAGAAGAAAAGTCTCAAATCAAGAACCTGGGGCGCCTGGGTGGCTCAGTCAGTTAAGCGTCCGACTTCGGCTCAGGTCATGATCTCACGGTCTGTGAGTTCGAGCTCCGCATCGGGCTCTGTGCTGACAGCTCAGAGCCTGGAGCCTGTTTCAGATTCTGTGTCTCCCTCTCTCTCTGCCCCTCCCCTGTTCATGCTCTGTCTCTCTCTGTCTCAAAAATAAAGAAACGTTAAAAAAAATTTAAAAAATCAAGAACCTAACCTTCCACTACTTAAGACACTGCGATCAGAACTAGCTGAACTTAAGAAGAAGGAGAAATAAAATACTTAGAGCAGAAATTAACAAAATAGAGAATAAAAAACTAGTGTAGAAGATGAGCAAAGACCAAAGTTCATTCTTCGAGATCCGCAAAATTGAAAAAAAAATAAGTAAAGTTTCCAATAAATGCTGCTAGAAGACACAAATTACATAAATCAGAATGATGGAAGAGGTACTATTACTGACCTTACAGAAATAAAAGAAAGTTCCTAAGGGAATATTGATGCCAATTGGCAACAAATTAGATAATTTTAGATGAAAATTTTTTTTAAAAAAACCTAGGACACAAAACACCAAAAAATGAATTAAGAAGAAACAAAGTCTGAATATATTTGTACAATATAATATGTTTTGATGAATAATAAAAATATTTATCAGGGTGCCTGGGTGGATCAGTTAGTTAAAGCGTTGGCCTATGGCTCAGGTCATGATCTCATCGTTTGTGGGTTTGAGCCCACGTCGGCTCTGTGCAGACAGCTCAAAGCCTGGAGCCTGCTTCTGATTCTGTGTCTCCCTCTCTCTCTAGTCCTACCCTGCTTGCACTGTTTCTCTCTGTCTCTCAAAAATGAGTAAGTGATAAAAAACATTTAAAAAATTATCTACAAAGAAAAGCCCAAGCCTAAATAACTTCACTGGTGAATTTTATCTACCATTTAAAGAAGAGTTAATATTAACTCTTCAAAACTCTTCCAAAAAATATGAGTAATAACACTTTTCATTTAATTTTATAAAGTTAGTAAAGCCTTCATGTAAGTATATGTAGTTAGTAGACCAATAAAATATGAGACTATCACAAAGAAAGATATCTGTAGACTAATATCACTTATGAAGATAAAATTTCTTTAACAAAATATTAGCAAGACAAATCTAACAATATGTAGAAAGAATTATACCTCATGCAAAAAGTAGAAGCAAGATTGATTTAATATATAAAATCAATTAATGTGATTTATCATATTAATAGAACACAAGACAAAAGCTGCAGGACCATCTCAAAAGAGGCAGAAAAAGCATTTGTAAATATGCAGCACTCTATGTTGAAAGTACTCAACACACTAGGAATAGAAGGGATCTTTTTCAATGTGATAAAGAATATCTAGAAAAATGGCATTGTTAGCATCATACTTAAAGTTGAAAGACTGATTGTTTATCCATAAATAGCCCCATGAACAATGGGCCCCCCCGGGTGGCTTAGTCAGTTGAGGGTTCACTTCTTGGTTTAGGCTCAGGTCATGATCTTACAGTTTTGTGACTTTGAAACCCCCCTCCCCCCCCCCCCCCTCCTGGCCAGGGCTCTGCACTGTCAGTGTGGAACTTGCTTGTGAGTCTTTCTCCCTCTCTATCTGCACCTCCCCTACTCATGCTGTCTCTATCTTTCTCAAGTAAATAAGTAAACTTAAAAAAAAGAATAAGACAAGGATGTCCACTCTTCCTATATCTTTTCAGTATTATCCTGGACATTTTAGCTAGGACCTTTAGGAAATAAAATGAGAGAAAAGGCATCCAGATTGGAGAGAAAGAAGTTGAACCATCTCTAACTGCAGAGAATGTATCCTTGTATATGGAAAATTCTAAGAGATCCAATAAATAAAACTATTAGAACTAATAATCAAGTTCATCAAGCTTGCAGGATACAAGATAAAAATCTAAAAATAGTTTCTAATTGTTTCTAATATTTGTAATGAGCAATCTGAAAATAAAATTAAGGCTACAATTGCATTTATAGCTCCTTCTAAAAATGAACATTCAGTAATGCTTTTAACATGAGAAGTTCTAACTTATACTCTGAAAAATTCAAGCTATTTTCAATTAAAAAATTAAAGAAGATCTAAGGAAATGGGATGAAATTCCATGTTCTTGAATCAGAAGGCATAATGTTAAAAGTCAGTATTCTCAATTGAATTACATCTGCTATAGAGTATCTGTGAAAATCCCAGCTTCTCTTTGGAAATTAACAAACTGATCTTAAAATTCATGTGAAAATTCAAGGGATGCAGAATATTCAAAATAGTCTTGAGAAAGGAGAACTCATTTGTAGAATTGTGCTAGATTTCCCAAACCTTCTACATAGCTGTAGTAATCAACACAGCATTGTACTGTTCTAAAGACAGACATACAAATCCACAGAATAAAACTGAGGGTCTAAAAATAAACCTTCACATTTATGATCAATTGATTTCTAGAAGACCGCCAAGGCAAGTCAGCGGGACGACTAATAGTCTTCTCCACAGTGTTGGAACAACTAGATTATCTGCTTGTAAAGGCTGAAGCTGGATCCCCACCCAATTCAATATACAAAAATAGTGCAAAGTGGATCAATGACCTAATGTAAGAGCTAAAACTGTAAGCATGTTACAAAGAAAACAGAAGCATTTATCTTTATGACCATGGAGAAAGCAATGATATATATACATATATGTATACATATATACGTGTGTATATATGTGTATATATATATATATATATATGTATATATGTGTAGATATATATATAATACACAAAGAATTCTTACAGTTCAGCAGTAAAAAGGCAATCAAATTTTTACATGGGCAAAGAATCTGTATGGGCAGTGCTCTAAGTAGTATAAACAAATAGCCAACAATCTGAGAAGCTCTTCAGTATCATCAGCTGTCAGGAAATTACAAATCAAAACCATAATGACACAATACTTAACATTCACTATAAATCCTATCATTAGAAAATACAAATAATAGCAATAGCTATAGAAGATTGAAAACAGTGGAAGCCTTTTACACTAGTAGTGGGAATATAAGATGTAGCAATTCCATTGGAAATAGCCTGAGAGTTTTTCAAAATATGAAACATAGAGTTACCATTTGATTCAGGAATTCCACTCCTAAGTATATACCCATAAGAAATGATGAAAAGATTTGCCCATGCAAAAACCCCTACATGACTATCCATAATAGCATTATTCATAATGGCCCAAAGTGGGAAGATGCCAATTATCTATCAACTGATGAATGCATAAAGGTGGCATATCCTTATAATGGGATAGTATTCTGCGGTAAAAAGGTATGAAGGCCTGATACCTGCTACAATGTGAACAAATCCTAAAAATATTATACAAAGTGGAAGAAGACAACTCATAGAATGCCACATATTATGTGATTCCAAATATGAAATGCCCAGAATTGGCAAATGTATAGATACAGAAATATGCCTGTCAAGGGCTGGATGGAGAAGAGCTAGGACATTAAGGGCTAATGGTTATGGGGTTTCTTTTTGGGGTGATAAAATTATTAAAAATTAGATTTTATTGATGAGGTGCATCTCAGTATACTGAAAACTATAGAAATATACAATTCAAACGGTGAATGTTATGTGTAAATTAGATCTAGTTATATTTAAATAAAAGTGTTATATCTATGTCTCCATATGTATATCGATATATATATATATATATATATATATATATATATATATACACCTCCCCCTCCCTCTCTGTCTCTCTCTCTCTCTGTCTCTCTCTCTCTCTCTCTCTCTCTCTCTCTCTCTCTCTTCTATGTCACTACTCTTTTTATTAGATCATTGTTAGAAACGCACCAGGCTGCTCTGGTAGATTCCACAGTCCACAAGTGTCCTCTAAGACAAAATTATGCATTTTGGTAGAAGGAAAAATGACAATGCACAAATGTAATATTGAATTTTAAAATGTGTTGCTTTTTTTTTTACTGTAACATCTTTCATGTGATTGAAGTTTTTATAGGATAGTGTTCCCAAGAAATTTATAGCACTCTAACAAAGATGTTGCTGTCTTATGGAAAAGGACTCTGAGTGAATTGTTACTTCCCACTCCTTTGCTAGCAGTTTTTAAAGTTTAATTGTGAGCTAACAGTGCTGGCTCCCAAACTCTACCTACTTAATCTAGTTGCACACCTACCATTGGATTACCTTCCTCCCTTTTCTTTCTTCCTTCAATTTGTTAGTTTCAAATATTTAAGTCAAATAAAAGGAAAAAAGTTTTTCTCTGCTTCTTACTTAAAAAAAAAAGGAAAAGAGGAGGAAGGTGCTGGTCTAGGGCATTCTAAATTAAAAAAAAAATGATTACAATTCTATTATAAAGATATTTCTATCTGGTTCTCTTAGGAAACAGCACACTCAGATGGTTTGCAGAGGGTTTATAAAATTGTACCTAGAGCACAATCCAGGTGCACACCCTGGTGAACACAGGGGATGGTGGGGTGCAGATGGGGTCTTTTTCTGTCCCTGGGGATGAAGGTTCAAAGGGAAGGTGGGCTTACCTCAACAACAAGAGGAGACAGTGACAAGAGTCACTCACTGCTTTGAGGGAGGAGCCATTCTTTCACATCCGTCCTGGAAAGGAAAGAAAGAAAACTTCCAACTTGTCCCCCACTCTTCCTACAGACTCTTCTTAGTGCTCCCCCCATTGTCCAAGTGGACTGGAAGGTGCAAGTCAGGAGAATTCATTTCGCCTGAATTACTCTGGTGGGTGGAGAAGGATGTAGCATTGACAGGCATACAGAGAATACTTAGCAAGGTACATGGTAGAAATCCACTGTGAAATACACATTATGCCCAAAGAGACTGAGAGTTCAAGCACACCTGTCCATGTTATTTATCAGAAAAATCTAATTCATACACAATTATATAGCCAGATGGGAATTTTTATTATTTATAATTTTTAAAGTTTTATTGACAAATAATTGACATACATCACCACATAAGTTTAAGGTGTAGAGCCTGATGGTTTGATTTACATATAGTGTAAGATACTCACTGCGCTATGTTTACTCAACTTCCATACCTCATATAGATACAATAAAAAGATGGGAAAAATATCTCCTTTTTTTCTTTAAAGATTATTTCTTTGTTTTGAGAGCGGGAGAGGGGGAGGGGGAGAGAGAGAGAGACAGAGAGAGAGAGAGAGAGAGAGAGAGAGAGAGAGAAAAGGGGCAGAGAGAGTGGGTGAGAGAGAATCCCAAGCAGTATCCTCATTGTTAGCACAGAGCCCGACATAGTGCTCGAACTCATGAACTGTGGATCATGACCTGAGACAAAACCAGGAGTCAGATGCTCAACCGACTGGGCCACTCAGGCACCCCCAAATTTCTCCTTGTGATGAGAACTTTTAGGGTCTACTGTCTTAACGGCTTTCCTGTATATCATATAGCATTATTAACTGTAGTCATCATGTTGTATATTACATCCCTAGTACTTATTTATTTTATAACTTGAAGTTTTTAGCTTTGACCACCTTTCTCCAATTTACCTTGCCTCAATTAACCACAAACCTCATCTATTTTTCTGAGTTTGGTGGGTTTCTGTTTTTGTTATTATTTGTTTTATAGTCCACATATAAATGAGATTATGTAGTATTTATATTCCTCTGACTCATTTCAATTAGCATAATGTCTTCAAGGTCCCTCCATGCTATCACAAATGAGGTTTCCTCATATTGTATGACTGCATAGTATTCCATTGTGTATGTTTCTTGATATATTTACATACAGGTTCCGTATCCATTCATTCTTTGGTGGATGTTTAGGTTGTTTCCGTGTATTGACTATTATAAATAATACTGCAGTAAACATGTAAGTGCAGATATCTTTTTGAATTAGTGGTTTTGTTTCCTTTAAATATATTCTGATTCCCTGTTCTCAAGATCATGCCAGTATTTGTTATCCCTTTTCTTTTTGGTGATGGCCATTCTAACAGGTACAACGTGATATTTTATTGTGGTTTTCATATACATCTCCCTAATGAATAGTGATGTTGAGCATCTTTCCATGTATCTGTTGGCCATTTGGAAATGTTCTTTGAAAAAATAATCTCTTAAGTCCTTTGCTCATTTTTAAATTGGATTATTTTACTTTTATTTATTTATTTTGCTGTTGAATTGTATGAGTTCTTTATATATTTTGGATATTAACCTCTTATTAGAGAAATTGTTTGCAGTTATTTTCTCCTATTCCAATAGGTTGTCTTTTCACTTCTTTAATGGGTTCTGTTGCTGCGCAGAAGATTTTTAAGTTTGATGTTGTTCCACTTCTTTACTTTTGATTTTATTGTTTCTGCATATGTGTGATTTTTCAAAAAACAAAATAAAATTACGAAAACTCGTGTCAAAGAAATGTTTTTCTATGTTTTCTTCTTGGAATTTAATGGTTTCAGAACTTACCTTTGTTTTTCACCCATTTTAAATTAATTTTTGTGAGTAGTGTAAGATAGAGGTGAAGTTTTACTCATTTACAAGTGAATATCTAGTTCTCCCAGCACCATTTATTGAGGAGACATTTTTCTCCATTAAATATTCTTGACTGTCTTGTCAGATATTAGTTGGTTGCTTATATTTGGGTTTATTACAGGGCTTTTGATACTGTCCTTTGGTCTGCTTGTTTGTTTTTATGCCAGTACCACACTGTTTTAATTACAGCAACTTTATAGGATAGCTTGAAATTAGAAAATGTGACGTCTCCTGCTTTTTTAATTCTTTGTTAGGATTTCTTTGGCTATTTGGAATCTTTTTTGGTTCCATGTAAATTTTTAAAAAATGTTTATTTATTTTTGAGAGACAGAGAGACAGAGCACAAGTGGAGGAGGGGCAGAGAGAGGGAAAATTTACTCCATATAAATTTTAGGAGTTTTTTTTTTTTTTTAATTTCTGTTAAAAAAACCATTGGAATCTTGAAAAGGATTGCACTGAACCTATAGATGGCTGTTGGTATTATTGACATTTTAACAATATTAACACTTCCCATCCATGAACATGGGATACCTTTCCATTTATTTGTGTATTCTTCAATTTCTTTCTTCAGCATCTTACAGTATTTAGAATAGAAATATTTTACCTCCTTGAATGAATGTGTTTCTATTAACTTTATTGTTTTTGATACTATTGTAAACAGAATCAATTTCTTTATTTCTTTTTCAGATTATGTGTTGTCAGTATATATAGAAATGCTACTGATTTTTGTACATTTATTTTGTATTCTGCAAATTTATTAAATTTGTCAATTAGATTTAAAAGTTTTTTGGTTTCATCTTTAAGACTTTCTCTATATAAGATCATGTCATCTGCCACTAAAGACAATTTTACTTCTTCCTTTCCAATTCTGATGTCTTTTATTCATTTTTATTGCCTGATTGCTCCAGCTGGGACTTTCACTATTATGTTGAATAGGAGGTGTGAGAGTGGACAACTTTGTCCTATACCTGATATTAGAAAAAGAGCTTTTAAGCTTTAATCATTGAGTATGTTAGCTGTGGGATTGTCGTACTTAGCCATTATTATGAGATAGGTTGAGATATGTTCATTCTGTGCTTAATTTTTAAGCGTTTTTAACATGAATAGATATTGAATTTTGTCAAATGCATTTCCTGCATCTATTGAGTTGCAGATGATTGTGATCTTTCATTGTACTAATGTGATATATCGTGTTGATTGATTTGCATATGTTGAACCATCCTTCCATCTCAGGGATAAATCCCACTTGATCATGGTTAATGATCCTTTTAATGGATATTTCTACATTTTGTTTGAAATTTTTGATGTTTACTTTTGAGAGAGAGAGAGAGAGAGAGAGAGAGAGCATGAGCAGGGGAGGGGCAGAGAGAGGTAAGGAGACACAGAATCTGAAGCAGGTTCCAGGCTCAAAGCTGTCAACACAAAGCCCGACATGGGGCTCAAACTCACAATCCATGAGATCATGACCTGAGCCAAAGTTGGATGCTTAACCTACTGAGCCACCCAGGTGCCCCTCGATATTTCTACTTTTTAATCGAGGAAATACAAGTTCAGAGAGATTGCTTGCTAAGATTGTAAAGAAATGTTGGGAGAGCCAAGATTTGATTATAGGTCTTGCCGACTCCCGAGGCCATGTTCTTTTGTTACATAAAATTGACCCTCACCCAAAAAAATACCATTGTCCGGTTTCAAAACCTTTTTTCTCTTATAAGTCCTTGAGGGGTACCTGGTGGCTCAGTTTTTTAAGCATCTGACTCCTGATTTTGGCTCAGATCATGATCTCATGGTTCATGAGTTCAAGCCCCATGTTGGGCTCCATGCTTACAACCCAGGCCCTGCTTGGGATTCTCTCTCTCTCACTCTCCATGCTTCCCTTGCTCACACATCCTCTCTCTCTCTCACACACACAAAATATATGAACTTAAAAAAATGTCATTAAAAAAAAAAGATATCTAAATTGTAGTACCTTATCTTTTAATCAATGGCCCCAAATAATTTTATCGCATGCAATTAAGGAATAAATTACTACTGTGTACTTTTTCCTCCAAATATCAAATGGATGGGATGAGGTTACAGAAGAACTTAAAAAAACCCTTATTTATTTAGACCTTTGTCTAGAGATTTGTTTTATATACTAAATATAATTAAGCAATTAAACATCAATTTATTATGAGTTTGAGCTTTTAAAATATCATGCTGAAGGATGAATGAGATTCAAAAAAATAATGTGGCATCTAGTTTCTGATACCAAAGAGCCTAACATTGCAGGCAAGAACATACTATAGTTAGGGAAATAAGATAGACAGATGATAGGTGAATAAATAGATAGATAGATACAGAGATACGGAGATATATACCAGATACACTCTTTCAACTCTTTATCCATTTGCCTACTCACTAAATAGTTATCAAGTATCTGTAGTGTATTAGTTACTGTGCGTTTAAAGATAATATATGGTCACTGTCTTTATGGAGTGAACAGTCCAGTAATGAATTCATAAAGAGACACAAATAGTGATAATTCACTGTTAAGTACCCAAATATTGGTAAGTCACTGAGAAGTACTCAAGACCTTTGTGCAACATATTATTCACATAACATCCGTGGGGAACTGCTGAATCTAGAAACTAAAAATAAAATATGATTCAATCTAGATTCTAAAAATTCTTGTGGTCCTATTAATAGGAGTATATCAATGTGGGCTGGAGTATTTGGAAAAGTCCTCTAGAAAAAGCACTGGGATCTGAGCCCTGAAAAATGGGAGGATTTGAAGAGGTGGGAGGGAAAAAGAACTTTTGTTATTGGTTTTAGGAATAGTGAGAATATGGATTCTTGGCTCATGGTTGGTGTTTAGTGAGTATAAAGATAATAAATAAGGAAAGCCTTGTTTTGACAAAAATTTCAACAAAAAATAAAACTTAATTTTGCTTCCTGGAAGATAAATACCACAAAAGAAATGAATACGTTGAAGGGCAAAGATTTATTTCAAGTTATTATGAATTGTACTATGTATTATATCATGTATTACGTTACCATATATACCTGCGTGATACTTGTACACAACTGAGTGGCAACCACAGACACTATGGAAAAGAGCCTTTCCACCTCCGTTTCCAACTACTGTCCTAGATTACTTCAAAGTAAGCAAATCGAAAATCCACTACAGACAATGTGAGCCTTAGGAACACCGGAGGTTGTGGCTATTTAATAAAGAGGATTTCACAGGATTGGGAATGAGAAGCAAGGTGGCATTTAAAGGTAGTCTCTAGGTATGAGAGAATTCATGGAGTGAGGGACACCTTGGGAAGTCTCTCTCTTTTCAAGCAACATCATCTACTCAAAAGTCAAGTTTAAGGGACAGAATGATATGCTAATGATCCCTCTTTCTGAAGCAAACAACTGGTTCTCCTGCTCAGTGACACACAAATTTCAAAGTAAACTTGGCTCTCTTTGATGTAGTTGATGATTTTGCAGTGGAATCATTGTTATAGGAGATGTCCAAAGCTCACCTCCTCTTTTCCCCAACCTTTGGGAACCCCTTCACAGAATACAGTATCTCGGAAAACTGAGCACTGTGTGTTCTTTTCTTAAATCTCTCCTGAAAGAGGAATACAACTGTGATCCCAGGAAACATTACAACAGCTTCAAACAGGAAGCAGCAGAGCTTCTTAGATCATATTAATAAGATTACAATTACTAAAACGAATAACTCCAAGAGAAAGGAAAAAGAGTTAATTCGAAAGCCTAAAATAAATCAGTCAGGAAATGGTGTAGCTATCTTGTTTTTATCACCAAAGGGAATGAGCCTCAAAAGAAAACCAAGTTTGATTTGGATCGTTCGTGAAATGAGAGCCAGAATAATGAGAACATTAAGGCTTTACTAGTTTGTACTTCTGTTCCCTGTGATATTACAGAACCTCAAGTCTCGTATCAAGAGCTCATTTTACTCAGAGTGTATTCTGTCCTGATTCTCTTCCTAGTTTCTCTTGGCCAGTTGGTCTAGAGTTCCCCATGCTCCTCCCTTAAATGGTGTCACTCCTCCAGCTTTAGTCTTTCCTTTATTTTCTTCTTGTTTTATAGAGTTTCCCTGGAAATTGTATGCATTTCCTTGTAAGCACATTCCGGTTCTGTATCTCTTCCTCTTCTGTCCTCCATAGATTATAAATTCAAGGTTCTAGCTTCACAGAAACTCCTATAAGGTCAGGTCCATCTTCCAAATTTGCTCCCCAAATTTTTTCATGGTATCAATGAATTGTATTAAGCCTCAGCAGTAACCTGAGCTAGACCTTTCAGTCCTATTTCTTCTCCCTCAGTTTACAGTTCAAATCACCTCTCAAGTCCTATATATCTTCAAGACATATATCAGATATATCTTCTGCACATTTCTTGAAAATATCTCCTCTGTTCTGTTTCCTCCGTTACTGCACTAGTTGAGATCCTCACCTCTTTTCCTGGATTACTAGTCATCTTTTAACTGATTTCTCCCTGCCTGCATTTTCTTCTTCCTTTGGTCTATTTCTATTCTACTACCATATATATATTTTTAAGTTTATGTATTTGTTTTGTGGGGGGGGGCGGGGGGGGGCAGAAAGAGAGGGAGAGAGAGAATCCCAAGCAGTCTCCGTGTTGAAACTCATGCGGAGCTCAAGCTCATGAACTGTGTGATCATGACCTGAGCCAAAATCACAAGTTGGATTCTCAACTGACTGAGACTCCGGGTGCCTTTTGCTACCATATGTTTTGATCCAGGTTATAGTTCTTATATTATGTTCTTGTTTATGAGTATTTATGGGTGTCGGTCACTTCAGGCTATATCACCTCAACCCTTGAAATCTGCTCTCAAATTCTGAGATCCTACTCTTTGCTTTTATGTGCCCTCTGCCCCATCACCGCACACTCTCTGTTTCTCCTCATCCCTTAATGAACCTTCCCTACAATTATTATTCCCTCTGCTTGAAACATTGTCACCATCTGTGTGTCTAGGTCATGATATCTCATCTTTCAGATCCCTGTGACATTTCAACAAATCCCTCCTCTGCACTGATTTTCAGATTCATGTGGTGATATAAATTTAAACTATAACCTTAAAATCAATAAATTCCCTATGGGCATTTCCTATGTGATAGACACTGCTGCATCCTATCTGAGATATATCAATTGTATAAAATACAGAGGTATCTATATCATCTGGATTGATCGATTGATCGATCTTGAGTTACTTAACATCCAGTAGAATCTTGGCTTCAGGTGTAGAATCCAGTGGTTCGTCCCTTACATATGACAAACAGTGCTCATCCCAACAAGTGCCCTCCTTAATGTGCATCACCCATTTAACCCACCCCCATCAACCCTATATTTTAGTCTCTTATGGTTTGCCTCCCTCTCTGTTTTTATCTTATTTTTCCTTCCCTTCCCCTATGATCATGGGTTAAGTTTCTCAAATTCCACATATGAGTGAAATCATGTGGTATCTTTCTCTGACTCACTTACTTCACTTAGCATAATACCCTGCAGTTCCATCCACATTGTTGCAAATGGCAAGATTTCATTCTTTTTCATTGCTAGTAGTATTCCATTGCCTGTGTGTGTGTGTGTATGTGTGTGTGTGCGTGTGTGTGTGTGTGCGTGCACGCATATACTACATCTTCTTAATCCATTCATCAGTTGATGGACATTTGGGCTCTTTCCATAATTTGGGTTTTGTTGATAGTGGTACTGTAAACATGTATCATGCCCCTCCGAGTCAGCACTCCTGTATCCTTTGGATAAATTCCTAGTAGTATAAGATGCACTTTAGTCTGTGGTCTTACATTCCTCTCAGGTGGGAGGACTCTGACTCATTCAGTCTTGGACTTTTCTTAGTTGGCCAGTAAAAGACTGAGCTCTAGCTGCCCAGGGGGTTGAGTTGCTTAATAATGTACCCTAAACGTCTTCTTCCTCCCTTTCTTTTCCTGTGGTATCCTGCCCTTCCTTTGTACTCTTTCTTAGTATTATTTGTAACATGAACTATTGACTCTCAAATAATTCTCCTAGAATTCACTTTGGAGGAAACCCAATACAACATAGAAGAGTAGATGGCAATAGTCTTAGACAATTGTAGTGTATTGCTTTTACAATACGCTCTGTGAGTTTTTAACTCACAGAGATAAATGGTTGGCTTGTGCTATGGTAGGAGAGTACCAGGCAGTATTTTTGAATAGAAGCATGAAGATATGCATGGGTATGTGTCTGGATTTTAGTATCTCTCTATGAAAGTAGCTCCTTTACCAATTAAATGCAGTGGCATCTTCCTTGTTCATGAAGCTGTGTTGGCGAGAACAATTCAGTTGTTTATACAGTTTCACTGACTGTAAAGAAGATGAATCCGTTAGTCAAAAATTCTGAGCCACCCAATCTCTGGAAGTGTGCTTCATGGAGGTTCATTGCACACTTTTAAATGCAAACACATAACCAGTTAATGTCCTTCTCAAGATAATGTCCAAGTAGTTCTAGATGTTTCCACGTATTCCTTTTTTTCCCCTGTAGTTTCTTATGATAAACAAAACTATAAAGTTATTTGGCTTGTTTGAGCTTTTATTAATATAGATTTTTAAATGCAATGGATCTTCTATTAGAGTAAGTAAAATTCTGGCTATGAATTGAGATCTTTTTGTGTTCATCTGTGTAGATTTAGTTTCATATTTTATTCAGCTCACTTCACTCTTATTTAAGAGCCATTGTCGGCAGACAAACCTTGGTCTGTAAAATGAGCTGTGTTATAAGCAAGAGGATTATAGGGAAAAAACTTAATCTTCTATAAAGGAAATCAAAGCAAAGTAAATGTGAAACAGAACTGTTGAAATTATCCTCCGAATGAAGAAGATAGCATTTATTTTATTTTCTGTGAAACTCTTTGATCCTTTTTCCTGATGCTTTATTTTTAATTACTTTTATTTGCCATGAGTTTATATCATATGTAAACATTTTATTTTGCACATGAACTAGGAGAAACCTAACGCCTCAAAACCCCCTGTGTTCTTTGTCTTTTTGTTTGTGCTTTCCCACGATACTAATTGCTTCTTATTTTACGTTCTGTTACTTGAACTGATTTAGATATAAGAAAGAAACAAGAAGCCTCCCATAAAACTGAGAAATGACCCAAATGTAAACGAGTGTAGTCAGCACACAGGAGAGAGGTCACAACTGTTGTCTTAGAAATTAGCACAGGAAGAGACCTTACAAATATAGACACACTCGAAATACAAGGGTTTTCGTTGTGCTTTGCTAAATAACCAGTTATCAACTGGTTTGCTAAGTTCAACAAAGGGGGGGGGGTTCTCTGAATAAGTGCCCTTGTACAGTTAGGATTGAGGGAGCTTTGAAATATGCTGATCTGTTTAAATGTTTACACATAGTCTGTTTGCAAGAAAGCTAGTGGAAAAAAAACTAAGCGTAAAAATTATTAAGAAGGTTTTTTATTCTGTACGGAGTAAAGATCTTGACAAAAATGTCACTTGTATTTTTTGGACTATTTGTTCTGAATTTCAAGGAGGTATGAATTCTTGCACAATCATTTTTTTATAGATCCTAAGTGAATTGTGCTACCCATGAATGCAACTCCCTTTCAAAGAAGCACTGATTGCAGCATATGAATT
Organism: Panthera onca; assembly: GCF_046562875.1. NCBI lineage: Eukaryota > Metazoa > Chordata > Mammalia > Carnivora > Felidae > Panthera > Panthera onca. The sequence continues at coordinate 200,405,201 of NC_138342.1, forward strand.
ATCTTGTCATGGAGGGTAAAATTATATCATAGTAATAGATGACTTGGAGACTGAATTCTAAAAGTGGCCTACATATTTAGCTAAATTCATGTTATTACCCAGCAGGGGAACAGATCCAGCGGCCTCTTGTATTCCCTAATTTTGCCATTATTCAAACCAAGCTGAACTTACTGTACTTTTTGGTTATAGTCATTATACTATGCGCTACTTTTCTAATGTATTTGAATGAATAGTTTTATTTTTCCTTTCACTGAAATTCTAACTTTTTACTCTATATTATAATAATAAAAATTCTATTCAGGAAAAATATGAAAACAGAGCGCCCTGTTAATAAAGTATATTTGTCTTTGAATCTTAAAAAAAACGTACTTTGATTAACTAGGTGGTTACATGGCTTTCATCAGTCATGTAGCCCGTACTTGCGTGTGTTTGTGTATCTGAATGTTTACCGATGCAAAAAATACTCCTTCCTAGAGGTTCCTAAAGTCTAAGGTTATGGTTGCTTATTTGACTGTGCTTCTGCGCATGTGTGACTGCTGATATTTGTTTCTCATCTTCTCTTTTAGTTATCACCACTTAGCTTTTCCGAGTTTTATTTTGTCTAGTCTTTCTTCTTTTTCCATTCGTGTCTCATTGCCAACCACTGAATCTGCAATATAGGACACTGTCAGCTTCCAATTGTGAGAATGAGATTCGTGCTGATGCTTGATGCGGGCAGTAGATGGCGCTAGACAAATGCCAAAGCCTCGTCTCTTTGGAGCGGCTCAAGTGAGTCTTTGCATCAAAACAGATGTAAATTGCTTTGCACTTTGATTCAAATTTAAACTAAAACCTATGTTTAATAATTCATCTTGGCGAAATTATGGCTTTGGTAGAGGAAAGCAGGTCACTTTTCAATTCCAAAATATTAAGTGACTGTCATATATTCCAAGACCAAAGCTTATTTTCAAAGCGAGACTCAGTGAGCTTGCTTATTGTCAGGTGACTCGGGCGTATTATTTGCTCGTTTACAATTCTTATGCTTATTCTAATTTGGATTGTTAAAGGACTACTGTGTGGTGAAAGAAACGAGAATATTTAGTATCTGTAGGCTGAGCACATTGCATCATACAATGGAAGGAAGCTAGGAAACAGCACTTGCTGTGAATTCTTAATATGAGGGCAGATCTCCTTAGGAAAGAAAGAAGGAAGGGAGGCAGGGAGAAAGAAGGAAGGAAAAAAGAAAGAAGAGATGGAGGCAGGCCAGGGAGAGACTGAAGGAGAAGAAGAATGAAGAAGACAGAAAAAAGGTGAAGAAAGACAAATAAAACCTGTGGAAAGATTTACCCACCTGCAATCTACTGAAAAATGACAAGTTATCTAGGCTCTAGCTTTGCATGTGCTTACTTGGCTCATAATTATATATGGAAAGGCATTAAGAATTCAGATATAATTCAAAAATAAGTGAAGTCACTGCTAGCTATTTGCTAGTCTACATGGTGACTGAGCCATTGGGCAGCAAATTTCTCCCACCATCCCTTTCTTTAAATTTTGTATGTAAAAATGCTTAAGCTTATTGCATACCAGTTGATAAACAGTCAAAATAAACGATTAGATTGTAGAAAACAGTTTGAGATTATAGTAGATTATATTATTTGACCAAAACCGTGAACCAAACAATGATAAATGCAACTCTTTTTATGTTACAAATCACATATGCTCATGGCTCATTCCTTATGATGTAAGTATAAGATGAGTTGGAAAAGTATATAGGTTGCAATTAACAACAGAGTTTGTAGAGTCCTACAGAACTAGGCCTTATGCAGTGCCTGCCCATATCAGAGTTTTAAGACAAGGAAAGAGAGAAAGGAGGGAGGGAGGGGAGAAAGGAAGGAAGGAAGGAAGGAAGGAAGGAAGGAAGGATGGAAGGAAGGAAGGAAGGAAGGAAGGAAGGAAATAGATAATAAAATCTCAGCATGCATAAGTAATTATTTATTCCAAATGAAATTGCACATCTATCCCTTGACGTTGTTCATTGTTTCTTACCCCCCCTTTCCTTCCCTCCCTCCCTTCCTCTCTCCCTCCCTCCCTTCCTCCTTTCCTTCCTTCCTTCTTTCCAGTTGGCATTTCTGAAAGCCTTAGCAATTCAAAATACTCTTAATTTGAACTATTATTTGGAATAAAATACCCCATTTATAGGAAACACCCTTCCATGGTGATCCAAGCTCCCAATGCAGCACAACTTTCTACAAAATAGGTTATCTGTGTTTTTCTAGACTGTGAGTTGCTTGAAGTTAGGGGCCCAAATATTGATTTGATTTGATTTGTTCACTACCATATCATCAATAAGTGTTTGCTGAATGGAGGGAGGGAAAGATGGATGGATGAATGAATGTGTTTATCGATTGCTTAATAAGAGTTCTATCCTTGAAAGGAATTGGATTGTTTCTTGTCAGGAACTGTGAGACAGTCTATGTTCCCAGATGCCGCTAAGACAACACATAAAAATGTAATCATTTCCAGCCTCACTAAGGCCACTCTCAAGAAGTAAAATCTCTGAAAATTGTTCTCAAGAAGTTAACATTCTCTGGGTCCAGTTCTACAGCTGTCTTTGATCTCCTGCTGAGAGTCCTCATATGGTTCCACTTCATCCTTGTGCAAGGGTGTGAATCTGTGCATACCACACATGGGCATACATATTGCTCTTTGGAATGGATCTAAAACAGGAATAAAGGGAAGGATTTTTTGGTCATTTTTTAAATGTTTATTTATTTTAGAGAGAGACAGAGACAGAGACAGAGCATAACCAGGGGAGGGGCAGAGAGAGAGGGAGACACGAATCAGAAGCAGGCTCCTGGCTGTCAGCACAGAGTCTGTCGCGGGAATCGAACTCATGAGCCTTCGAGCTGTGAGATCATGACTTGAGTTGAAGTCGGACGCTTACCCGACTGAGCCACCCAGGTGCCCCTGGACATTTTTTTTAACAACTTTTGATTTGAATGATTCAAATCTATACAGAAAACCTACCACCCAACTAAAATTATTAACTATTGGTCATCTCTTTTCCCCATTTCTCATTGTTTTGCAGCAAATCACAAGCAACATCTTTTATAAATTTAGATACCACACTACAGACTTGTCAGTAATCACTTAAAGTTATCCAATATCCAACAAGTGGTCAAATTTCAACTTGTTTTATAAATATAAAAAAATTCTTAGCATGCGTGGTTTGATTGCAGGGAAAGGTTCATGGTTTTCCCCTTGTTGGACGACCAAGTAGAGGCCTGTTTACAAACACAAAAGCTTCCTTTCCTCCCTGATTATGAAAAATATTTTCCCCACACTACTCAGGTTAAGAGTAGAGTCTCAAAAGAGGAAAAAATAAGCTCCTGAACAACTAATATGAACTATTCAAATTGTGCTTTAAAGTGCTTTTTGGGATTTATTGGTATATTTACTCATATTTGGTTGTAGTATGTTATATTTAAAAAAACAGTTGTTTGCTATCTGGGTTGCTGCTATGGCTTTTATCCTGCCCATGAGATCACCTGATCTTTGTCTAATAATAATATTAATAATAATAATATAAAATATCACACATGATGTGTTAGATGTTCAAGAGATCATTCACTTACAAATACGCAGGCATTGTTTCAACTCCATTCTGTTCACACACATTCTTCCTTTTTTATTTTTATTTTTATTTATTTAGTTTTTTTCAGTGATGCTGTCCCTACTCTCTCTAACCTTTCCTGACATTCCTTAACTCCTTTCCCGATCTTATTTTTCTTCCTAGCACTTATACCCATCTCATATACTGCTTACTTTCTTGTTTAATCATTTATTATGTCTCCCCCTAGTACAATGTAAGCTCCTTGAGAATCAGAATTTTCTTCTTTCTTGTTCACTGCTCAGTCCATAGGGCCTGGAAGGGTATCTGACATGTCATAGGCACTCCATACATACATGTTGAATTCAAGTACGATTATGGATGGGTTATTTAGTTTTTAGTTTGTTAAATTCCACTCTTGGCATTTATTTTTTTAAAAAAATTTTTTAACGTGTATTTATTTTTGAGACAGAGAGAGACAGAGCATGAACGGGGGAGGGTCAGAGAGAGGGAGACACAGAGTCTGAAACAGGCTCCAGGCTCCGAGCTGTCAGCACAGAGCCCGATGCGGGGGCTCGGACTCATGGACCATGAGATCATGACCTGAGCTGAAGTCGGCCGCTCAACCGACTGAGCCACCCAGGCGCCCCTCCACTCTTGGCATTTAGATAGAACAACAATAATACCTTACTGTCGTATAGGAATTTAGAGGTTCTCAGACATTTTTCAGTCTAGGCTACTGAAAAGCCAGTATTCAAGATACCTAGAGAGCAGCAACAGTTTATCTGGCATTCCAAATAACTTAAAATATAGAGGTTGTTATAAAACCAAGTGAAAATAGAAATCTACATGCTAAAAGAAATCTATGTGTAAATGAAAAATGCATTAAATACCCAGGTCAAAGGACTAAGGAGAAGGGGCTGGGGATGGAGGGGTGGGGGGGGGGGCAAGAAGAGAAAGCAACTGGTTTGCAATCTTAGCTGACTTCTGAAGTCACTTTCTGACCAATGGCAATTTTTCTAACCTCTGGGACTCTTTAAATTTTTTCTACAGGGAGATGACTTGCCTCCCTCTCTTTATTATATTTTATTGTTTCAGTCATTTGCTTTGAGATCTTTAAGCTGGCATGTTATTTGTTTTTTATTTTATTTTATTTTATTTATTTATTTATTTTTAATATATGAAATTTATTGTCAAATTGGTTTCCATACAACACCCAGTGCTCATCCCAAAAGGTGCCCTCCTCAATACCCATCACCCACCCTCCACTCCCTCCCACCCCCCATCAACCCTCAGTTTGTTCTCAGTTTTTAACAGTCTCTTATGCTTTGGCTCTCTCCCACTCTAACCTCTTTTTTTTTTTTTTTCCTTCCCCTCCCCCATGGTCTTCTGTTAAGTTTCTCAGGATCCACATAAGAGTGAAACCATATGGTATCTGTCTTTCTCTGTATGGCTTATTTCACTTAGCATCACACTCTCCAGTTCCATCCATGTTGCTACAAAAGGCCATATTTCATTCTTTCTCATTGCCACGTAGTACTCCATTGTGTATATAAACCACAATTTGTTTATCCATTCATCAGTTGATGGACATTTAGGCTCTTTCCATAATTTGGCTATTGTTGAGAGTGCTGCTATAAACGTTGGGGTACAAGTGCCCTTATGCATCAGTACTCCTGTATCCCTTGGATAAATTCCTAGCAGTGCTATTGCTGGGTCATAGGGTAGGTCTATTTTTAATTTTCTGAGGAACCTCCACACTGCTTTCCAGAGCGGCTGCACCAATTTGCATTCCCACCAACAGTGCAAGAGGGTTCCCGTTTCTCCACATCCTCCATTCTTCCTTTTTTAAAAATTTTTATTTATTTATTTGGACAGAGAGAGAGTGCACACAAGTGGGAGAGGGGAAGTGAGAGAAAGAGAATCCCAAGCAGGCTCCACGATGTCAGCACAGAGCCTGACACGGGGCTCAATCCTATGAACCATGAGATCATGACCTGAGCCAAGGTCAAGAGTTGGGTGCTTAAAAGACTGAGCCACCCAGGCACCGTCCGCCCCCCCCCCCCCAACACATTCTTCTTTTCATGACCCAGCTGGAAACACCACAGTACTAAATGAGATAAATTGTCAGGGTCCAGATTGTCTGGTGGGCTTCAGAGATGCCGCTCACACTGATATGCATTGCTGGAAACATCTGGAAACCTAAACCTAAACCTAAACCTAAAGGAAAACACCATGTATATTAATGAAAATTTAAAACGTTCTGAAACAGGGGTACCTGAGTGGTTCAGTCTGTTAAGTGTCCACCTCTTGATTCCGATACCAGTCATGATCTCACAGTTGATGGGATTGAGCTCCACATCGGGCTCTGAGCTAACAGTGTGGAGCCTACTTGGGATTCTCTCTCTTCCTCTCTCTGTCTCTTTCTCTCTCTCTCTCTCAATCAATCAATCAATAAAAAACTTTCTTAAACAAAATGTGAATGTTACAAAGTTGTCATGATAGCAGTGTGCCTTCCTCTGGATCCTGCAGTTCCTTTCTTAGGACTCAACCCTAAAGAAAAATACATGTTTGGTATCCCACACTGTTAAGATGCCTTCTCAGATTCCCTCGACCCTCATTTGTCTGCCATCCCTGGCTGCTGCCTTCTCCCACCATCGGAAAGCCCCAGCACCATTGGCTTTCCCAGATCCCCAGGGAGGTGCAGCCTCTGACCCCCAAACCAGACCCCACAGCATCCGTGGAGCCTCCGGCTCAACTTGCCCCTTTGGACTCAAATGAAGCTTCCTTCAGACCTGTGGTGCATCCTATCTGCCTCCCTTTTTAGCTGCCCAAAGGGACCAGGTGACACAGCCAGGAACCATGGAGCAAACTTTGATACATTTGACACAGACTAGATCCTTCGTCCTTCACCACATGGGATACCCTGAGGCCTGGTGGGTCTGTACAGCCTGTGTGGAGAAGTCTCACCTAGATATTGACCCTCTCTGAGGCAATGGCTGGCTTTGTCACATAACCCCTGGCCTGGGCTTCCCCTGCTCTGGACTCTGTTCCTCTCTTCCCTCACCCTTGATGAACTGGGGTTTTCCTCCTAATAAAGCCTCAGTGTAGAGGTTGCCTCACGCTCTGCTGTTCTGGAAGAGACTAGCTAGGGCATGTACACACGTACACGGATTAACTCGACTGGGTTGTATGTGATGGTGAAACACGGAAAACATCCTAATTGTCCGTCAATATAAAAACTGGTTAGCTCCTTGTTGGTGTGTCCAAATGACTGAGTACTGTGCATCCTTTGAGAAGATGGTGGGATATCTTTTGTTGAATGGTTTCTCAGCTGTACCATTAAATGAACGAAACAGCAGTGCATAGAAATGTGGTCATTGCCTTGTTTTGTAAAGTGATATGGGTGCCTTTATCTTCTGTTTTTGTTTGTTTGTTTGTTTGTTTGTTTGTTTTGTATATACAGTAAAGGTTCTGGAGGGATATCTGCTCTTGGGTGTGGGGTTAGGAAGGAGCTACATAATTTTCACTCTTTCCTTTTAAAATTCTGTAGTGTTTAAGTGTTTTTGGAGCAAGCATGGGTAAGTTGAATACCTAAAAATAGATGAACAAACACAGATCTTGAAATAGTGAATATCATTTTTAGTTACAAAAATTCTTAAAGACTGCGCTTCTGCTACAGAGGAGACACGTTGCAGGTGTCATTAGAAATTGAAACGTGCTATGTAGTTTTTCCAGTTTCTCAATAGCATATTAACTGGATGACTGAGATTGTAGTAAAATACCAAACCATTTTTCTCCTTTAGAACTCCTAAATCCAGGGGCATCTGGTGGCTCAGTCAGTTAAGCATCTGCCTTCAGCTCAGGTCATGATCTCGCTGTTCATGAGTTCAAGCCCCGATTCAGGCTCGGTGCTGACAGCTCGGAGCCTGGAGCCTGCTTCGGATTCTATGTCTGTCTGTCTGTCTGTCTGTCTCTCTCTCTCTCTCTGTCCCTCCCCTGCTCGTACTCTCTCTCCCTCAATCTCTCTCTCTCTGAAAAATATATAAACTTAAAAACAAAAAAGAACTAGAATTCCTAAATCCAATATTAACTAATTTCAATGAGAAACACAGAATATATGACAAATTAGACTGATAGACAAAAAATAAACAAATGCACATGTAGTGAAATTTGTTTTTGTTTCTGCTGTATTCACAGAAGGCAGAAGACATTTTAATGGTAAAACTAAAAGATAAAATGTTTCCTCAATTTTCTTAAATACCCATATAAGCAGAAACATAATAAGAAGAAGGAATTCTGAATGCTAGGTTGTTGTTTTGTCTTTTAGTGATCATGGACTAAATAAATGACATTTAACATCAAATTGGAACTTTTCATAAGGGTCATGAAATTAGATGAGGTTACTATATACGCTATGGTCAGCTATTCTGGATTTATTGCACTTCCAGTTATATAATCTGGTCACAGGTATATGCTTTCATTTAAAATTTTGTCATTTTCGGGGTGTCTGGGTGGCTCAGTCGGTTAAGCATCCAGCTTCAGCTCAGATCATGATCTCAAGGTTCATGAGTTCAAACCCTGAATCGGGCTCTCTTCTGTCAGCACAGAGCCCACTTTGGATTCCCTGTCCCCCTCTCTCTCTGTGCCTCCCTCACTCTTTTCCTTTCTCTCTCTCTGGCCCTCACCCGATTATGCCTGTGCTCACTCTCTCAAAAATAAATAAAAACATTAAAATATATATATGTTAGTGATTATCAAATACACTTACTATCTGGTAAGTGAAAGGTAGTCAGTTACCCAGTGATATGTAACAAAGTAATTCAAACACACAGAACACTGACATAAGAGAAAGTTCTTTACAGCTGTAGAGTGTTTGACCCTTCCGTGTTCCCATTAAACTACAGAAACACAATGGAGTTAATGTGTATACACACGCACACACACGCACACACACACACACATTCACACATACACACACACTTCTGTGAGAAAATATGGTTCTAAAACTGTAGTAGATTTATAAAATTGCTATTATTATTTACTTTTTATGAGATCTATCTATTGAGTCACAAATTTGGTAATATTTATGTATTTATTTTGAATGAAAGGGACACATAGTTATGATTGTTTGTCTTTAAAATTCAACCAGAAGCACATTGTAACATTTAGAAATGATATGTGGTGACATAATAAAATATAAAAATAAATTAATATCTGTGATTGATCATGTATATTTATATAGATACATGTATACAGGTATGTAGATATATCTATCCCTACACACATATGAGTGATTGCTCTGTGTCAAAATTTGCACATGTCTCATTCAACCCTCTAAAAAATTGTCCAGGACTGGTAATGTTATCAATCCCTATTTTTCAGGGAAGCTGAATGATATGCAAATTGAAGGCTTTTTACACTTTAGAAATTTCATAAAGCTAACATACGATGATCACTAGTTTCAAATCCAGTTCCTACTGATACCACATCCGATGCTTTCAACCAAGATACTATCCTATACATTGTATTTTTATTCCTAGACAGGAATTATCAATTAACCTTGAAAGTCAGCAGATCATTGGACACTTATCATTCAATTTAGGTTAATGACATGAACATCCTTTTTAATAATAGTAGTCAAGATACGTTAACACTAACACTAATATTAAATAGATACAAATAAAATCAAAATACAACGTATGACCAAATATTTTTCTCAATATTTATCATATGCGAATTAATTGAATTCTTACATTTTCCCATCATTTTCCCATTTGTTGCTGGATAAACTGCAGTAGTTCTCTGTCTCTGTCTCTCTCTTAAAGTTCATTTATTTGTTTTCAGAGAGAGAGAGAAAGAGAGAGAGAGAGAGAGAGAGAGAGAGAGAGAGGCAGAAAGAGAATCCCAAGCAGGCTCCATGGTGTCAGCACAGAGCCCAATGCGGGGCTCAGTCTCAGGAACCATGAAATCATGACCTGAGCCGAGATCAAGAATCAAATGCTTAACTGACTGAGCCACCCAGGTGCCCCTACAGTAGTTCTTTGTAGGAATATCCTGCTTACTGCTGTCTTCTTCGGACCAGGATACGCAGTGGAAGCCATGGCAAATCTAGGATTTGTCAAAAGTGTTTATGCATTTAGCAGCTTTTGTAATTGAATTTAAAGGACCTATGGAAGTCCTAAAGAAATATCTAGCACTTTTGCATAAGCATACATATCAGTAGTAAGTTCTTAGCTGAAATATCCCTTTAGGTGTCTGTGACAACATATTTGACGTGCAATATTATGATGATGTGAAATACTGAGAATATGCAGTTAAATCTTCCCATGTGCATTGAAATGCATGCCTTTTCGGTAGTGATCAATAATGCACTTCTCTTTTAAGCAACTCAGAAATAAAGTGCTTCGATCATTAGTATGGCATTATCTTTGATAATTCCTTCACACATAAATCAAGTGTTCCAACATGTAACTTCCCTGAGCCCATCCTTCTGTATCCAAGCATGCATATCAAATTAATAAAGTTAAGTGCAAGGTGTTATAAAATACAGCATCCATGAAAAAAAGCCAAATTATGGCTGCTGTGGGACTGTCGCTTGCCATTTGCTTATGCAAAAGTGAAGAAATTTTAAATCAGAATTTGGCTTGGATCGAAAGTGTGTTGGCCTTAGATAATTGCTACCTATAAATAACTGTACTTCATCAGGATGTCTTCATTTACATAGGATATACTTAGGTTCCTCATTAGTAATATCTTTCATATAATCAAGTAGTGGTCATCTGTGTAAAGAGGGAAAATATTAATCAAAAGCTCTTGATGACAAGACACAAACAGTGGGGCAATTCATTTTCCAGAAGCAAATGGATGACGAGGGGGTGGTCACCCATATGCACAGTACTTGACAAGCCCAAATGTTTCCAGCTTTGGCAAATGTTTAGAAAGAAGCCTTAAACATTTCCACCTATAATGAGGCTTAAGTAAACTACAAAAAGTAAAAGATATATATGCACTTGTCATTATGGAGCTCATTTCATTTTGCTAAATTCCAAGCAAAACATTGCATTCTGGGTGGTTTATTTTGGAAAAAAAAAAAAACACTTAGTAAGTGAAGTTTTTGGAGAATTGATTATTCATAATAAGCCCAACACCTGAAATCCCCATACCGTTCAGCGGATTCCATATCTAGGAATATGAAGGTCACAGAATGTATGGATTCTCTACTCAGGATATGGCTACAACAATGGCATCACAAGCAAGTCTGGATTCCGTCTTGTTGGAGTACACAGCTTCCGCTTTTCATCCATTATCTTATGTTTATAATAACTAAACAAAAGCTCATTTGAAGATCGGCTTTGGAAATCATGTTTCATGTTGAAGCTTTTATCTTATTTGTAAGTATTTCTTCGTAAATCTGGGAAGGGAAAAGCACAGAGCTAGTATGAGACGGAATTTCATTTTAAATTCTGACTCAGATACACGTAAGTTTTGTGTCATTGGACAAATAATTTAGCTTCTTCGGGCCTCTATGGACTTAACTATAAAAGGAACGAAGAGTATTTAGGGAGTAAGAGTGTTTAGTCTGAAATAGATGTGAAAATAGATGTCTATTTTTAAAAAAAGGAAAGAAAAAAGAATCCAAGTCTTTTATCAGCATTACTTTAGAGAAACAATCAGCAGAGTGATACCCACAGGAGGTACTCTTCAAAGACAGCGGTCTATCAGCTTTGGTTTCTCTCAGTTTGGGAACGAATCCTCGGAGAATTCGATAGCTTACCTGATATATACAATATTTGCAGTAGGCAGACGCGCTAAGAAAGCAAAGAGATGTGATAGGAATTTCAAAGAAAGCATTTGTGTGCAAAGCTTTCTACTTGACATGAAATGGTTACCATCTACTTCTTAAACCTGTGTCATAAACTTTGCAGTTTGCTATGACATAATTTGTCACTTTGAATTAGTGGCGGACTTGCGTTGTTATTGATGGCTTGTGTAGGCAGAGAACCATTAAGGTGTCAACCCCCAAGGGACTTAATATGACATAATGCGGGGCTTTTCCATTTAGCTCTTGTGGTTGGGTTACATCTTGAGGATTTCCTGTGTAAATATAAACTGACAGAAATGATCTTTTGAAAGAATTTTGAAATTATCTACACAGGAAGATTAAAGCTCTTCCTAATGATTTTTCTTTCAAGCTCATCATGGAGTTTAGTTAAAATTAAGTGGGAAAAAATGTGCTAGAACACGTAAAAGTGAAGAATAATTGTTCAGCTGAGCCTTTGAAAATCTGGATGGTATATAATTTTTTTTAATGTTTATTCATTTTTGAGAGACAGAAACAGAATGTGAACTAATTGTATTGAAGTACTTCACAAGATACTTAATGAGGTTTTCTATTTATTCATAGATGCTACCTATTATTTTCTGGAGAACTCTAAACATGGGACATTTGTGTAAATACAAGTATTTTAATTTTCCCAACAATGAGTTCACTTTTATGTGTGAGAAACATTTAAGTTCCCGTTATTGAAACAAAACAAAGATTAAGCAAATATTTATTTTAGAATAGCCTACGTTTAGGGGTGCCTGGCTGGCTCAGTCTGTTAAGTCTCCAACTCTTGATTTCTCACGTTATGATCACATGGTTTGTGAGTTCAAGTCCCACATCGGGTTCTACGCTGAGCAAGGAGCTTGCTTGGGATTCTCTGTCTCCCTCTCTGTCTTTTCCATGCTCTCTCTTTCTCCCTCTCTCAAAAAAATAAATAAACATTAAAAGTCTAGTGTAAAATAGCCTACATTAAAAAAAATGATACACATAATGTTATAATACACATATATTTATAAATATATATAATTATTGGGTAATACTTAAATATGCTTTGCAGAATGTTTTTCTATGATAGTTTTACCAAATGTGAGAATGTGTGCGTGTGTGCATTTGCGTGTGTGTTCGTGTGTGTGTGTGTGTGTGTGGGTGTGTGTGTGTATGTGCGTGTAGAGAGGTAGAATCTGATATTTCAAGGATAGCAGGCCAACTCTTCTCAATGTTGTGTGAACTAAAACATCACAGAGAATGTAAACATTATTTGTTTTAGCCATTGTATGAAAATAATCAAATCTTTAATAGCCGTATGGAAATTATTCATTCAATTAAAAAAATCATAAGATAGTTTCTCTTACTCATACAGTGATTTTATTTAACCCTAATTATTAGAGCCCTTAATATCTGCTTGTGGGTGTCCAGTGAATAATATTTTAAAATTAATAAAGTGAATAATGATTTTATAAAATACATACTATTATTAACTTTGGTAAAACATATTCATGATGTTATCTCTGGCCATAAATAATCACATACACACAAACCAATTATATATTAAACTGTGTCTTAGGTTTTCTGAGAAACGTTTTTTTTTTTTTTTTTTTTTTTTCTTCATTAAACTAGACAATTCCAGGCAAGTTTATGGACAACATAGTAAGGAAGAAATACATTTTAAACATTTGAAAGATGAGTACATTTTTAAGTAACTATATGTTTTTAACTTCCATCCTAAATATATCATGAATTTGGAATAATCACTCCAAAGTGTGTGTGTATGTTATATGTGTATCCCTCAAAGTGGTTGATACGTCATTTTGGATATTTTGATAACAACTTGAAATTTCACCTGTTTTATGTGGACATTGCTACCATTTGAGGTATTAGAGGAAAATCCAAACATGTGACTGATTGAAAAAAATAACCAGGGGTGCCTGGGTGGCTCAGTCTGTTAAGTGTCCCACTCTTGATTTCAGCTCAGGTCATGATCTCACAGTTGGTGAGATCGAGCCTCGCCCTGGGCTTTGTGCTGATAGCATGAATCCTGCTCGGTATTCTCTCTCTGGCTCTCTCCTGCTTGTAATCTCTCTCTCACTCTCTCAAAATAAATAAGCTTAAAGAAAATAACCAGATAAAGTTTCAATTTATAATTGTGCAGATGAACCTCTGTAATTACATCATTCTGTGTAACATGAAAACAGAAGAGATTTGCTGCCGATGAAATAAAAAAAAAAAAAAACAGTATCAATATAAAGCATATGAGTATTGCTAAATATAGCATGTACTGGATCAAATATGAATCATTTTTTAATAATGCCTTGACATTTATTTTAGGAATCCATTTATGAAGACAAGTAACATTTCCCTTGTCCGTTGTTTTTATTTTAATTTGCATGATTTTGAAAAGGCAATTTTAAATCAAGAAAGATTTCTTTTTAGATTCCATTTCTTTTTTGGTCCTAAAGGATTTGCATATCCTATTGAAAATTCCTCCAAAGAAAGGAAATATATGAAATAATACACTTAGGAGGCCCTTATCTTCTGTTGTACATATTTAATAAACTCAACACTAATTTTTACTGAAAAACAGTAAGGCATTTATATTAATAAATCTAATTTGAGAAATGCATGCACTTAGATCCAAACTGGATATTCTGCCAAGACCTCTAGGTGGATATGTAAAGGGGAGAGTTGTTTACATGAGAACATGAAATGGCTCCAAAAATTTGCTGCAAAAATTTGCAGGAGTGAGGGTAAGAGGTAAAAATAGAAGCGAGCTTCCCATTTTACTAGAATACCCATCAGCAAACTGAATGTTACTAGAGCACTCAGCAGTGAACTGAATGTTACTAGACCATGTATGTGATTTAAAGACTGATGCTTTAGACTTTGGATGCATGTTCTAGTCTGTCGATTCTCACGGGGAAGGGGGATTCAAACTCTGATTATGTAAAGCTTGTACTTACATTAATGTTGGGCAAGGACTCTCGTGATTTTATGACAATAGCTACTATTTACAGAGAACTTGTCATATACCATGCACTGTTTTTATGTTTTATATTTTTCTCAGGTTTTTCTCAAAGCAACTTTGAATCAGTTTTCTCCCCATTTTGGAAACTGAAAACCTGAGGTGAAGGGAAAATATGGACTTTCTCAATGCATATAGCTAATTATCTACACAAACTTGACAATTTATGTATTCCATGTATCATCATCTTAACCAACTGAGCTTTTAACTAATCTAAACAATGGTCACCAGAGTCCTCCAGTGACTTGCACGTTGGCAAACCCACAGGTCACTTTCCCAATCTCTTGCACTCAATCTCTGAGAACCATATGATAGTTACCTCCTTCCATGTTCCGACTTGACTTTGAAGCCATTGTCTCCGTAGGTTTCCCTCAACCGCTCTGTCACCTTTGTCTCCCTCACCTGTACTCCCTCATCCTTTTCATCTTCCTGACTCCTGAGCACCTTAAGTCCTTGGGATCATACTTGGGGCATCTTCCACCTTAGAACTTTTCTCTATCCCTCTATGTGACCTTGTCTTATGGCTGCAAGCATTTTCTCCATGTTGTCATCTGCCATGTTGATATTTCTATCCAGACTTCATCCCTGAACTTTCTCTCCCCATGATGTTCCTCATGTCAGTGAATGGCAATTCTTTGTCTTAATTCAGGAAACATGGAGTCATTCTTGATTTCTACTTTTCTCTAAAACTGCACCTCTAAACTTGATCTCATCTTACTGGTTCTCATTTAAAAATATATCCATAATCTAGGCGTTTCTATGCAATTTTGGTCCAAACCACAATTATCCTCCACTGGTTATCACCATAGCCTGTCTTCTTACTTTTAATTTTGCCACCCACTGCATGGTATGGCCTGAATGTGTGTGTCCTCCTAAGACTCATATGTTGAAATGCTGATGTCCAGGGTAATGGTGTTAGGAGGTAAGGTCTTTGGGAGGTGATTAAGTCATGAGGGACTAGTGTCCTGTAAAAGAGACCCCCAAGAGCTCCCTTGCCACCTCTCCCATGTGTGGACACAGCGAGAAGTCAGCTGTTCGTGAACCAAGAAGAAGGCTCTTACCAGACACCAAACCTACACTTGATTTTGAACTCCCAATTTCCAGAACTGTGAGAAATAATATCTTTTGTTTGTAAACTACCTAGTCCATGGTATTTTGTTAGGACAGTCCCAAGAAACTAAGGCACCTCCTTTACCCGAAATACAGTTTGTTGTTGACTTAACAGCTTCTGTGATTCTTTGGAGAAACTAGAATTAGTCAGGTCAAGTTATTCTTCCATGCACAGCCCTCCAATAATTTTCATTCTCATTCGGTGTAACGCTTACATTCCTGACAATGGTTGCCAATGTGCTAGTAATCTGGAGTGAGGGTCTCTGTGACTTTATCGTTGTTTACCTCACTTACTTTGCTGAAGCCACCCGGGACCCCTCCTGTTCCTGGAACTTATTAGATCACACCTCCCTCAGCACCTGTGCACATCCTGCTGCCTCTTCTTCCTGTTACCTTCATGGCTCAGCCCTCATTTCAGGTCTGATCAGAAGCTACCTTAGTCAAGTTCTTCCTACATTAAAACACAATCTTGTCTTGGGGCGCCTGTGTGGCTCAGTCGGTTGAGCATCTGACTTCAGCTCAGGTCACGGTCTTGCAGTCATGAGTTCGAGCCCCGCGTCGGGCTCTGTGCTAACAAACAGCTCAGAGCCTGGAGCCTGCTTCAGATTCTCTCTCTCTCTCTCTCTCTCTCTCTCTCTCTCTCTCTCTCTCCCTCTCTCTCTCCCTCCCTCCCTCCCTCCCTCCCTCCCCTGCTTATGCTCTGCCTCTCTCTGTCTCTCAAAAATAAAAAAAAAAGTTAAAAAAAACACAATCTTGTCTCTTCAGTATCTCCATTGTCCTCTTTTATTTTTCTCCTTGAAATGTTATTTAACACATGATGTCCTCCATATTTATTTTATTTTGCATATTTAATTTTTATTCCCCTCCACCCCTGCCGTGAAAGTTGTTTCTCTCCCTCCTCTCTCTCTCTCTCTCTCTCTCTCTCTCTCTCTCTCTCTTTCTCTTTCTCTCTTTCTTCCCCAGCTGAAAACTCTTCCTGGCACATATTGTGGATCCATTAAACAATACCATAATACGTTTGGAGGAAAATTCTTGGGATATTTCTTTTAGACATTTTATTCAAAATTTAGATTTCCAATCTTCTGTAACTTATATTTAAAACAAGCTAAGCAATTCCTTGGAATTGTTGTGTCTTTAAAAAAAAGTTAGAGTTGAGAAAATTATGCAAAATAGATATTTGTCTTTATGAATTTGGGGAAGTTTGTGTGCTGAAACTAATTCTCCAATTCATTAAACTAAAAAAAATAGAAATAGAAGGATGAATGTGATTGAGAATGCTGTAAGTTTAGAGTGAATATATCATTTAGACAAATTTTAATCCTCCATTACCCCTCTTCATAAAACATCACTTGACAATGGAAAATAGTGTTTCCATTTTTCTTTGTAACATCTACTGATGTCATTTTCCCCATTCTCCAGATGCCAAATCCTGTACTTATTGGGAAGGCATATCTAAAGGATTGTCTAATTCTCTGTGTGCAACTTCTCGAACTCTGATTCTTCCCTTCACATGCTTTTGGATATTTGCAGTGTACCACAGAATCAAGCGACTCTCATGATAAACCGTTGAGTGCACGAAGCCGGAAATGTCAGGCCTTAGCATTTAGCTTTTATATGCATGTATATTCACAGTGGTACACATACTGTACATTTGATGCTGTGTCTTTTTGATGTAGAGTTGCAATGAAAGGGAATCTAAAAAAGTAGTAAAACAGTCTAGGGAAAGTCTCTGGGTGAATGTTAGAATCAATTCTTGACTTCCATTCATACATTTGTTCAACAAATACTTAGTAAATGGATGCTAAGTGCAAGGAGCCTTTCTAGTCTTTGCAAAAAAGATAAGCTGTGTCATCAAGGAGCTTTCAGAACAAAGAATAAATAAATAGATAAATAAATGCCCAGAGTCCGTGTCATAATAGTTACAGGAACATTAATTTAGGGGAACCCAGGATATAACCACTAATGGTGATTCAAGTTGAGGACACTGTTAATGCAAGAGCTGTTGCTTGAGGGATAAGCCTCAGCCTATCCCTGCATAAGCTGAGGAGAAATTTTCTTTGGCGAAACAAACAGGAGTATGAAGGTTTTTAGAAAAATGATATCATGCTAGGTTGAAGATATTGCAAAGGATGAAAGATGGTTGCAGTTTGATATTACAAGGGAGGTGGGAAGTGTTGAGACTGGGGAGTTCTGCAGGGTCTGACCATGAAGGATGCTCCGTATTCTGGGATATTTGTGTTTATCCTGAGGGCAATGATGAGCCTTTCAAACATTTTGAGCAAGTGAGTGGCATGAATATACTTAGTATTAAAATAATTATTTTGGCAGCGACAGATTGCTAATAGATTGATATAAAAATGAATTTATGGTGTGACCAGTTAGGAGAAAATTGCAATAGCACAAGTAATAACAAAAGAAAATCTGAGCTAAGGAAGTCGGTAGATGTAAGACCTATGGAGGGGGTACACTAGTTAGGTGTCAGTGACAAATCAGATGTCCAGGGCAAGAGTCAATCTATAGGGGAAAAAATTGGTCAGTGATCACCTAGTGTGGGAGAAGGGTAGAGGGAGGCTGGGGGCTGAGAGAGAGCAAATGGGGGCAAGGTTTCTTTTTGGGATGATAAAAATGCTACGAATCTGGATATGGTGATGGTTGCCCTCTCTGTCAATATGCTAAGCAGAAAACATTTAATTGTACCTTTTTAAAAGGGGGGTTTCAAAGTGTAAGGGTTTAGTCTTAACGCCATTCTTGCAGAGCCTAGGGTTTGGACTCACAAGACAGGATGTTGTCCCATCTGGCCCCAGGTGTTCTTACACCCCTGTGTTGAGGAGGCAAGAGAATCAAGAATGACACACTTATTAAAAAAAAAGTAGGGATGCAGAGGAAGGAAAATATAAGAAACCGATGCAGAAGGAGCAGCCAGAGAATCAAAAGGCAGAAGAGGAGTTGTGACCAAACTGCCCAGAGTTTGCTGCTTGGTGAGTTACAGGTACAAACTATACACCATGTGGGGTTGTCACACACAAATTCTTTATTTGCAACAAATTAGAAGATCATGGGGAGTAGTGTCCAAAGTCATGACTCCCCGAGAAAGAGTGTGTCAGTTCTTTTTGTTTAGGGTTTAGAACGAATATTCGGAAAGGGGAGGGAGCCAGTATATACTGGGAGGGGTTTGGGGCTCCTTAGATCAGAGCAGGGTCTTTGTTACTTTTGAGATAGCACTGGGAGTTTTACTATGCATTCATTGTCTCTGGTATGGCTAGGCTAGTTCCTGGTCTGGTAGAGACTGTTATTAGTTTTTGTATCCACTTTTGTCCCTTAAAAACCCCAACTACTGTGGTTTTTATAATTTCTTTGTAATTCTGACACAGCCTAGGAAGTTCCCAAAGAGGTGTACTTGGTTGGTGAAAGGGTCCGTGAAGTGAAGGTATTGTTCTCATGGAAGATTCACGAAAGAGAAAGAGGGCCTGCAACACAGGAATCAAGAAGAGGGAGTAGCAGAATTCTCATGCAGTGAGAGAAGTTAATTGATGGTGAGCTTTCTTGAGAGAGATTGGGGGAAGTGGTTGGGGACACAGGAACTGGAAAATGTAAGAACATAACCAACGCCTGGGACGGCTATTTGACCAGAGGAAGAGAAAGCTGCATGAATGAAAGGAAGGACGTTTATACCAAAAGCACAAGCAACCAAAAATAAATAGACTTCATCAAAACTAAAAACGTTTATGCTTCAAAGCCCACCATCAAGAAAGTACAAAAACAACCCACAGAGTGGGAGGAAATATTGGCAAATTTTATAGCTGATAAAGAACTTGTGTTTGGAATATAGAAGGCACTCTGACCTCTCAATAATAAAAATGATAAACAATCTGATTTAAAAGTAAGGAAAGTATATTAATAAACACTTCTCCAAGGAAGATACACAAAACGGCCAAGGAGCACATGAAAAAATGCTTGACATCGTTAGTCATCACAGGAGTGCATGTCAAAACCACAGTAAGATGCTACTGCCCACCCCCTGGGATGTTTAGAATAAAAAAAAAAATGAGAACATAGCAAGTATTGGCCACGATGTGAAGGAATTGGAATCCTCATACACCGCTAGTGGGAATGTAGTAGGGTACGGTGCTTCGGAAAACTGGAATATCTTCAGATGATTAAACATGGCGTTGCCATCGATGTAACCTTACTAACTTCCATGTATGTAATGAAGAGAAATGAAAACAAATGCCTACATACAAACTTGTATAACAGGTATTTAAAGAGCCATTATTTCAGCCCTAAGAAGGAATAAATTGCTGTGAGGCTTGATTGGAGAAGCCTGAGCCTTGTTCCTGCTCGCCTGCTGGCTGGCTGGACTAGCCTGGTCACACTCGTGGCCTCTCTGTGCCCAGTGGCACAGTGCGGGCGTAGGAGTTACACCAGAGACTCACAGCCCTCTGAGGCCCAGGATTCTGGGCTTCTTTCACTGTTTTTACAAAAGAAAAAAAAAAGAGATTGAGTACAGATACATGTTACAGGATGGATGAATGTTTGAAAATAGTATGGTAACCGAAATAGCCGGTCACAAAATAACACTATATAATGCATGACTCCATTTTTATAAAATGACCCAAACAGGGAAATCTCTAGGGACAGAGAGTAGATCAGAGGTTGCTTAAAGTGTGGAAGGTTGGGGTGGTGGGCATTCACAATGAAGTGGTAGCAGGCGGATAGCTACAGGGTATGGCTTTCTGTCGGAGCTGATGAAAACAATTTAAAATTGATTGTGAAGATGATTGTACCTATCTGTGTGTAATCCGTATGTCAGTGAAGCTGTTAAAGGAAATCCCAAAGAGGGCATTCTACAAAGACCAGTACTCCTCAAAACTGTCAAGGTTATGAAAAACAAGAACATTCTGAGAACTGTCATGGCCAATGCTAACCATAACACGGTAGCCTAGGTGGGGTCTGGGAACAGAGAAACAAAACATTAGATAGAAAAGAAAACTTGGATAAAGTATGGGTACCAGTTATAATATATCTCAATATTGGTCTATTAACCGTGACAAATTTACCATGCTAATTGAAGATGTCATTAACAACGGGGAATTGTGTATGAGGTAATGAGAAATCTCTGTACTCACTTCAGCATTTTTCTGTAAATCCAAAATTGTTCTAAAATGAAAAGTTTATGTGCATAAATGACTTAAAAATGTCCTACTGCTTAAAATGAGACGTTAGAGTTATCCTTTAGGATTAAGTATTCCAGATCTGTTGTCAGAAATTGCTTATCCCAGTTAGTTCCTTAGACTCCTCTTTGAGATTCTAAGAGTGCTAAAGAAATGGTTCATGCCCAAATCCATTATTAGTTTGAGCATTAATTAATTTTATGTAGTCAGGGTCCTTTGATTTGCATACAAAAAGAGAGACACCAAAAAGAGTAGCATTCAGAAATAAACTAGGAACTATAACCTGTCTGGTTGAATTGGGCTTGGTCTATAAGCACGGAGCTGTATCCTATGTTGGCTAATTTAGCCAGTAATCAGGGCAAAAATGCTTTTTTAAACAAATGCTCTTTCTTCTGACAAACCATTAAAAATATAATTAATATGGGTTTTGAAAAAGTCACTGTATACCTTTTCCTCTCAACAAATAGTTTCTTTTAGAAGCTAGGTTCTGGTAAGTTTTAGTATTATTCTGGTATGTGCCAATCTATTTTAAATATATTTACCAACGGAGCTGACATATGTGTATGTATATATATCAGATATAATTTTACGAACATATTCACTCTTGTCACACTCTAACTAAATTAAAAGATAAGACACCCTTGACTTTGGAAGTGGGGTTTAAAAGCAGAAGGTAATTACTCCAAAATGGGACTAGGTTCAGGAAGGGGAAGAATTTAAAGTGCTAGGGTCCAAAGCCCCCCCTTTTTTTCACAGTGAGCTCTTACAATTTCTAAGAGTATTAAGTGGAATCAACCAAAGGGGGAAAACACCATGGATCTCCAGCAGAGTCTTGTGAGAGCCAGCGGCTGGAACAAAATGGCAAGCCCCGGTTTGGGAATTGGCGTCGGGGGGCTGGTCACAGGCTCAGTGAACCAAACCAGAGAGCAGGTCCTGTCAAAACCTCAAAGATAAGTCTGGCAGAAGGGCACTGGTTGATTTAGAGATGGATTTAGGAAGCCAACCGCATCAACCTCCAGGCAA
The DNA here is from genome assembly GCF_046562875.1 of Panthera onca. Classification (NCBI taxonomy): domain Eukaryota; kingdom Metazoa; phylum Chordata; class Mammalia; order Carnivora; family Felidae; genus Panthera; species Panthera onca. Next base: position 200,426,941 of record NC_138342.1, read on the forward strand.
GGTTACCCATATCTGGACCCACACGTTCCTTGGTGGCTGTGAACAGTAAGACAGGAAGGAAGGCACAAAGAAATGAAAACCTAAAGTTCTTGTTTTACATCGTCCCACATTTGAATGTCAGGGCTCTGTTTTTTACACAGATCAAAGAAAAGCCTCTGAAAATGAGCTGGAACTTCAGCATAGGTGCTAGTTTTTACACAAGACGGTATGTAGAAAGGATACAGGAGAAAGTTACTCAGTGGTCACGTGTAACTTTCAGTGACTGCAACTATTTGACATTAGAGGTGGCTTAAGTGGTTGGCAAAGTCCCTTCTGGAAAAGCAGAAATGAGGAGGAAGATGTGGAATATAATGTTCTTTCTGACCAAGAAAAATTCTAGCAGATTCTCTCTTGAATTGCATATGTATGCAAATTAAGGCCAAGTTCACACGCTAGCTGTAACCTTGCCACTTTGGTTAACAAAGATGATTGATGAAATTCCCATTATGTAGTAGGAAAAGCTCAGCTATAGATGCTCTTTAAGTATATGATGTAAATGTCAGTTTTCTATGCCTAAATTCTCCTTCGGGGTGCAATTACCATTCAAGTTCTGGGCAGCCCTTTTGGTACACGTGTGTGTATTTCCCCTCTGAGCTGCTCCAGTACGTGACATGTAATTTCATCCCAGCACTTTGAAAACATGAATTCGATCTTCTACTTACCTCTCTCTCAAGCTTGCTCAGAAAGCAGGGACCATGCTTTTTCAACTTTGACTCCAAAGCTCCTAAAATAGTGCTTGGTATATAGTAGAAGCCCAGGAAATGTTGGCTGACTATTCAAATCTAAGACACACCTGGCAGCCAAGATTGATCAATGGCCAAAATATGTAGTTGATGGGAATTTTAGTTCAAATTATCCATCATTCAAACTTTTTTGCTGATTGCACATGTGTGTTACTGTTTGGCTCAAATTCTTTGTGAAACCAAATGGAATATGAAGCAAAAGAAAGCTAACGTGTCTTGTGTGTATCTGGATGTGTATACCTTAGCTAGGTAATGTGTACATCAAGGACAACGGCACGTTCATCAGTGTTCCTTTTTTTTTTTGTTAATGCTGAAGACTTGTTTAGTCTTTATCAACTATAATAATGACAAGTATGATTACCAAACTGTGTAGCCAAGAATGTCTGTAATACTTGGTTATGCTTTACATCTCTGAAGGAGAGATTGTTAGTAACAGTTTTAATATACTAAATAGTGCTGCTTGTGAGAGAATCATATCTATCTATCTATCTATCTATCTATCTATCCAGTTGCAAGCATTTCCAGTATTTAATAGAATTTATAAAATACATATGCATGGAAACTCCTAGGTATTATGTGAAAAAAAAATTAATGCCCTAGGTCTGATTCTACTAATGAAGCTTTGCAGTTTTCCATGCTGACCCTTGTCAACTTGGGGAATGCAAAGCTAAATAAAACCAATACCAGGTATACTGTTTTTTTTTAATATATGAAATTTATTGTCAAATTGGTTTCCATACAACAGCCAGTGCTCATCCCAAAAGATGCCCTCTTCAATACCCATCAACTACCCTCTCCTTCCTCCCACCCCACATCAACCCTCAGTTTGTTCTCAGTTTTTAAGAGTCTCTTTATGCTTTGGCTCTCTCCCACTCTAACCTCTTTTTTTTTTCCTTCCCCTTCCCCATGGGTTTCTGTTGAGTTTCTCAGGATCCACAGAAGAGTGAAAACATATGGTATCTGTCTTTCTCTGTATGGCTTATTTCACTTAGCATCACACTCTCCAGTTCCATCCATGTTGCTACAAAGGGCCATATTTCGTTCTTTCTCATTGCCATGTAGTACTCCATTGTGTATATAAACCACAATTTCTTTATCCATTCATCAGTTGATGGACATTTAGGCTTTTTTCCACAATTTGGCTATTGTTGAGAGTGCTGCTAGAAACATTGGGGTACGAGTGCACGTATGCATCAGTACTCCTATATCCCTTGGGTAAATTCCTAGCAGTGCTCCTGCTGGGACATAGGGTAGGTCTATTTTTAATTTTTTGAGGAACCTCCACACTGTTTTCCAGAGTGGCTGCACCAGTTTGCATTCCCACCAACAGTGCAAGAGGGTTCCCGTTTCTCCACATCCTCGCCAGCATCTATAGTCTCCCGATTTGTTCATTTTGGCCACTCTGACTGGCGTGAGGTGATATCTGAGTGTGGTTTTGATTTGTATTTCCCTGATGAGGAGCGACGTTGAGCATCTTTTCATGTGCCTGTTGGCCATCTGGATGTCTTCTTTAGAGAAGTGTCTATTCATGTTTTCTGCCCATTTCTTCACTGGGTTATTTGTTTTTCGGGTGTGGAGTTTGGTGAGCTCTTTATAGATTTTGGATACTAGCCCTTTGTCCGATATGTCATTTGCAAATATCTTTTCCTGTTCCGTTGGTTGCCTTTTAGTTTTGTCGGTTGTTTCCTTTGCTGTGCAGAAGCTTTTTATCTTAATAAGGTCCCAGTAATTCACTTTTGCTTTTAATTCCCTTGCCTTTGGGGATGTGTCGAGTAAGAGATTGCTACGGCTGAGGTCAGAGAGGTCTTTTCCTGCTTTCTCCTCTAAGGTTTTGATGTTTCCTGTCTCACATTCAGGTCCTTTATCCATTTTGAGTTTATTTTTGTGAATGGTGTGAGAAAGTGGTCTAGTTTCAACCTTCTGCATGTTGCTGTCCAGTTCTCCCAGCACCATTTGTTAAAGAGACTGTCTTTTTTCCATTGGATGTTCTTTCCTGCTTTGTCAAAGATTAGTTGGCCATACTTTTGTGGGTCTAGTTCTGGGGTTTCTTATTTATTCCATTGGTCTATGTATCTGTTTTTGGGCCAATACCATGCTCTCTTGATGATGACAGCTTTGTAGTAGAGGCTAAAGTCTGGGATTGTGATGCCTCCTGCTTTGGTCTTCTTCTTCAAAATTACTTTGGCTATTCGGGGCCTTTCTTGGTTCCATATGAATTTTAGGATTGCTTGTTCTAGCTGCGAGAAGAATGCTGGTGCAATTTTGATTGGGATTGCATTGACTGTGTAGATAGCTTTAGATAGTATTGACATTTTAACAATATTTATTCTTCCAACCCATGAGCACGGAATGTTTTTCCATTTCTTTATATCTTCTTCAATTTCCTTCATAAGGTTTCTATAGTTTTTAGCATACAGATCTTTTACATCTTTGGTTAGATTTCTTCCTAGGTATTTTATGCTTCTTGGTGCAATTGTGAATGGGATCAGTTTCTTTGTCTTTCTGTTGCTTCATTATTATTGCAGATATACTATTAAGTAAACACCATGCTGGCATATCTTTTAGCATGCTGAAGTTTTATGGACTAGTTTGAAATGTCCAAAAAAATCAGAAAACTTTGATCAGCTGGTGGATTCTCCTGAGAAATTGATTAGGGCATCACCTGAGGTAATTTGTCTATAATAATAACAATATTAATTATGTCATTATTATTATTATTATTATTATTATTAAGGAGTCTTTAGAGTTTAGACTAGAAACAAATACTATTTCCTTTTGGTCCTCAGAAAGACTTTTTGTGTGTGAGTTTTTCAGATGGGATGCTTATTATATGGAGACACAGAAACAGCAATCTGTGCGCGTTTAATTTCGTGCACCGCCCTTATGGCTGCTTATCGAATTGCAAGGAGGTCTCAGCAGGCAGTCCCGACCTTGGATCAGCCAAGAGTGCTGAATGAAGCAATTATGAGCAAAAAGATGGCATTCTGCTGAGTATATAAGAATCCAAAATAAAAGGAGTGGGTGAAAGCTTTACATCCATATTCAGATCTGTTAATTTCCTTTGGGAACGGCCTGAGTCCTTTCCATTGATCTTTTCTGCAATAAATGATTCAATCAAAGGCCCATCCACTGATGCATAGGGACATCTAGGTAAACATACACATGGAGTCCAAAAATGCTAGTTCTGTAGGAAATGCAATGTTAGGGGACTAATGGAAACTACCAGGTGGCTACAATTAATGTCTTTTTTCTTTTTTCTTTTCTTTTTTTTTTTTTTTTCTTACAGCACCATATATAGTAGAGCATGATTCATATTTGGTGGAAAAAATAGAATTTGTAAATCAATGTCAGAGATGGCATAAACAGTGCATGGGCTTATTTTTCTCTAGTGGATAAAAAAAGAAGAAGCATTTAACATGCACGCAGTAAGCGCAGTCTGCATGCTAGGATCACCCTTCCCAAAGGTATCAGAAGCCCGTCCTTCCTGCTTCATGAAAAACAAACAGGCTTCAGGCATGGCTCCTGTTCCTTAGCTTTTGAACTTCCCCGTGAGCAGCTGGAAAACAGCTAGCTGGCCGGGAGTGTGCTAAGACTCTGAGAGTCTCCCGTCTTACACGCTTTGACTATTACCATTTTGTATTGTGTCAGGTGGTCCATTCAACAAACATGAGCCGAGTAATACTGTAATTGCAAGCTCAAAGCCCTGTGGGAGACGTTGATGAGCCCAGAACTCCAATTCTGGAAGAGAAGATAAGGCCTGTTTCTAGATAATTATAGGATATGGTGGGTAGTGAACGCTTTCTGGCTGGGGCCTAAGGACTGTTGAGTGGAAATGGTCAGATGACTCCGTTTCACTGGGCCTTGATGGATGGCATGGAATTGTACCTGCAGAGATAAAGGGGTTAGGTGAACAAATCTTGGTCTCTTCCCTTTCCAAATGCAGTTTATCTTTTTTGTTCTAATTTCTCAAAATGCACGGTCAGGAACGAATCATGTTAATACTTGAAAATAGCCAACAGTTCTAAGGTCTTTATCTTTTCCAATGTATATATTTTAATAAGTTAGTAATTTCTAAGTCTCAGGAGTAGATCTCTAATACTGTAAATCCTAGCCCAAGTAATAGGTTATACCTGGTATATTTTGGTTGGGGAGATGTTATCATAATCCCTGGAATCACGATATGCAAAAATTTGCCTTTTCCATCTATACTCAGTCTACATACGGTATGGGCTATTCTGACCCAGGGAAGCAGACACGCGTATGCTTCTCAATTTCTTTGGCTCTCAACCCCAACACCCTTACAGATTAATATTACAGATTAATGTTGCCAGGATGGCAAATTAGCATCGCCTGTCTTAACTTGGCTCAACTGGTTATCGGTTCTGGAAGCAGGGTGTTAGCATCCACCACTCAAGCATCTCGGAATGCAAAGGAAAGGTGAGTCTGCTTACTTGCACATCTGGTGGACATGTTTTCTGTTTGTAGTGGTCCTTGGCTAACCCTGGGCTACATAGCATTCAGGGCTTATCCCAATTCTACATTTCTGTTATTCTCCAGGTAAAACTTTCAGCACTGCAGAACAAGCTTTGAGGTTGGAGCCCTGCTCCTTTGAGAAGGTTACTTTGTGAAATTCAATTACCTATTGCAACTATCAATTCCTACTTGTTCACGTGATTGTAAGAGAAAGCACAGACAGTAGCAGGGATCTACAAGGTGTTCAAGAAGTGTCTGCTTCCTTCCTTCCTCACTAGAATTCCTGTGGACTGCAGGTGCTATGAGCCAGCAAAGACTGCAACGTGGCTGTGTTTGGTTTGTACACAGCTGTCCCTTTTCCCTGCCACGGAGCCTCACGTGCTGTGAACTGAATGAGTACAGTTGTCATGCTCTTGCCTATTGTGCGAGCAATAAGGCAGTACAGTAAAACCTTGGTTTGTGAGCATAATTCGTTCCAGAAATGTGCTGGTCATCCAAAGCGCTCATATATCAAAGCGAATTTCAAGAACCATCGGCTCAGTTGTGATCATGTGACACTGGGCATCACCTCCGACTCATATTGCAAGACATCGCTCGTTTATCAAGTTAAAACTTGTGAGAAATGATTGCTCGTCTTGTGGAACACTCGCAGGTTACCCGCAATCCAAGGTTTTACCAAGAACTTTTCAGTAAGCCTTTTTCTTAAGTTGCCCATTGCCCCTGGCAACTCATGGAATGTGAACAAAAGGTAGTTCGGAAGATAAAAATCATTAGAACTTGGCTTGTTTGAAAAGCTCAAGAGATGGGAAAAGAAAAATGGTATGCGAAGAAGAGAGTTTAATTAAAGCTGCAGTTGTTTACATTCAACTGCTTTGCCTTTTGATGATGTACCAGTGGAGAGGCACAGGAGCCCTTAGTGATTGTGTGAAGGTGTCAGAGGCCTGTAGGGATCAATGAAAAGGCTCGGGCACTGGGGTGGAGATCTACAGAATAACTTTAGAGACCCCCGGGGCTATCAGGTGTCTCCATGGGCTCTCCGTGAACCCCGGGGAGCTTCTTCCCGAGATGGGGAGGGCACACTGACGGAAGAGGCAGGTGCCAGGCTCGGTGAATGGCAGCAACTGTGAAGTCTAGACCAGATTTTTGTGCGTGCAGGGCGAGAAGGGCCTTTACGTTCTACCATCCTGTTTCACACTTGCACAGGCTGAAGACTTTTGGTCTCAGGGTCTTTGTTAGAGGGTGATATTCATGAGAAGTGAGTGAGGTAGTCTCTTAGCCCAGAGAAGTTGGTGCGGCACAGCAAGTTCCCGTGAGCATTCCCTAGGGTGCGAAGATCAACCCCACCGATGAGATTTTTAAGGATATTTGAGTTTTGAAACTTAGCGCATTGTTGATGCTTTTTCACGGGCCTGTTAAAAATAATGGAGGCCAGTAAAGTCGGTAAGCAATAATTAAGCACCGGAAATGGCTTCGATCTTTGAATGCACGAGGACTAAGAATGTTGAAATCTGTTTCCGTGAAGTTTCATGCCCAAATATGCGGAAAGAACACAAGTTCCTGCTCACTGAAGTGTTAAACAGAAAGGGATTATTTATTCCATCTCCAGAAGCTGAAACTTGTTCCTGTAATGTTCATTCTTTCAGAACCAGAGGCGGTTCTCTGCACCTGAAATAATAGAGCTCTTTGGTTTTTAGTATTTTTCAGTGCTTTCGGAATCTCATATTCCAAGTCAAAGGCCATTTTTGTTGTTTTTGGGTTTTTTTTTGTTTTTTTTTTTTTTTTTTTTTTTTTTGGGTAGCAGGACCAGGGTTGGGAAGTACAAGATGTAGAAGACTGAGCTAATGAAATATGTTTGTTCTTGGGCATAATTACAAAGTACGTTTCCTTGCTCATCCAAATTCATCGCGGGTCTTATTGTTTTCTTCTGTTGGAATTTCGACGAGTGGAGAAATGAACGGACAGCTAAGCAGTTGGGGGCTGAAGTCAGGTGGTTCTGTTCAAAGGAAATTTATGTTTTGGGGAAGCATCGCAATTACATGTTCTTCTTTGAACCTGATAAAGAAAAGAAGTTCAGAAGAAGTCATAGATTTGGGTGTGGGAAACTGAAGCAGGGAATTGAAAGGGGGAGGTCGGCAACCTGAAGGAGGCAGGCAAGAAGCCAACACCAAGAGGTTCAAGGGCACAACGTTGGAGTATTCAGAAAGCCCATTGAGGTTAAAGAAATCGCTAGAAACGGTTTGTCATGGATTATTCACACTTGTCAAAAATGCCATCATTTGGAAAATACAGTTTATGATTTATGTACACTCGCTTTAGGCACTGGGGAGAAAAAAAGAAGGATTGATGAGGACAGAGCAAGAAAAGGGAGAAGTGTCACATTCAAACGGCCACCCTCGGTTTTGGTGGGGAGCTTCAGCCGGTTGACACTGAACTCTGGAGGGAGATCGGCTTGTCTGTTATTACTTTTAATCTGAGCTGACGGCGTGGCGCTCCGCGGAGGGGGTGTGGGGGTGTTCCTTCTGACAATAAAGGTCCCACGTCTGCAACAGATGTACAGTTGGAGGAGTTCTGCCATAGAATGTTTCAGTCCACCCAAACGCAGCTTGATGATTTGTGAACACAGGCTCAGCACCCCCATCCCCCGCTATGGCAGTGGAGGAAGGCTGCAGGGGCAGGCAGTGCTTTGTGCTGTTCAGTTAAAGGGCAGAGGCCCCAGAACCCCGTTTGTTTGAAGGGCCTCCAACAGGAGGTTTGCTTGCCTTGTCTTTCCCCCACTCTGAGCTCTGCTTAATTATCATCAGACCTAGACTAGCAATCATCGGTTTATTTTTCTGTCTTCACTGCTTGATTGGGTAGTCTTTGAGGCAGAACCATGCTTATCATTTTATTTCTGTGAGCAATTAAGTTTGCACATGGCTGGCAGAGATAGACACTCTGGCACAACCTGTTTGGCGAATGAGTGAATGACCCTAGAAGGGACCCCCCCCCCCACCATGGGATCTTACAGGTGAAGGAAGGTTGGTGGGGGGCCGGGGTTGCACAGAAGCAAACTTTTCAAGGTTGCACACAGCTGCATGTTGTCTTTGCTTTAAGACTACCTTGCCATGATTTACATATGTTTTCACGGATGGTCGTCACCACCAGCAAAGCCCCTCTCTACCCCGCTTTCCCCCATCCATCTCGCCTCTCCTGCAGTTAGTCCCGGGGTCAGAGGGAAGACAGGAGTTGCTGCTGACTCCATAGCCCGTGCCTGGCGGGGCATCTCTGAAGGGCACTCTTCTCCGTTGAGACATACAGTCACCGGGATCTGTTGGAAATGGTCTTGCCTATGGAAGCCCTCATGGATGAACATGTGCTCTGTCCCAGAGCCCAGGCCTTTTCCAAACTGTCTATGCTCATGGACTCGGGTTCCTTTCCTCATTTCTTATGGTACGTGCAAGAGGACTGGCACAAGAATGGACGTCCCAGGAAAAAAGCAGTAATCTGAGATCCCGAGGGCAACAGCTTTGCCCTCCGTCGGAACCAGCCCAGCGCGGTGGCCCTCTCAGCTGTAGATGGCACCTGTTTTCACCCTGCTGGTAACCGACTTGGGTCCCGTCGACATCAGCACCTCGAGACACGAGTCAAGGTCCGCGTGCAGACTTTCATGCTGGTATTTCGAGGTGGAGGCCGTGTGATTTCTTTGCTCCAGGATAGAAAGGTAGAAATGGAGAGACGAGCCAGCAGCTGTGAAATTTCAAAGCACCATTTAGTAATGACTGCCTTTTAAGAGTAAGAACAAAAGCAGAGTGTGCTGCTTGCACTGCATACTAATCAACATTTATTCATAAAGTTCAAGTTCAGACCTCACTGTGTCTAAATATTTTCATTATTTATTACAATTAGCATATGCATGATTCATGTTACCTGTCTGCCTTATTCAAGAGCACTGGTCCTACAGAATAGCACTTCAGGGAGATTTGGACCCATCTCTCCCACTGTCTTGTGATAATAATGCCATATCCTAGCCAAGGAGTGTCAGGCGGCAGGATGCTGAGCTGTTGCACGTATGAATGTTCATAAAATGGGGAGATAGTGCAACGCTAGAATGGAGTAATTAATATCTTAGAGGCAGAAGGTAAGGGAAATTAGTCTTTGTGTTATAATTTGAAAAATGAGTCATGGTAGTTAATTAACCTATCTAATACCTCAAGGTAAATGAACGCCTGAATCAATTCACAATTAACAATTGAAATAACCCTGCCTTTAAAGTAGCCTTATTATACCTATATTGAAAATTGGAAACCTGAAACTCTGATGGCCCATCTGTGCTTGCATTATTTAAGAATGTTTCATATTCTAAACGGTAAACTCATCTAAAGGCAGGCACCTTCTCTTATTTTTTCTAGCCTGCGAGGGATCCGGTAGGATGCTTTATACCCAGAAGGCGTATTGAATTAATGCAATTTCCAAAAAGTAATGTAGATTTCCCTCCTTTGTGCTTACAGTTATGAAAATTTCCAAAAAGGAGAAAACATGTGGCTTGTAAATGAACCAGCAGGCAGTGACGTCACACGGGGCACTGGCTCAGCGTAGACACGTTTGCATGTCTGGATCCTGCATGAGATTTTACACTGCTGAGAATACTCAGTTTAGCAGCCACCGTGCCTAGCAACGTCTACCACCTGGGGAGGCAGGGTAGGATTTGGTAAATGTTAACTAAAAAATGTTAACCATATTGACAAAAATCAAAAAGACCCACTTTGGCAGATAAGCCTGAATTCACGGACCACCCCACTGCCCAAACGAAACTGGTTTTAACTCTCGTTTTCTTCACCTTAGTTAATGGTCTCCACCCATGTTTAGCTTGCCTAAGTTAGGATTTCTCGGAGACTTCCTAGACTGTTAGCTTTCTGCAGTATCCACCACAGGACCAGCCTGGCTCCAGTCTTGTCAAATCAGATTCCAAGAGAGATTTCCATGACAGCCTCTCTCTCCCACCCCTCCATCATGGTTGTAATTCAGTTCTGGGTCTTCTCTCACGTGACTAAGTGCCCATCTGTGGTCCTGAACTTGAACCCCCACCTTCTCTACTCCATCCTGTTACTGCCTCTAGAGTTACCTCCTTAAGAAATAAGTGACTCCTGATTTCCTAATACCTATAGGCAGTGTCCAATCTTCTTTGGCATATAATAAATTTCATAACCTGTTCCCTCATTGGTTTTTTTCTTTTTCCCATAGTCTCTCCACATCTCCACCATTCTCTACCCCTGAATTGTTCTGTTTTTGCTCTGTTGGGGTTCACCTTACTTTGTCCTTCCTTTACGACTGACTACTCCTTGTCCACAGAATGCTCTTATCTTCTTCACCTATTGTTCCTGCACGACTTTGCTCAAATTTCCCCTCTTCTGTGAAAATTTCCATGAATCCAGGGGCACTTAACTACTCAATTTTCTTTGCATTTATTTCATACTATAGTTAGGACTGACACTCATATTGATTATATCCCTTACTTTATTGGTATCTCCCCACAGATAATGTATTTTTTGAATCAGGTAAAATTCTTACTTGGTTTTCACTTCCAATACCTAAAGTGGCTAGGACATAACGTGTGCTCAGATGCTTCTTTTCCTACCTTCCAAACGTCTTTTCTTCCCTCTCTTTACCACAAATGCTTATGATTCTCTGAAAATACCGGTTTGATTCTGACCTGCTAACATATCCTTGTTTTATCTGTGTGAATTAGATGGTTACAAAAGTAGTCGTTGCTTTACGACATTTGCATAAACGAGAAATGGAGAGAATCCATTTATAAATCTCTAGGATTCAAATTTAAGAATCATATGGTTGACAATGGCACCTACTGGCCATGTGTGATATTGCATCCCAGAGCTACTGTTTTTGTAAAAATAAGGGCCTGGGTGGTACTCTTCCAGGCTTTAAGATGGGGGAGAAAAGTCATGACTAAGAAAGGGTGGGATGTCTAAAGCAAGAAAGGCTCTGCAAGGTCCTTGAGTGCAAGACATAAATCCAAGTGAACATCTGTGTTTGCACGTGCCACCTTGTGAGCTAGCCAACACACCCAACTTGGAATTGATGGGAAGGTCCCATGTGAGTCAGTTGGGATATCTTTGTATGGGATCTAATGTGCAGTCAACCAACAGAAGCCAATGCAACTCAGGAGTTACCTTAAATATTTGTGAAGAGTTGCCCTTCTTCCACTAGATATTGATGGAGTACTTGCTATCACAAATAACTCTGTACTCAATATCAACTACACAGTAACGATCCAGCGTAAATATTTAACATTGTTACTTTTGATAATCATGTAACTCCATTTGGAATTTAACAATTGGCTCACCATAATGACTTATCTACTGTGGGTAGATAAATTTAGTAGGTTTCAATTCTACTCTTGTAATGAGAAATATAGAAAAACTTACATACATATTTAAATCTAACAAGGACTAATCCTTGTATTATACACTTTCCATCTGAAATCTGCTCATATAAACCTAGTGAAGTAACTTGGATCAGCTCAATAATTTTTTTTGTTTATTGAAGCATAATTAACATACAGTTTTTAAAAGTGTTTATTTATTTATTTTGAGACAGAGAGAGAGCAAGTGGGAGAGGGACAGACAGACATGGAGGGAGAGAATCCCAAACAAGACCCATGTTGTCAGCACAGAGCCCTATGTGGGGCTCAAACTCACAAACTGTGAGATTGTGATGTGAGCCAAAATCAAGAGTTGGATGCTCAACCGACTGAGCCACCCAGCTGCCCCAACATACAGTTTTATGTTTGTTTCAAGTGTACAATATAATATAATGATTCAACAAATCTCGACATTACTCATGCTCATCAGGATTAGTGTACTCTTAATCCCTTTCCTCTCTTTCATCCATCCCCCAGCCACCTTCCCTCTGACAACTGCCAGTTTGTTCTCGACATTTAGGAGTCTTTCATTTGTGCCTTTTTTCTCCTTGTTCACTTGTTAGTTTCCTAAATTCCATGTATGAGTGAAATCACATGGTGTTTGTTTTTCCCTATCACATTTAGCATTATACCCTCTAGGTACATCTATGTTGTTGCAAATGGCAAGATAGCATTATCCATTTGTCTAATCAATGAACAATTGGGTTGCTTCCATATCTTGGCTATTATAAACAATGCTGCATTAAATATAGGGATACATATATCTTTTCAATTCAGTGTTTTTGTTTTCTTTGGGTAGTGGAATTGTTGGATCATGTGGTATTTTTATTTTTAAATTTTGCGTAACCTCCATAGTCTTTTTCATAGTGGCTGTGCCAGTTTGCATTCCCACCAGGAATACATGAGGATTCCTTTTCCTCCACGTCCTTACCAACGTTTGTTATTTCTCATATTTTTGATTGTAGCCATTTTGACCTATGTGAACTGAGATCTCACTATAGAGTTCACTTACATTTCCCTGATGATGAATGATGTTGAGCATCTTTTCATGTGTCTGTTGGCCATCTGTGTGTCTTCTTTGGCAAAATGTCTATTCAGGCCCTCTGCCCATTTTTTGACCAGATTGTTGAATTTTTTGGTGTTTATTTGTATAAGTTCTTTATATATATGGACTATTAACCCCTGGATATTAATCAAATCGCCTCGGTAATTTTTAATGAGAGATGGTTACTAAGACTGGCTCAGGAATTACTTTACTGTATTTGACACAAACTATGTGCTCAATAACTCTTAATATTTTTACTGCAAGCAGAACACAAATGCTTTCCATAAAACCTTAGATACCTTCACACCTCATTGCTATTGCCAGTGCATTTCTTTCCACCTAAGTAAGTTCCCCCAACTTCTTTACATGAGCAATTTCCAATTTTTCTTTATGGCCACATCATTTCTTTTCCAAAACCGTCCTTGATATCCTTAGTAAAATTTAATTGGCACCATTTTTTCTTTCTGTTCTTAATGCTTTAAACTTGCCCCCACTATAGCACATAGTTTTATAGTCCCGGTTGTGTCTTACTGTGTCTTACATTTCTGCCCTGAGCACTGAAAATCTCCCCAGGAACTGGAGCAGAGCCACTAATTGGCCATTGTTGGCCACTAACTGTGTTACCCCTCTCCACCAGACTCCAGCACTCCAAACACTGCACTGTCCCTGGCACATGCCGCGAATTCCACACGTTTTGCTGATCTATTTGAATTAACTAAGACACTGTGCAAGCAGAGACGTTAGCCAGGCCAGTTAGCCGAGAAATGTAGGTTTTTGAAGGGAGAGAGAAAACAGAAGCTGAGTGTGGCGGTGTGGTAACACGTGGAATTGCTTTCAGAGAGTTTCCTTTTCTTCTGGACCTACCTGATCCAACATGTGTTGGATCTCAAAGGGTTTGGGCCTTGGGGGTAAACCCACCCCTCTGCTTGTGCAAGCTGCCATCGGCTGGCCTGTGTGTGTGGGCAGCAGGGACGCCTTGTTTTTGTGTGCATGGGACAGGGGAATGGGATTGGTACTCGTAGAGGGCCAGCTATGGTGATGTCTTCCCCAAACATCATGGACTCCACTGCAGTCCCCAAACCAGGATGCGGGCATCTGCTTCCAAATGGCTTGTGAGTGTTTTTCGAGCATTTTTTTCAAGTGGGGAGGAATCACGGCATCATCATTGGGAAACGTTTATACCAAAAGTGAAAGTGCAGCATAACGAAGTGGCTGTGGAGTCAGGCTGACCTTGGTGTAAATCCTAAACAGACGACTTTTTGGAAAAGCTGCTTAAACCCTTCGAGACTCTTTTTCTTCAACCATACAAAATAAGCGTGCTCACATTTACAGAGTTTTGACATAAGGGAGATAAGATGATACGTGTAAAATGCTCAGTATACAGTAGGCACTCCCCATTTCATTGTGGGTACTCAATAATTGACCCGGTTTTTTAAATTATGGGGAAGGATGCTAATTACAGGCGCGTTGCCACCGTTGATGAAGATCTAGAATAACAATGCGACGACATGAACCAAAATGCAATAGCCCGCACGGAGCTCTAATTCTCCAGGCATAGCTCCAGTCTGCTCTTGTATTCCTGCTCTCTCTCTGTCAGGTGTGGAAAGTGAAAAGACATCTGCAAATAGGTGTGTTTTTCAGATTTCAGTCTTTGTCCGTTGACGAGCTGATGCCTCCACGGAGTTTTGACAGTTTCTCTTTCTTCACAGGCCTAGGGAAAATGGGGAAAAAAACCAACCCTCCCGCTTTCTGACTTCACATGTTTGGAGTTGAAGCAGAGGGGTGCATCGTCACATTATTCACTAGCTGCCTAGTGTAGCCGTGGAAATGAAGGGGCTCTGAATGCCTCCTTGATTAGCTGCTCTTACTTTCACACTGCAGATAACTTCTAGGTAACCAAAGAAGTTCCCTGAAAGTTCAATAGACTCGGTTCTGGAGATGGCTTTATGATATTTATTTTTTCCATAATTTCTCCACCCATTTCATTTCCTGCTCTTTACCTTCTTATCCCATATCCCCCTTAGTGTAGACTATGTTCAGCTGTCTGCAGTGACCAGAGATTTCATTCCTCAGAATGCATGGGTTCTGATTAAGTCAGGACACGAGGTTGTGGTCCCAGGTCATCTTTAGAGGAAGTACACTTTCCTCTGTGTCCTCCTGGCCATATGTACCTATCGTCAAATCAAGGTTCTATGCATCTGTGTATCTATGTATCTATCATTCTATCATCTATCCATTATATTTTTATTGTCTGACTCTTCTCTAACTTTCTATCATCTATCAATTTATTACCTATCTATCATCTATCTATAATCTTTCTGTCATCTATTTATTATCTGTCATTTATCTTCATCTACGTATCTATCCTTCTATCGTCTATCTCTCTATCATCTGTCCATTAATTTATCACCTATATCATCTATCTGTATCTATCTTTATGTATGTATGTATCATCTATCATCTGTCCATATCTATCTATCTATCTATCTATCTATCACCTCTTTATATATATCCATCCATCTAATTTGTAGTGGTCTAATTATGTTCCTTCTTTACTTATGAGATGGTGATCTGCTTCTAGCAACTGTCATGGATAGTAGCTTTTTGATTCTTGTATCCTGAAAACCTGACACAAAGACAGGCCACAAATAATGATTTGAAAGGATAAATGTTCCCACAAAAATATGAATTTATTTCTTCTACAATGATCTCTGGTCATGTGCAGTTCTTTTCGTGGTCATCACATATCTGTGATGTATGGGATTTTGTAGATGCGTTAGTAAGGGGCAGAGGAACGAGAGAGGCAATAACTACCCCACAGTTTCTTTCTTATCAAAGTTTGATTCAGGTGAATGCAGTGGCATAAATGGGAAGGCCCCTGTCTCTTTCACAGTCTCATTGGAGGGAGCAGTTGGTGGAGACACATTTGTTAGGACGGGCTCAGTGTTTGTATGGAGCTGGGTTTCCAGAAGGTAGATAGATCCTCAGCAGTGGGGTTTCCCGGGACTAAGAAGGACAGGCACAAGTATACATCATAATCCTTCATCGCCATCAGGGCCACACAGGGGGTGACTGGCTTCATCATGGGAGTATGGAATATTCACTACTTGATACGTTCATAAGTACATCGTTTTTATGGACTTTCATTCTACACCAGAAGGCCTCTAAATAGGGCAGTGGTGATATCGATTCAGCTTTTATAACACCTTGTCTACCAGATAGCAGATGTGCAATAAATGTTTGTTATTATTCTGAGCCAGGTTCCCTGGAAGCATTTTCAAAATGTGATCTCAGTAGAGTTTCCCAACAAACCTGCTAGGCATGCATTTTTATTTCGTTATAAGAGTGGGGACACTGAGGCACAAGAGTGTAGGTAACTTACGTAAGAACGTAAGAACGTACGTGATAGAGTTAGGATTTTAAGTCACAGCACCTTGACTCTTGTGCCCTTCATCTTTTACCACCCTGTATTCCCAAACCCATGCCTGTTAGCCCACATCACAGTTGTGGCTGTGAAGAAGGAGGTTCCAGGCTAGAGGTTTTGAAGGAAAGAGGGAAGACAGGACACCGGAGAATGTGTTGCCCACTCCAGGGAAGCAGGAAATGCTACAGGCAGTAAAGAGCCAGCAGGTGTTTGGGGATCAGACAAAAAGAACACAACGAATGGAAGCCTCTCTTCCTCTGTGACTTTGGTAGGAAGTTCCATGTCAGGTCTCCTGCCTTGGTCTCTACATTTAGTCATAATGCCATCAAGTCACCGAAGGAAAATATTATATTTTGATATAAATGTAATATCATTATATTCTTCCACATTCAGGCTAACTGTGGGGCATA
The DNA here is from genome assembly GCF_046562875.1 of Panthera onca. Taxonomy (NCBI): domain Eukaryota; kingdom Metazoa; phylum Chordata; class Mammalia; order Carnivora; family Felidae; genus Panthera; species Panthera onca. The sequence goes on from NC_138342.1 coordinate 200,443,493, forward strand.
TGCCCTTTTATTTTGTGTGTGTGCCTACGAGAAAAGCTGGCAAATTTGTTGACATAATTTCCATGGAACTGAACAAAAGTACAGAGTGTATAGAGTACATTTTTCCACATAACGATATGGGCCTAGCATGTAGATTATGAAGTGACAGTAGTCCTGCTTTTCAAACATTAAACGAGCTCTGTGTTCATGACTGGAAAGTAATTACCTTATGGGAAACTTGCCATGTTCGAAAATCAACTTTGTAATTTAAAAAAAAAAAAACTAAAAAATATATTATTCCTACAAGACAAACAAACAAACAAAACCCCTTTATGCTCCTTTCATTCCAACTGGCTTCGAAATTTAATGCACACTTTGTAATGCCAAGTTTCTTATTATGTGACTGTTGGAAATCTGCATTTTGATCATCACACTTTTAAAACTTACCAGCATAGCATGTGTCATTATTCACTGTGTTTCATACAGTTGTTTGAGGAAAGATATTAAATACCAAAGGACGGGAAAATTAAGAATTTGAATAGTTTGCACCTGTAGATTACAGCAAAATTATGCAGGAGACCTCGGCATGAGTTCAGAGTGTCAATCTCTAATGAAAGACCTTTGTGGGAAAATGAAAAGCACAGTGGAGTCACACATTTTCTATGTGTCTGTAGATAATGAAAACAAATGCGTACTCAATGGTAGTTTCTTAGTGTATCAAGGTGAAAGTCATAAGCTGGTAGTTCCAAAAGACTTTCCTAGTCAATCTTCCTAAGATGAAACACACCATATATGTTTTTTTTATTTTAAGTTTTTAGTTTAAATTCGTGTTAGTTAACATAGAGTGTCATAGTGGTTTCAGGAGTAGAATTTAGTGATTTATCACTTACATAAAACACCCAGTGATTATGCCAACAAGTGTCCTCCCTAATGCCCATCACCCATTCAGCCCACCCACCCAGCCACCTCCCCTCCAGCAACCCTCAGTTTGTTCTCTATAGTTCAGAGTCTCTTATGGTTTGCCTCCCTCTCTGTTTGTATCTTATTTTTCTTTCCCTCCCCCTATGTTCCATCTGTTTTGTTTCCTAAATTCCACATGAGTGAAATCATATGATTCCTTGTCTTTCTCTGGTTGACTTATTTCACTTAATATAATACTCCTAGCTCCATCCACGTTGATGCAAATGGCAAGGTTTCATTCTTTTTGATCGGTGAGTTAATAATTCCATTGTATATATACGCCACATCTCTTTTACCCATTCGCGAGTCAATGGACATTTGGTCCTTTTCCATAATTTGGCTATTGCTGGTAGTGCTGCTATAAACATTGGGGTGTGTGTGCCCCTTCAAATCAGCATTTTTGTATCCTTTGGATAAATACACGGTAGTCCAATTGCTGGGTCATAGGGTAGTTCTGTTTTTAACTTTTGGTGGAAATTCCATACTGTTTTCCAGAGTGCCTGCACCAGTTTACATCCCCCCAGCAGTGCAAAAGTGTTCCCCTTTCTCTGCATCCTTGCCAGCATCTATTGTTTCCTAAGTTGTTCATTTTGGCCATTTTGACAGGTATGAGGTGGTATCTCATTGTGGTTTTGATTTCTGTTTGCCTGATGATGAGTGATGTTGAGCATCTTTTCATGTGTCTGTTGGCCATACGGATGTCTTCTTTGGAAAATGCAGCACATATTTTTATTGATAAATAAAGCCTTCATATGTGTGAAAAAAATACCTTGGTAGAAAAGTTCTAGAATATTTTGAAAAATTTACAGCTCATCTAAGTGCACTTGGCTTTTACTTTGCTAAAGAGGTTTTGGCAAAGCAAAGATAGTATCTGTAGTATTTTTCTTCTTATCCTAGCAGCTTTGAAGTCAGGAAAGGAGCCATCAGCAGAGACTGTCCCCTCTACGTATCTGTATGTTCTTCTAGCCTTATGCTAAAGGCACAGTAAAAGTCATTATGATCTTTCTGCTTAAAACATGAATGAAGTAAATTTGAGTGCTTAAGTTGATTTGGGTCAAAAAAACAAGTGCAGAAAAATAACAAAAGCAGAAGTGTTCTAAGTTTTTCAGTCTTATAAATTGCATGGGAGTGAAACCTTTGCTGGTAGAGTGAAACCTTTGTGTTTTTAAAGGATTCTGGCTGATCAGTCTGCTTCATATCTGAATAGGTGCGCATTCCCAGTGCATGGATTTGAAGATTTCCCCAATTTTAGTTACCAGTAAGTTCAAGAATATGAACACAGCCATGCAGTCTGATTTCCTTACTGTAAATTGGACACACGAGGAGTTCGAAATTAGAATCAAGTGACAAGGACATCCCGCAAGCTCCCAGATTTGAGGCAAGTTATATATGCTAAGTTTTGTTTCTGTTATGTATCAACGGATCCTAGAGGTCTCGGGGGCTGAGAGGGTTTGACAAAGCGTAAAGCAGATACTTCAGTCCTGTGCAGTGAGTACCTGCATTTAAACAGAAGCGTCTCTGGGAATTGGTTATGGGCAGGATGAGGCAATCCAGGAAGGTGCAGAGAAAAACAGTTGAAACTCAAGAGGAAGAAAAGCTATGGCCGGTGGAGGTGGGGGGGTGCTCTCCTTGGAGCCCAGTCTCTCAGCAGCTTCTTCTGGGACCTCCTCCCCTACCACCTTTTTGGCACTGGACCCTTGCTTTCAGAATCTACAGACCTCACTGCCCCTTGACTTTTTCCTCCCTTTTGTTCGGGGGAAAATTGTTGAGTTCTGAAAGCATATGCATTTGTATTTTTCTTTGGTTTACATGTTGATGCAAATTTTAAAAGGGGAGGGAGTGAACTGCCAAGAAATCTGTCTTCAAAAGGGATACAAACTTGAGTGTCATAAATATGGCATTGTGTTCGGTTTCTCTTGCTTTCAAAATAAAATTCTTTGATTACCTCCAAATTTCATCTCCCATAAATGTCTTGGCTTTGTGTTAGCATTTATGTGGCAGTAAGAGCCATTACCCTGTGGCAACAGTCTATTACAGTGACATTATTTCAGTTAGAAACACTGATTGTTTCTTAAATATAGGTTATATACCTGGTCATTTTTAGTAAGTGCATTAAAATAGTAATCATTACCCTTGTTAGCTTTTGTCTTTGAGTGACAAGTTCCATAAGTATTATCCCGAGTAACAGCACAATGTCTGTTGTCATTTTGGTGGATAAAGATGCATAAGCAGAAAGTGCCACTTTTGTTATGAAACTCCTTTCTCTTGGCTCACGCACGTGCGCGCGCGCACACACACACACACACACACACACACACACCTCATCAACCACTCCCTTTGAACTCAGAAGACGGCTGTGTTTGAGACATTTTCCATGGTGCAATTATTAATGCAACCCTCTTCCACTCCCAAAATATTTCAATCAGGAGAAGATTATATTTACAAAAACATTCTCTACCTTTAACAAGAAGCATGTTTAGTATCAATCATGTACCTTTTCTTCCTAGAACCACATTAGCTGAGAAGTCTCAGGGGCTTAATCAGTCAGCCCAATTAAATCACAACTTCACATCTGCTTCAGCCTTTCACCCGCAACCTACCTCACAAGCAAATAACAGTAAGTCTTATTGAAAATGGGAGTGTGCCCTGGGAAAAGTTGTTGTTTATTTTCCTTATAATCTTGTTTGCATCGCTAGCCCCCTTGATTGGCTCATCTAGATACCCTTAGATGTTATTGTAGAGAACTTATTAATGCCCTTGATCCAGAGACTGAGGATCTACAGGCATCAAAGCTATCTTCTCTCATTGTGTGTGTGCACCCTGGTTTCATGTATTTCCTTTGCTAGGAGTGCGCTTTCTTCTTTCCTTCCTTGGCAAGTTCCTATTTATATTTCAAAAGTTCAACTCAGATATGAATCCTTGTTTTTACTCTCTCCAGTTTCATTTATATTTAACCTCTACCAGTCCCTCTCCCTTGCTCTGTCACACACAGAGACGCACGCGCACAGGTTCACGGCTGCACACTCAACACCACCACGGTGTGGATTTCTCACTCACTCCCCTTCTGTAGTATCCATATTCCATAGCATGCTCATCCTGCAGAATTGTTTGTTAATGTGTCAGCATCCCTATTATTGTTATGTTATTAATCCCTAGAGGCTAGTGCGTAGTATTTGACCCATGCAGGTCAGTAGGTCGTCTTTGAATGGACACGTGCACCACCATCACTGTGTTTTACTGCCGCATTATGACCTGGCGCTCCCTGGGTCTAAGACTTAGCAAGCCTCTACTGTGGGACAGTACCTTGCTAACCACTCTGTGTGTGTTACGCTAATACTCGGTTTTCCCAAGCCCCTGGTTTTCCCAGGAGGCAAAGTACGTTAAGATCGTTTAGGCAATCAATATGTCTAAGGTAAGACGTTCAACTAAGTAACCCCTGCCCTGGTTCATAATGACCTCCCCAGCTTCCTCCACCATATTTGATAAGTTACGTGGGATGACTGGTCCCCCAAATGACCATTTGCACAACTAGCTGTTATGAAATACATCAAAAGCCTGTGGTGGAAAAAAACCTTTCTCTTGGAAAAAGTGTAAAAATTTGATGGATGTGGATTTGAAGAACACAGGGTAAAATATACAGAAGGCGATGAATAAATTCATTGTGTAGCAGAAGGGAAGACAATTTGATAAAATAATTTAAATGTTTCTGAGAGTCACACTTGTAGAGAAATGTGATTATAAATGTACTATTAAGAAATCATGGAAGAATGAGAGTAAGTCATTGAAAAAAAAAAAACTAAAATTTGGGGAAAGAAATTAAGATCCCCCTTTATTTAATTCCACAAGTTTTAACATTTAGAACCATGGGCATGAGATGGACAACTAAAGAATTTAAACATTTGGACTAACCCTAATAAGAACATGAGGTTAAACCATCCTCCACAGCCCAGAAATTATGATTATTTCATAAAGAAGCACATACTTCAATTTGACACGAGCATATCCTGCTTTATCAAGACATCACTTAAAATAAATTTAGCGGACAGAGCGGCAAAAATGCATTTCACAGATATAGTGATGAAGTAAGAATTGGATACAGGGAAATAGCATTAATTACTGGATTCCCCAAGTGGTTGCTAGACAGGATCATCAGAGACAGAGTCAGAATAAATTAATTATCAATGCAAAATATTAGTCACAGAAGGTTCGCAGTGCATTTTTTTGAGTTAACATAAAATATAGTGAAAGTGACAATGAATCTAAGAAAAAAAGAAAATTAGGGAAGGGACAAAATATGCATGCTTTCATCATGCTGTAGAATGTGTTCTGGACAGACTTGAATGACACATCCACAAGTAAAGACAATATTATTTATACAAATGTTACAGTATCCTGATCGAAGCTTACTTGTAGAAAATGGCATATAGTTGATTGAATTTTAAATGTAAACTACAAGGAAGTCTCTGAAGTATCTTTATATTAATCATTGTACATTGCCAGAAACAAATTTAATTTTAACTCTTATAAGACTTTTTTTTTTTCTGCAAGTATTTTGTTAAATGAGAAGGAGGCTAATTGCCTGGTAATCCCCAGCCCAAGCAAATGTGCAACATTTTGATGCAGTTACAATCCACTTATTTTGACTGTTACCATTTGTTTAATCTTCCTTAAGACATATAGAATATGAATTTCTAAAAAAATACCACCATGCTATCAGAGGAAATTTGGGATGAATAATTCAGTGAACACACTCTGTCCCTTCACTAAAAATAAGCCTATGATTATCAGTATCTAGAGTGTTTAAGATTTCCCTGGTCTCTTGCTTATGATACATAAGAATACGTAAGAATACATAATCCAGTTCTGTACTTAGCAGCTGCTACCATGAAAGTAAGTCACAGACCACCACACATCTTACACATCTTTATTTTACTTTCTTGGAAAGCCCTGACACACAGATAACTTTAGAGGATCACTGCATTTAATTTGGGGAAAGAGAAAATGGAAGTATCTGGAAGTTGAGTATTTTGCTCCAGGAGAAAAGAAAGGAAAGGAATCAGGAAGAGACTAAACCATGTCGAAAGAACAGTGGTGACCTCCAGGGTCATTGTGTTATGCAGTACTTTTTATGTCACACCATATTTTTTGAGACCCTTGATTCAAGTTGATTCTTTTTAATTTTTTTAATGTTTACTCTTGAGACAGAGACACAGCGTGAGTGGGGGAGGGTCAGAGAGAGGGAGACACAGAATCCGAAGCAGGCTCCGGGCTCTGAGCTGTCAGCACAGAGCCTGACGTGGGGCTCGAACTCACAAACTATGAGATAATGACCTGAGCTGAAGTCTAGTGCTTAACCCACTGAGCCCCCCAGGCACCCCTCAAGTTGATTCTTTTTAAAATACGTGAGGTGGGCAGGCAAGTCTATTACCTGCAATTTACAGATGAAGACCTGTGCTTCAGAGTAGGAAAGAGACAGTGCCATGAGTGTTGAGAGGGATAGCATCATTTATAGCACAAGAACATCCCCATGGCGTGACATTTAAGCTTGACCCATATGACTTTTTCTTTGGAGAAATTGGTTTCACCATTTCCTTCTTCAAACATCAAATTATCTTTGGGTTGAGTGAACTCACCTACTTTTCTGAACAGCAAGACTTTCATGAAACCCGGTAGGAATCGTTTTAATTACCAGGGAATTTCAATGATGATCTGTGCTCTATTTGCATATCACACCGAGAGTTTCTATAATGCCTTCGGAATGTATATGAAATAGGAGAAAAGTTTATTGTCAGTAACATTTTATTGCATAGTATAAGATTTTTAAATTAAATTGCTATGGAGACACTCAAGAACTAGTAACTCAGTGCTTGATTGGGGGGGTGGGTATGAACTTCTGTGGAACGATTTTGAGATAAGGTTTATATAGTTGATGGATTCTGAAACTGATTTGGTTATATCAGTACATGTTACCAAGCTATTTTTATTTACCTTAATTCAGCAGTATTTCTAGGTGGAAATTGCAAAACAATCCTTTATACTTATAAAAGTGCTTTTGTATCCCTGACATGACTTGAATGTCACCGTGACCTGGTTACATATGAGAACAGAAGATACATGACTCAGAGGAATGTGCAGCGTCTTGACTAATGTAGCTCAGATCTTAACTCCTCACTCTACTACCTTTTCTTCCCCCTAACTTAAGTTGCAACCCTTCCCCTTACACAGCGCTTCTCATGCTGTGGAAGAATCCAAGGTGTGTGATCTAAGACATTTGACCCTGAGGATGTGCAGAATGGCCATTTTACCACTTTTCAGCGTTAAGAAACAAATTAAGAAAAAAACCTCAAATCACCTACATAGCAACATAGTGACAAGAATTATCATTTGTTAGTACCTACTGTGTACTCAGGAATTATTATCACCATTTTGCAGAATAGCAAACTGAGTTGGGGATCATGCCAAAAAGTAGAAAAGTGGAATAAATGTCTGCATATATTGACAACAGATCTTGACATTCCTTAATGCATCAACTCTCCAGCCTTTGTAAGGAAATGTTGAGCGTCCAGTCGAAAGACTGGGAAGCGTGGTTTTGAATTCTCGAGTTTTCAATTCAGCTTGGTGATTTCGGAGTACATCTGCTGCATTTATTTTTATGCCTTTCTCTTTCGAGTTGTTTTCTTTTTCTAGTGAATTTTCTTATCTTTTTGTCATTGTGGAAGGATGTTGACTGTTTTCTTAGGGCTCTTTGCTTGGCTTCTGGTTACCATTGCAGGAGAACCGTATAGATACAGTTACAATTTAATCACCTCTATTTTATATTTTAGTTGATAAACAAGCTCTATAAAAAGTTCCTGCCAAACAAGATAAGTCTGTGTTATCTAGTGTTATCTTTTTGTAATGCTTCTTGATCCTCAAGCTTATGTGGTGCTCCAGTCATGCCCCGGGTTCCTGTTCCTGGCAGTCTGTATTCTGCCTCCCTTCACTCTGTGGACAGACCACTTCTGCCATTGGTCACTATCATCCCTCCCCCAGGCCTGGAGCAGGGATCCTAAGATAATGCACTTTGATGAACTGCTCTGCCTCTTCCGAGAAGTAATAGGAAAATGCCTCATCTCGTCTCCGCTCAGATCATTCTCAGGTGATATTCCTAGGACCAAAGGCACAAGGTGGGTGGGCGTGGTGCTTTTCTCGCAAGGAGAGAAACTTCGATAATCGGAAGCTCGATGCTGGTGAATAGAACAATTTTGTAGACTTACTGATTACAATAAAATCAGTGTGTTGGTGGATTAAAAGATATTTCCAAAAGTGTCTATTTCAATATAGATAGTGAAGCCCATGAGACAGAGCAGCTCATCGCTCAGAAAAGGCTTCCCTGTCATCGGCTGTTCTTGCACCGGGAGCTCCTGGAACTTCTTCTCTTCAGATACCCTGACCCTTAGCATTTCACCCCATGTGTGGGCAAAGCAACCACGTATCTCCACACGAGCACTTTCAACCCAGTAGTTTTATTTGCAAGAATTCTGCAGAAAGATTGCCACAGAATGCATCTATCTATCATTTAGTATAGACCAGTGGGGACAGAGCGGGGAGAGATAGTATTTGTTGATTGAATGCTTGATATTCTAATTTTAAGGGGAGAACATTTGAAGATGTATACCAATATATGTAAATTCTTCTTATGCGATAGATTTCAAAAGTTAAATGTCCAACAAAAGAAAGCAAAGACCAAAGTTTGATATATGCATATACACACAGATATACATGATACATATATATATATAACATACATATATACTATGTTATTTATTTGTTACATATTTATTTATGTTATATATATTTATTTTATTATATTTTATATTTATTTATATAAATGCAAAACATATATAACATACAATACATACATCTTATATGTAATATCTATTTTGTAAATATATTTTAGTAACATAAAATATATTTATGATACATTTGGCAATAATATTTCTAGAAGTGGATCAGAAAAATGTATTTGCCTTAGAAAGCTTGCAAAATAATTGGATGAAATGAAACAAATTATTGAGACCTATTTCCTTGTCACATTAATGGACACAAATGAATTCTCCATTTGGGCACGACTATGTCCTCTGATGTAATTGTTCAATAAAATGAACAATGTTTTGATGGTGGCTTAGTTTTGTTAGTTGTACAATGCCACATAAATACTAGTATTGCTACTCCTCCATCAAAAAAACACAGAAGTATATCTTTGCGGGGAACTGAAGGACTCTGACATGGTAGATGTAAATTATAATCCATATGCCGCCGGGTCTTTGAAGTATAGCAATAGCAAGGAGCATTCGAGAGCGGGCTGTTCTTTTCATGCCCCTGTTCGAGGTACTTGATATGTCCTGAGCCACTTCCTTCTCACCAGCCATGGAAGATGAATGATGTCATTGTTCCCACTTTACAGATGGGAAACTAAGGCAGGGTCATTGCATAAATTACAGGCTTTGGAAAGAGAAACTGCGTTCCCATTCTTGTCCTCACCTCTTAGCAAACTGCACGACAAAAACTCCTCCAATTCTTACCTATGATGTGGAAAACAAACCTTCTGCATCCTTCTATTTCTGTTTTGTAGACTAGAAAGCAAGATGTAGGTATTACTATTAGACTATGAGTTATGTTTGCAATTGTAGCTTCTCTCCTGTATAATGCTTATTTTCCGTAGCTACCTGTTCACCTTTCATACCTCTGTCCTTTTTCTAAAGACGTCACTTCTGGGGCACCTGGGTGGCTCAGTTAGTTGGGCATCTAGCTCTTGATCGTCGCTCAGGTTGTGATCTCGCAGTTTGTGAGTTTGAGACCAGAACTCTCTCTCTCTCCCCCTTTCTCTGACTCTCCCTCGCTCATGCATGCTCTCTCTCTCTCAAAATAAATAAATAAACATTAAAAAAACAGGCATCACTTTCTTTATTGGCATTTTCCCCCTAAGCATAGGTCTTGTGGCCTGATACATAATTTATTCAAGGACATCTATATATTTATCTATATCTCTATCCATATCTATATCTATATTTACATCTATTATCTATCTGCTTTGTAATAAATCTGCATGGTAATACATGTTGTTCATATTTACACATATGTTTTATATAAATACATGAAATATAGATATGCAAAGGTATCTATTTCCTCATGTATTTGTATATTTCTGCATGTATTTATATAAAATGTGTAAATATAAATAATATATTTATTATACATGCATATATTTTGAGATATATATGATATATACATATATGGTATATGTTTTTATACAAATGTGTACGTGTGTGTGTGTGTGTGTGTGTGTGTAGTAATATATTCATCCATTCCCTATTACTATATAAATGTTTGGAAATATATCCATATATACGCACCCATACATATATCCATGTTAATTCCACATATATACATATCTATACATATGTATGGATATGTGTATATGTATGGAGTTTGTGAAAGGTAGACGTGAAAAATAGATACGAATGTTAAAACTCAATGTTGTTGCTGAGATTAAATCTAACTTTGGATTCACTGTGCTTTCTGGTAATCAGGATATAAAGAAAAATCCAGTACTATATGAAGTGCTGTATATGAAAAATGAATTGTTTACAAAATTACATAATATTTATTCAAATGGCATTAAACGGTGTGACAAGCAGGGTTCAAAACTATAGTCTTTAGAGTTTCACTAGGGTAAATTTCCTCAAGCCATTAGACTATTTTCTGGAATAAGTAAGGGTTTTTATGTGAGAAAATTGTTAGGAACTTAGAATGATTTTTCTATTGATACGTATCTTTTTTTTTTAATTTTTTTAAATTTTTTTAATGTTTTTATTTATTTTTGAGACAGAGACAGAGCATGAACAGGGGAGGGGCAGAGAGAGAGAGGGAGACACAGAATCGGAAGCAGGCTCCAGGCTCTGAGCCATCAGCCCAGAGCCTGACGCGGGGCTCGAACTCACGGATCGCGAGATCGTGACCTGAGCCGAAGCTGGACGCTTAACGAATGAGCCACCCAGGCGCCCCTTGATATGCATCTTAAAACGTTCGGTCAACAGGGGCACCTGGCTGGCTCAGTTGGTAGAGATGTCACTCTTCATCTCAGGGTTGTGATTTCAACCCCCATGTTGGGTGTGGAGCATACTTAAAATAAATATTGAAGCAAACAAACAAACCACAATTGGTCAATGGAATTCATGATGACAATAGATATTTACAGCTTGTAAATTTAATTTGTCACATAAATCATTCAGTTTTGTGAATAGGCTCCATGACTTTTAGTGTCACGCTGTAAGTGTTACCTTCAGTGTAAACCTTCTGAATTGGTTACAACATGTAATGATTCATATCTAGACGGTGCTGGTCACTAGGATCTGGACTTAATATTATTGTGAATGAGGCATAATACTGGAATGTGGGTTTCAGTTTTTTAACTCTGTTGTAATGATAGAGCTGACAGATTAAAATATAGTGTTAAGGCAGCTGATATTTGTAGCTGATTATTCTAATTTTCCTTGCCAACACTGTATCAAATCATTAACTATTTTCAATTTTCACCAGATGATCCCATAGTCATATGCTTCCCACATTACCATATAACTCCCGATGATTTATTTCGAATCATATTGTGAGTGCATATTTAGTGCGAAAGCTGAATTATATTAATTTGGCTACAAACAAAACGATGCAATTTAAAATATTGATTGCAATAACATTCTCTTTTCATAAATCTGCCTTGTAATCCCATTGATTTTAAGTGTGTGATTAAAATGTTTGGGTTGATTCAGAAATTGTATTTTGATTGTATGAGAAAACGCAACGCAAGGGAAGTTGTAATTCTAAGTTGAAAACTAAACCATGCCGGCTACAATAAAGTGGTGGTGTCTCGCATGCCGAATGAGACCGAAGTAATAACCAAATAATTTGGACATTGTGAGTTACCTTGCTGGAGGAGATGCATTTTGATCCCACTTTTATGAAAACACATCCTGTCCTGGAGCAGTGGACGTGAATGTGGGTTCCCAAGAAGACTTTATCTTTGCATTTTCATTGTAAATCTTATCTTTGCATATAGGAAATGTGAGCTCAGAAAGATAACAAAAGCTTTAATACCTAGGGCATCCCTGGCACATTTCTTTTTTTAAGTTTATTCAAGTTTGAGACAGAGAGAGACAGAGCATGAGCAGGGGAGGGGCAGAGAGAGAGGGAGACACAGAATCTGAAGCAGGCTGCAGGCTCCAAGCTGTCAGCACAGATCCCGATGCGGGGCTCGAACTCACAGACCGTGAGATTATGACCTGAGCTGAAGTCTGATGCTTAACTGACTGAGCCACCCAAGTGCCCCTGCCCTGGCACATTTCTAAGGGAAAAGAATCCTCATATTTTCTCTCTTTAACTCTAGATTAAACTGATTCCTATGTGTATATACGTGTGTGTGTGTATACATATATATGTATTTATGTACATATTGCAGTGTATATTTATTTAATTAATTTATTTTAACGCTTATTTATTATTGAGAGACAGAGCGTGAGCAGGGGAGGGGCAGAGAGAGAGAGAGGGAGAGAGAGGGAGAATCCCAAGCAGGCTCCAGGCTCCAAGCTGTCAGCACAGAGCCCCACCCGGGGCTTGAACTCACAAACTGCAAGATCATGACCTGAGCCGAAGTCGGATGCTTAACTGACCGAGCCTCCCAGGTGCCCCTACGGTGTATATTTATAAGTTTGTCTACAAATATATCAATATATGCATGCATATATACATAAAACAGGGTATAGCCCTGTACATGTGCCCCACGCATCCTGATAACGTATTTCCCATCCGACAGCCTCTGAGCCCTCTTTGCTCACCTGTGTTCTGCTATAATTTTCCTGTCCTTCACATGAAAGTACCCTTGCTGGTGATGAACGGGAGGCATTGTTAGGCCATGAACCCAGAAGGTATGTGTGTGTTTCATGACCTCCTCCCCCGTGACTCGTCAGTTGCCAGCCTGCCACCCCGGAGGGGTGCTCCAGCACTGCTCGTCTTCCTCATCCCTGCGTTCACATCCCCACCCTCGGCCCTTGCAGGATCCCATTAGGTCTGCTCTAACTAGTCCCGGGTAGAAGTGTGTATCCTGCTTTCTGATGGACCTTCACCAGCAGAGCCTTGGGCTTCTACTGACAGAGGCACCTGCTCACCGCTATTTGTCGGGTGACATGCTCTATGGATGACATTCACGAGGCGCCTGATGGACATTGGAGCTGAATGAGAAAAAAAATGAAGGAAACCTTATTTGAGTGACTAACCTGAACGACAGCAGGAGATGCTGAAGACGAGCTGTAAACTCGGTTATCTGCCTTTCGGTGTCCTCCATTTTGCCCAGCTCACCCTCCGTATCTGGCTCCTACTGTTAACTCTCCTGCACCCCGGCCTTGACTTGCTGCATGTGCTTGGCTCTTTTGCTTCGTGTTTTTCTCCTTTCTGTCCCTTGAGAACGCTTCTCACATTTCCATATCTTCGTCACCTTTCAGGGCCTGATTCCAAGGCTGCTTTCCAGAAGATCTAGCATAGGTCTTTCCTGATCCACACAAAGCAGCCTTGCTTCTTCTTTCTAACACATCCACAGCCCTGCCCCGGAGCCAGCACTGTGGCTTGATTGCTTTGAATTCTTTGAAAATAAAAATGATCAATATCCAGAGTATGTGTCCTTATCATAAAAACTTCAAGGAAAGATTGAAAGCTGACGTGTCTGTTGCCCTATCTGTAGCATAACTCTGATGAGAACGAAGATGCAAAACATCTCTTGTCTCTTGCAGAAAAAGATGACCAGATGTAAATTGCACGAAGGCTGCCCGACTCAATCACAGCAGTCTCCTTCAGCACAAATGAGACTATTCCAGTGTTAGCACTGATATTCATGTTATTCTGTAATATCCTTTAATCCATATTCTGTTCCCAGAACCCTCAAAAATTGTATTGGTACTGACACGCCACCTTTCCTTTTGAGTCTATTGCCATAAACTAGCCTGTTAGGACATGTATCCCCGGGTAGGCTCCGCCATAGGTGGACTGAGCTGTCATACATGTGCTCAGCCAGGAGTCAGAGAGGGTCAGCACACAACCAGAAATTCACTGATCTTCAACCGACTAAAGTGGTGGTGAATTTTGTTGTTCAGCTGATGAAGCAACCAGCTTTGTTCTAACGTGTCCAATTCTATTGATCTGCCCACGTTGACTCCGATACCTTCCAACGTCATTGGGATTGACACGGATGCCATTGATTAATACCTATCATGTCAAAAGTTAGGTCACCTGGTGAATGCTACGTAGTTGCCTTCTGGTCAAGTCCTGATTTACAAGGAACTTTACACGATGTCTATATAATTAATACATTTTAGAATTGAAACATGATTGCCTGTGAAATGTGGGGATTCATCACTACAAATAACAAACAGATACAATAGTCAAATTATTAACATATCTAAGAAGACATATGGTTGTATGACTACCTTGTAATTTTATTGGTTAAAAATGAGTTCATATTATCCACCTAATGGTAAGAGTTCCCAGAACTATAATTTTGTGGTTTTTTTTTTAAATTTATTTTTAACGTTTATTTATTTTTGAGACAGAGAGAGAGACAGAGCATGAACGGGGGAGGGGCAGAGAGAGAGGGAGACACAGAATCGGAAGCAGGTTCCAGGCTCTGGGCCATCGGCCCAGAGCCCGACGCGGGGCTCGAACTCACGGACTGCGAGATCGTGACCTGAGCTGAAATCGGACGCTTAACCGACTGAGCCACCCAGGCGCCCCCCCCAGAACTATAATTTTGGAACATCTCATTTCAACAAACTAAAGTTGATAAAGACAGAGTTTGATATTTTAGAACATTTCTTTACCTATAATTTCTATGCTGGGACAAAACATTGAAGGGACATGTCACAGGATTCAGCTGTGTACGTTGGGATTCCCTGTCATGTACACTGTTATATCCCCAAAACTCCAAGTAATATCCAGCACATAGTAGGTTCTTGAGGAACATTTGCTAAAATAATATTTCATCATTTGCATAAGTAAACCTTCTATAAAACTGTTTGTTTTGAAGATAGCATACACCTAATTTTCTGGCAATTTATGGGAAACCCATTATATTTTCCAGGAAGCTTTGATGCATGTGATTGAAAGTTTGAAATTATTTTCTAGTAGTTACTGGCTTTGAAACTGGACATCACTTTCTCATTGAAATATAGAAATGAAGCTCAGACATAGTTGTTTGAAATTATACAATCATTATTGATTATGCAATTAATAATGCATGATTACAAACACTTCACAACCATGGAAAGTAGATCGACCTTCTTGTAAATACTCTCTTCAGCGTCCATGGTATTTGGATAACATAAAAATGGCACAAAACCAGAGAATACTGCTCTACATCCTAAAATTATTTTGTTGTATCTGATGAAATTCAATGACAACCCCAGACATTTTCAAGCAACGGTATGATTACCCCAAATGCATTTTCTGAAAGGCTACATGTCATGAGTTTATCTGGGCTGTTTTCATCTTGAATTGTTGAGGATTCTTGAATCTCTTAACAGTGTGTCATTCTCTCCTGCAATGTGTGAATTGAAGTTATTATAATCTGGAAGCCCTTTAAGAGGCACAACGGAGACGCTTGCCCGAGATTTGAACTTTGATGAACACGTTTCTCTGGGGTTTCTGGGAAGAGCTAACGCGTTCACTGGTGTTTGCTCGTTATGATTAGAATAAAACACAAAATTGGATATTTATTTTTAGAAACTCTTGTGTTGTAAGCAGGAAGAATACAGAGAATAAGTCATATTGGTAGACCATAAATTAAACTTTTTTCTTTTTTAAAGATAAGGTTGGTAGTGAGTTTACGTACTTCTGTTTTTATTTTTCAGAATCTTAGCGAATTTTGTTTCTTTTAACAGAGCAGGCTCTGGGTGGGAGTGATTTATTTATTTTTTAACGGGAAGATTTTTCTAATACTGTAGGTTTGATTTTTCTAAGCACGTTGTCATCTTGAGTGTATTCCTAAGACCCAAACACACAGTATTTCTGTCTTTCTTTTTTTTTCAATGTTTATTTATTTTTTAGACACAGAGAGAGACAGATCATGAGTAGGGGAGGGGCAGAGAGAGTGGGAGAGACAGAATCCGAAGCAGGTTCCAGGCTCTGAGCTGTCAGCACAGAGCCCGACGCGGGGCTTGAACTCATGAACCGTGAGATCATGACCTGAGCCGAAGTCGGACACTTAATCAACTGAGCCACCCAGGTGCCCCGCAGTATTTTTCAGTCTGTGAATTAATCAGTGAAGCTTATGTCAGGGATTTCGAGACAGTTTACCATAGTTTTATAGAAATAGTTTGTCTCGACTGTGTAAATCATGCATACATATCTCCATCTGCCAGAGTAAACTTAAATGTGGGCTAAAATTCTGTTGTCCCTTTTGGACTCCAATGTTGATGTGAGTTTTGACAGAGAAATAAGATAAGGTTATTTTTTTTAATTATTCATTCCTAGAATTTTGTGAAGACGTGCATGGTTTACTATGCTATAGTCTGACCTAAGCAACATCACTTGGCTCTCGGGGTGTAATGAAACGCACTAATAACATACCGATGGCAATAACTGCTTTATAAAGAGGAGGATATTAGAAATGTGTTTTCCCTCTGTAAGAGCATCTACAAAAACACACAAGAGCACATGCTCTCGATCTTTCTATTGCTGTTACTTTGGGAAGAAAGGCAATTTCTTTAGTACTTTTATTTTTTTTGGTATTGGTTTGATAGCTTATTTCTGTAAAAAAAACTCTACACCTGCAGAGTAAACTAGGAATCTGTTTTTACAGTGATCTGTGGCAGTGCTCCATGTAGACGTGTGAGTTAGATTAAAAGAGACTCAAAGCATCCGTCTCTGTGGGAAGCAGCCACGATTCTAGATAGGGAGAAGAAACCCCCTCAAACTTGGAGTTGTTCATGTGTGAAATGCAGCCATGGACTGTGGTCGTGTCTACCTCGGAGATGTAGGGAAAGCAGCGAAGGGACGGCTGTGTTTATCTTGTGTGCACACATGGGGCACCAAGTGAGGTCCACAGAAGGAAATAGTTGGTTCCTTTCTCATCACTGATGAGTCCTGCCCAGCTGTGTAAGATTTTTGGGTGATGTTGAAGTCAAGACTGTATAAATGATGGGACGTATAAAACACTGCCATTTCTTGGCCTTCTGATGTACTCGGAAGCTTTTCTGTTCTTTAGTTTGTTTCTTGTTTAACTCCCATGCATTTGCGTGACTTATTCTAAAGCCCCTATTGGAAAATTCTATCCAGAGAAGAAGTTAATTGATTTGGGAATAGTTCTCTGATTCAGAGCAGATGTGGTAGTGATTTCACTGTGTTTTAGAGAAAAAACGTTGTCCCTTTTCCTATTTCTCTGCAAGGCTTGGTATTTTAAACTATATTCTTAAAATAAAATTGTGTATTGGTAAGAGAACAAATGATTTAAAGGACGCAAAAGGATGAATGGGTAAAAATCTTTTTTTTTTCTTAATGTTTATTTATTTTTGAGAAACAGAGCACAATCAGGGAAGGGGCAGAGAGAGAGGGAGACACAGAATCTGAAGCAGGCTCCAGTCTCTGAGTTGTCAGCACAGACCCTGAAGTGGGGCTTAAACCCATGAACAGTGAGATCATGACCTGAGCCAAAGTGGATGCTTAACCAACTGAGCCACCCAGGTGCCCCTAAATTTTTTTTTTTAATTTTAATGACTTGATGAGTCAATACATCTTCTTTTGATGCACACAAAAATGTCTGGTTGTGAGAAACCCATGAATATTTTGAAGCAAATACTGGATACTTTGTATTATAAGACATTTAATTCACACTGAAAGATGACAATCACATTTATTTGTGTGTTTTCCAGGCCAGTATTCACAATACCGCTAGTTGCTGTGGAACCACCATATGGTCATTTCCCCTGTCCCCCACTCACCTCCAGCACCTTGAGTTTCATTAGATGGGCTCGTTATTTTATTTACTTATTTATTTAATTTTAGAGAGAGAGAGTGAGAGAGCACGAGCAAGGGAGAGGGGCAGAGGGAGGGAGAGAGAGAATCTCAGGCATGCTCCATGCACAACATGGAGCCCAAAATGGGGCTCAATCCCACAACGCTGGGATCATGACCTGAGCTGAAATCAAGAGTCGGATGCTCAACTGACTGAGCCACCTAAGCACCTCTAGCTTGCATGTTCTAAAAGTGTGTCCCTGTAGAACAAAAATTGCCAGATCATATTTTCATTTATTTTTTTATGATTTTATTTTTAAGTAAACTCTACACCCAATGTGGGGTTTGAACTTATAATCCTGAGATCCAGTCTTGTGCTCTACTGACTGAGCCAGCCGCGTGTCCCTCAAATCACCATTTTATATGATTCAACTTCATATATTATTTTTTTCAAAGAGAATCTATTGGAATGGTTAAAAAACCTTGAGTCTACCATGAAGGCAGCTAGACGGAAGGGACTTTTCTGCCAAGGGTCGTTGTTGACAGTTGAGGTGGGGGTTTGTGTTTCTCACGTCAGCAGAGTAACTTGAAATCCATTGACGTGGATTGCCTACATTTCTCCCATTCGTCTTTGTGCTTCGTAAGGGCCTAGACACGAGAAGAGGAGAAATGAATGAGGTGGTGATTGACGAAGCCACCTGGGGCTGATTCTTCTCACCTTATCTTTGTGAGTTGTAATAATAATGCTTTTTTCACTTACAAAGCACATTTCTCTGAAATGCTCAGATCACTTTGCTGATAGAATCTGATTAATCCTTTAATTTTGGTGCACATTTTACTGCGTAGAATAGTACAGAAAGTGAAGATCTTGGAATAAATATCCCTTAACTCTCTCGCTTTTAATATCATGCCTATGTTATCTGCTTCTTTAGTCTCGTTTTGCAGGAAAGGTAGCAGCTTAATTTTCTGTGGTTCAGACTAAAGGGTCTTACAATTTTCTTGTAAATCATTTAATCTCTATGAACTAATTTATAAAGGTTTCATCTTCATTCTTTATACAATTTATCACTTTGGCGATGTGGATGGCGTTTTCTTAGGCCTTTTCAATTTCCTCAGAGTAAATACAGTGTTACCTACGAATTACGGAAGCTTCCAGTTGACTGCTTCTCATTAACTCACTGGAGCAGTATAAAGATGCTATTCAGTTATCTGTGCGATATAAAGTTCTATTATCTACCTATTTTCCTCAAATCCTAGTTGAAAAGAATATGTATAATTCCATTAAGAATATGTATGAAATTCTAGTAAGTGCTACAGATAAATATCCCAAAATAACATCAAACATGCGTCATGTGGTTCCATGAAATAGAGCAAAAACAAAACTTCCCTCATGTAGTCTGCCTACACAGTTGGATGTGTACATATAATCAAATTATTAATGGCTCTAGCACAAATTACCAAAAGAAGAAAACAAAAAAAAAATCAAAGAGTTTGTTTACAAAAGAAAAACAATTCGAGCAACATTTTTATTTCACTATGAGAGAAGCAATTTGAGTTTTAGAAGCCAGCTCTTTTCATACAAATAGGGAATCTGAATATTCACAATTCAGTATACAGTAAATGTGGGTTAATGTGACTCCATACTTTGAAGTTTATTTTACAATGTTTTAAAATTATATAAAATAAGTTTCAAGCACTTAAGTAAAGTTTTGTGTTTATGAAGGCTACAGAAGTAGTTACTAGATCAGCTAATTAGAGTAACAGCTATTTTTATGTAATGCTTACCCTGAACTACCCACTGTTCACATATTTTACACATATTAATTCCTGAGATATTCCCAACAATGTTACGAGGGTGTACTGTTATTACCCCATGCACAGAAGAAGGAACCGGGACAAAGACAGTGGGGTACTTGGTAGGTAACTGAACTTGGGTGTAGTCTGGCTATAATCAGTGTAGTGGCCACTCCTCCACATGCTTATGGAGCCCTACAGATACTGCTAGTCGAAACTGAAATGTGCTGAAAACTGACAAATCCCCATGAGGTTTCCAAAATTTAGCATAAGGAAAAGAATGTGAAATACCTCATTAATAATAAGTTTATTGATTATATTTTGAAACAGTAATATTTTAGATATATTATGGTAAATGTTATGCAAATCAATTCTACCCATTTCTTTTTACTTTCTCTTTTAATGTGGCCACAAAAATTTCATTTTTTTGAAAAGTTCATCCATTTATTTTGAAGGAGAGTGAGCATGAGTAGGGGAGGGGAAAAAAGAGAGGGAGGGAGGACCTCAAGCAGGCTCCACACCGTCAGCACAGAGCCCAATGTGGGGCTCAAAGTCATGAACCTTGAGATCATGACCTGAGCCAAAATCAAGAGTTGGATGCTTCATCGATTGAGCCATGCATGCACCTCAAGATTTCATTCTTTTTTTTGGCTGAGTAATATTCCATCATGTGTGTGTGTGTGTGTGTGTGTGTGTGTGTGTGTGTGCGTGTGCGTGCGTGTGTGTGTGTGTGTGTGTGTGTGTGTGTGTGTACATACACTTCTTCCTTATCCATTCATCAATTGATGGACATTTGGGCTCCTTCCATACTTTGGTTACTGTGATAGCACTGCTATAAACATTGGTGTGCATGTGCCCCTTCGAGTCAGTATTTTTGTATCCTTTGTGTAAATACCTAGCAGTAAAATAGCCGGGTCAGAGGTTGGTTCTATGTCTTTAGATTTTAATGGGTCTTTTTATGGAATAACATATGTGAGGTCCTCATCAGATATCTTGGCACACATAGGCTCCAAATGATAATTTAGCTTTTAATTTTTCTATTTTGTATCATCTGTCCAGGACATCTTTGAAGAGGGTATGTTAATTGATGATTTCCATCTGAAAGGCACCCTCATATTCCCTAACATCAATACCCGCAGCATTTGTATAAATCTTGCTTGACTTGATTCTGTCCCCAAACCCACTTCTTTTTTTTTTTTTTTTTTAATTTTTTTTTTTAACGTTTATTTATTTTTGAGACAGAGAGAGACAGAGCATGAACAGGGGAGGGTCACAGAGAGAGGGAGACACAGAATCTGAAACAGGCTCCAGGCTCTGAGCTGTCAGCTCAGAGCCCGACGCGGGGCTCGAACCCACGGACCGTGAGATCATGACCTGAGCCGAAGTCAGACGCTTAACCGACCGAGCCACCCAGGCGCCCCCCCAAACCCACTTCTTATGGAGGATTACAGCTCCATATTTAGCTTTAAACTCTTCCATTATGTTGTATATTGCCAAAATTGTTGGCTCAAAGGAGTTTGATGAAAGATTTTAATGAAACAAAAGGGATAAACTACCCCCAATTTTTATGGTTTTACAACCAGCTCTTGGGGGAATGGGGACTATTGCCTTCTCCCTAATTCAGTCATTCATTGATTCAATATTTACTTAACAAGGAACGGATTTATATCTTTCATCATGGTTTGCAGGTTCAAGCCTCGTGGAAGGCTCTGTGCTGATGGTGTAGACCCTGCTTGAGATTCTGTCTTTCTCCCCCCCCCCCCCACTTCTACCACTCCCCCACTCATGCTCACTCTCTCTCAAAAATAAATAAACTTAAAAAAGAAGAATTTCATCCCATGGCATAGAAAGGCAATTTTCATGGTATAAATAGTGTCCTGAAATAAATTTTAGGTTTGACCTCATAAGTCTTCCGTATTTATTTTTAATTATCTAGTTAAGTGGAAAGCCTCTGATGGTAATGCAAAATTAGACTATTTTTTAAGTTTATTTATTTTGATGGAGGGTGAGGGGCAGAGAGAGAGAGAGAGAGAGAGAGAGATAGAGAGAGAGAGAAAGAGAATCTTAAGCAGGATCCACACCATCATCACAGAGCCTGATATAGGGCTCGAAATCATGAACTGTGAGATCATGACCTCAGGCAAAACCAAGAGTCAGATGCTTAACCAACTGAGCCACCCAGGCACCCCTAGTTTGGATTATTAAACCATCATTCAACCAACCATTAAGTAAACAGCTTTTGAAAGCCTATCAGACACGGTATGAGGTCGGTGTACCCTGGGTCCAAAAGTCGTACATGGAACCTGGCCTCATGGAACTTAGAGTGTAAGGAGATAAAGGAGATCACTTAAATTATTAGCTACATAAGTACCATGAAAGGCAGGTGCAGTGTGGGTGATAGGTATATCTTATCTGAGGGAGATGGGGAAGGTATGAAGCCTTCCATTAGAAATATGACATTTGAAAAGAGTCCTGAGGGTGAGTGGGTGCTGAACTGGCACAAAGCAGAGAGGATGTTTTACAAATTGAGCAGTGCATGGAGAAGCCTTACATTGGAAAAGGCATTAAAGTATTCTCTTTGGACTTGGAAAGTGTGCCACACAGCACACAATATTCTATATAAGAATGCTTTCCTATTGATGTGGCTTGTTTGGCTTCTCAAAAGACCAAAACACAAACAAATATTAAAACGCAAGTTAATTAAGTTTGTGGCCTCAACTGGCCAGGTGTAAATTTTAGAAGGCTATTGGGGGGTATCCATTCCTGGGGAGCTGCTGCTTCTCCAGTGGGCTGGACGTGAACACATAGGATGAGGTGTTTGTTTTTTTTAAGACAATTTGTGATGTTCTGATCAACAATTTAACTGCTGGTACTTTTCCTCTGGAATATATGAAAACGTGTTTTTCTTTGACCAACTCCTAGAACCATTGGGAGGGAATGAGAGCCTGGCTATATGGTGACTAAAAGCAAGTCTTAAGCTTTACCTTTACCATCTTCACATAAATTAAAGGCAAGAGCCATGTCTGGGACAAAGCAAATATGTTTTTTCTCAAACTATTTAAAAAACAAAACTTCCAAATTTATTTTATGAAACCTGTGTCACCTTGATACCAAAACCAAAACACCACAAAAAAGAGAACTATAGACCAAAATCTCTCATGAACATAGATGCAAAAATCCTTAACAAAATATTAGCAAACTGAATACACAATGCATTAAAATAGTCATACACCACATTAAGTGGGATTTATTCCCAGGATCCAAGTGTGGTTCAATATTTACAAATAAATTGCCGTGGTACATCACATCAATAAAAGAAAGGATAAAAATCATATAATCACTTCAATAGATGCAGAAAAAGAATTTGACAAAGCACAATATCCATTCATGACAAAACCCTCAACAAAGTAGATCTAGAGGAAATATACCTCAACATAATAAAGGCCATATATGAAAAACCCACAGCTAATATCATCCTCAATGGTGAAAAACTAAGAGCTTTTCCTCTGCAATCAGGAACAAGACAGGGATGTCCACACTCACCATTGTTATTCAGCACAGTACTCGAAGTCCTAGCCTCTGCAATTACACAACACAAAGAACTAAAAGGCATCCACATTGGTAAGAAACAAGTAAAACTCTCATTATTTGCAGATGACATGATACTACGTTATAAAATCTTAAAGGCTCCACCCCAAAACTATTAAAACTGATAAATGATTTCAGTAAAGTTGCAGGATACAAAATGAATGTCCAGAAATCTGTTGCATTCCTATACACTAATAATAATAAAACAGCAAAAAGTGACATTAAGTAAGCAATCCCATTTACAATTGCACCCAAAACAATAAAATATCTGAGAGGTATTAACTAAAGAGGTGAAAGATCTGTATTCTGAAAACTATAAAACACTGATGAAAGAAGTTCAAAATGACACAAATAAATGGAAAGACATTCCATGCTCCTGGATAGGAAGAACAAATATTGTCAAAACGTCTATGCCACCCACAGCAATCTACAGATTTAATGCAATCCCTATCAAAATACCAACAGCATTTTTCATAGAGCTAGAACAAACAATTCTAAAATTTTGTGTAGCCACAAAGACTTTGAATAGCCAAAGAAATCTTGAAAGATAAACAAAACCGGAGGTATCATCATTTCAGATTTCAAGTTATATTATAAAGTGGTAGTAATTGAAACTGTATGGTACTGGCATAAAAATAGGTACAGAGATCAATGGAATAGAACAGAAAAACCAGAAACAAACCCACACTTATATCGTCAACTATTCTTTGACAAAGGAAGAATGAATATACAATGGGAAGGACAGTCTTTTCAACAAATGGTGTTGGGAAAACTGGACAGCAACGTGAAAAATAAAATGAAACTGTACCACTTTCTTTCACCATGCAGAAAAATAAACTAAAATAGATTAAAGACCTAAACGTGAGATCTGAAATCATAAAAATTGTCGAAGAGAGAACAGGCATAATCCCTTTAACATTGGCCATAGGGACATTTTTCTACCTATGCCGCTTGAGACAAGGGATATAAAAGCAAAAGTAAACTATAAAGACTACATCAAAAAGTTTCTTCACAGGGAAGGAAACAATCAACAAAATTGTGGAATGGGAGAAGATATTTGCAAATGATATATCTGAAAAAGTGTTAGTATCCAAAATGTATAAAGAACTGATACGACTCAACACCTAAAATAACACCAACAATCTGATTAAAAATGGGCAGAAGACATGAACAGTCATTTCTGTAAAGAAGACATACGGATGGACAAAAGACACCTGAAAATATGTTCAACATCACTCATCATCAGGGAAATGCCAATGAAAACTACAGTGAGATATCACCTTATGCTCATCAGAATGGCTAAAAAAAAATACAAGAAACAACAGGTGTTGGTAAGGATGTGGAAAAAAGGGGACCCTCTTGCACTGTTAGTGGGAATGAAAACTGGTGCAGCCACTCAGAACAGAATGGAGTTTCCTCAACAAGTTAAAAATAGAACTACCCTGTGATCCAACAATTGGGTCTTTACCCAATCAATACAAAAACATGTACTCAAAGTGATACATGTACCCCTATGTTTATAGCAGCCCTATCTATAATAGCCAAAGTATGGAAAGAGCCCAGATGTCCATTGATGGATGAATGGATA
Organism: Panthera onca; assembly: GCF_046562875.1. Classification (NCBI taxonomy): domain Eukaryota; kingdom Metazoa; phylum Chordata; class Mammalia; order Carnivora; family Felidae; genus Panthera; species Panthera onca. The sequence continues at coordinate 200,468,433 of NC_138342.1, forward strand.
AAGAAGTTGTGGTACATATATATACAATGGAATATTACTCAGCCTTAAACAGAACAAAATCTTGCCATTTGCAGGGACATGGATGGAACTAGAGAATATAATGCTAAGAGAAAAATAATTCTCTTAGAGAAAGACGAATACCATATGATTTCACTCATATGTGTAACTTAAGAAACAAAACAAATGAGCCAAGGAAAAAAAAAGAGAGAGACAAATAAAAAAACAGACTCTTAACTGTAGAGAACAAAGTCATGGCTACCAAAGGGAGGTAGGGGTGTGGGGGAAATAGGAGGTGAGGATTTAAAGACACTTACCATGATGAAAAAGTAAATATAAAAAAGCCTACATGCATAAACACATATGCATTTAATTTTATGGGAGTACAGTTTTTGAAAAATAATGTAATATTATTTATATATTTACAACTATAATCGTTACTTATAATATTTATTTGGATATAGCTATATTAGGTAAGATATTGGTTTTTAAGAAATCTCCAGAAAAATGACAATCATCCGGCTCTAAAATTTAATAAAGTAAAATGCTGTTGGAGGATGGCAAAGTAATTTTGTTATTATTAAATGTGGAGTTTATTTGAAAAACATGCAAGTGGTACAATAAGGTACGTACAAATAATTCTTTAAGCACACAGTATTCTCAGGTTGTAGGTAATGTTCGGGGATTTAAATTATACTCCTTCCTGTCAAGGTGTTGGATATTTCATAAGACATTTTTAAATGTTTTTTTTTTAATTTATTTTTGAGACAGAGAGAGAGAGAGAGAGAGAGAGTGAGAGAATACAAGAGCGGGAGTGGCAAAGAGAGAGGGGAACAGAGGATACAAAGCAGGCTCTGTGCTAAGAGCCGGGAGCCCCATACAGGGCTTGAAGTCACGAACCATGAGATCATGAGTTGTGCTGAAGTTGGAAGCTTAGCCAACTGAGCCACCCAGGCGCCCCTTGCTAGGAGATGTTTGAAGCAACTGTTTTATCCTCTGACGGTTCCCTGGAAATTCCTGATACGAATGCATGATCGTATAATCACAATTGACTGATTTCCTTGATGCTCTTCTTTGGGAGTGATTTTTCCCTACTTTTAAAAATGATATTCTTATCCCCAAAAAATAGTATCCATGAATTCAGATATATTTGTCTTGAATGGACGCAGCAGTTTTCCCTGAATGAATAGCTGTAGCTACTTTTATTAGCAATAAGATCCATCCGGTTTGGTTTTGTTTTTTTCATAGTTCGATTTGGCAGCCTGCAGTGGGGAAGCTCGTATTAATACGTATTAATCTTCCTCAGGCTGCAGAGTAAAGCTTTGCTGAGAGATGAACAGGATGTTCCCCAATTATAGAAACCAGGTTTTGTTGATTGCTCATAGTCCTGAATGATGATTTCTATCCCTGACCCCCAAATTTCTGCTCTGTCATTGGAAAACGTAGCTGAAGAATATTTGAGTCCAATTTAGTTGAGAGCTATGGAGAGAAGACCTTAAATCATGAAAGCACCATCACTGTGATATATGACTGCTGGCCTGTAGACTGTGAAAGATGATCCTGAGTTTCTAAAATACATTCATGTTATGTTCCCTTGCATCAGGTAATCTTTCTGAGTGGTCACATCCAACAGTGTTTGTTTTAAGACCAATGTGTTCTAATTGGTTGGAACCGCTTGCCCAATGAATGTTAATTTGATTCCTGCCTGTGGTCTGATTAATTTTAAGGAGAGAGCATTAGCGTCTTGTCTATTATGAAAAGTATCCAGCAACATATTTAGTTGTGTTACCCTTTTTCTACCACAAGGGATCCAAGAGGACATACTTTACTCCTTATAGTTATTCTTAAAGACAGGCCAAGCTTCGGGTAGATCCTATGAGTCGGCTGTTTCAGATCGTTTATCTTTTTCCTCTGAATTCCCAGAACCCAGCAAAAAGGACTGTACTCAAGCAGGTGCTCCATAAATATTTGTGGCAGGCGGGGAGGAAGGAAGGCTGGAGGGACACATCGGAAAATGAATTTGGACACGTTCCCTTCTACAGCACAAGTAGGCAGGGCCATTTCCACAACCAACACCCATGACAAATGATGGTTCGTGTCTGTTCTTAACACAGCAATCAAAAGCCGCTGCTGATTGACGGGTATTGGCATTCAGAATGATGTGCTTGCCAAGCCTTTACACCCCAGGCTATCTGGATCGTGAAGGTGGATTCCTCCGTTTTGCATCAGCCACAAAATTTCATTGCAAGTGAGCGTGCTAACAACAACATTTAGCCCACATTAGTAGTATTTAAAGATTCAACCAGATGCACTGTCCATGAATGATAGTAACACGATACAGAAGGATGTGCAGTCCACTCTTTGGGAAATAATGTTCTAGTGAGTTCCTACTGATGAGTGTGTTACATTAGAAAGAGAACTTTCATTTCTCCTTATGGAGATCTTTAAAAACATACCATTCCTCTGACATCTGTTGACCCATTATTATAGGAGAGATACAGCGCTAATATCTTAAATGCATTATTTGATTTAACTCATAAAGTGATAATGTTCTAGGTGGTATTTTTATTCCATTTAACAGATGAGTAAATATAAATTGATATAGATAGATAGGTAGATAGATGACAGATAGATAACACAATACACATATATAACATGCATATATATGTTAATATTTATTCTAGGATTATTAATATCCCTGTGAAATTACCATAAAAATGGTGAGTGACAGTCCATTCCAGAACCCAGTGCCACATGACAATAAGCATGTATTTATCTCTGATGCATCTGTGGTTTTTCTGGGGTACCTATTCCAGCTAAGGTTGGCTCAGCTTGGCCCTGGGGCAAGCTTTCTGCTCAAGTGTGCACTGTGGGTCTTTTATTTTTATGACAATGATAGACCATCGGGAGCACATTCTTCTCATAGTGAAGAGAGGATCTCAAGAGACTGGTGTCTCTTAGTGCTTACTTTGGAAATGACACACCTTTACTTGTGCTCTTGAAAATTAGCATGGCTGGTCATACGGCCATGCTCAACATCAATGTGGTGGGGATATACAGGGAAACCTTGTCTACATTTTGTGGATTGAGCTGTGAAGGTATATGGTCATGGACAAGGATACAGTGAGTAATAAAACATTGGGACCAATGCACTTTCAACCATAATCACAGACTTAAATTTCCTGAATACTAGTCTGTGTTTTCCATTAATTTTCCCTGAAAATGTACTACCCCAGTGATGAAAGAAATCTAAAATAGAGAGTGATTTTCCTACCTTAGGCTATGTCTATTTTGAGATTATGACATAGGCGAGATGACATTTGAATTAGTCTTTTGTAGTATGGTGCCTTTTAAAAATCAAAACATGGTATAGGAGTGAATAAATGCATACTAGCTTAGGAGGGTGCATACCAAATCTTTCCTTGCTCAACCAGAACCTAGGGAGGATAGGGATGTCTTTCAGGCAGGGGTCTTCTTATTGTTTGTTTGTTTGTTTGTTTGTTTACTCATTTTAATGTTTATTTATTTTAGTGTTTTATTTATTTCTGAGAGGGAGGGAGAGAGAGAGAATAAGAAGGGGAGGGGCAGAGAGAGAGGGAGACACAGAATCTGAAGCAGATTCCAGGCCCTGAGCTGTCAGCTCAGAGCCCGACACGGGGCTCCAACTCACAAGCCACAAGATCATGACCTGAGCTGAAGCTGGACACCCCACTGACTGAGCCACCTAATTGCCCCATCTTCTTATTGTTTAATGTGCTGTCATCTTTCTCTGGTCCCCCAGACAAATGCATGGCCCCAGAATTCATGGTGATCACACCTGAGTAGATTTTTCTGATAAAATGGGTGGTTTTCAAATGCAATTCATTGTTCAGTGACCAGGTTTAACAAAATGCATTCTACATTGACCATGCAGCATATGTAACCAATGTGACAAGGCATATGTATATATTATATATATACTATATATATTACATATATATACATATATATGTATATAATATATATGTATTATATAGATTTATTATATATAGAATTTATATATAGAATTTATTACATTTAGAATAATATATATGTATTATATAGATTTATTATATATAGAATTATATATATAATTCTATATAATATATATGTGTGTGTGTGTGTATATATATATATATATAATATAACCTCAGAATGAATTTAATGACTATTTCTAGATGGACATGAAAAATTAACTCACCTGTATTTTAAAGTGGTATTTACTTTCAAATCTCCCCTGTTTGTTCATATGATGTGAGACAAAGAGCTCCAGAGGAAAGAATCGATTTAATTTAAGCAGAATTTGTTGCCTGCCTGAGGTTGAGGGTGAGGGGGGTACTTTCATGCCATAGACCTTTGCTTTATCCACAAGTGGGGAGGGGAGAGGCCAGTCACAGGGAACAGAACTGGAAAGGTGATGGAATGGGACTTCAGCCCCAGGTGGAAACGCACCTACCTGCCTCTGACAAGCTAACATGACTTTGTTCTGGCTTCTGAATGTCATTGGATCCATGCCCGTCCCCAGCAGGATGGAATGTGTCCAGTTCACCAGGATTGTTGGTGGTTCTTCTGGGCATGACCGTCTGACTCCATCCCAAGTCACTTCTTTCTAGAAATTTCCACAAACTTGGCTGATCTAGTGTTTTTGTTGTTTTCATTTTGAAACCAGGAATTATGGGTCCATAGATGACATCGAAAGTCCAAGTTTCTGTCATCACCCTGCCTGTTTCATCAGGATGCCTCATAATCCTTTTGGTTAACTTTTACTTAATGTGAAGAGTAAAAGTGCTTAGTGATAAAAAGATTGTCTAGCAAAGGTGCACTTTTACGTTTTTGAGGCCCATGTGCCATCTGAGTTTAGTCCCCCTGATGGCGTGTGGAATTTGTAATAATTTCTTTTACAGTGTTTGTGCTTCTTCCTTAAGTGAGCGTGTGTTCTTGGGTCCTCTCTGTCCCAGGACTACATTTCATCTGGAAGTTAATCTCCTTGAATCATCCCATATTCATCAGTGGAATATGGCAGGGTTGGAAATTGGAGCAAAATATAATATGATTCTTTATTAGGTCAGTTCTGTTACTTACATGCAAATCATTTAATTTGAAAATAATTTACGCTTTTAAAGATACTTCACAAGCATTAGCAATGCAGTGCATGTAGCACTTCTTGGATTTGGCTCTCTGTCTTTGTCTCCGGTTCAGATCTAAAGCAAGGGAGAGTGAGAAAGGTCAAATGATATGACCAGGGCGTGTGGTGGAGTGACAATGAAAAGTGCCAGAATGATGCTGGCTGACTGCTAGACCTAGACTTCTTCACCCACCAGGCGTCCTGACTATATTAAGCAAGGTCTTAGTCACCTAAAGCACAAGAAACAATTTATCACAGTAGATCATGGTAAGACTAAGACCATAAATTGACAAAGTGTTTCACGGTTTTCAACGGGCATTTAGCTGATATATAAATAAAGCAGATTACATAGAATGAACAGTACGTACTAAATGTAAACACGACAGAGCAAGGGCAAAAAACACACAGCTTCAGGACTCATGGGAAATCAAAGGGTCTCACCATTCAAATGAGTGAACTAATGTATCAGATAATGACCTGTGCTCTGGATTTGTCGAAAGCTGTCAGGGATCATATTACTATATTGAGTTTGTTAGGAACAAACTATGTCATGTAAACATAAAAATGCTAATACTTTTCTTGGAAGGTCGTGTATAATGTATGCACACATTATTGGTTCTGTGTTTTGATCAGTAAAAATTCTGTATTATATTCCCCTTCTGTCCATTCTCCTTCCCTCCCTCCTTCCTCCCTTCTTTTCACTCTTTTTTCTGCTGGTATATAAAGGAAGCCAGGAATTTCTTTTTACATTAAGAAGAAATTTACACTGAAAACAATTTATGATTGGCAATTTATCCAGCAATGGCATGAAAAAGATTAGGGATGTACTTTCTTAAAATAATTTAATCAAAATCTATTTTGTATCCTATTTTTAATCTTTGAATATCCTACATGACTTTTTTCAGTAGATGACTGCTTCTATTTTATTTAATTAATTAATTAATTAATTAATTTATTATATTTTATTTTTAAAGAGAGCATACGGCGGGGTGTGGGGGGGGAGCTGAGAGAGAGAGAGAGAGAGAACCCCAAGCAGGCTCAATCCCACGATGCTGGATCATGACCTGAGTTGAAATCAAGAGTTGGATGTTCAACCCACTGAGTCACCCAGTCTCCCCAGTAATTGACTGTTTCTGTTCTGTTGGTTTTCCAGTATCAATGATTAAAGGCTCGTATTTTAAGAATGTTAGAAAATGTATTTTAACTCATCCAGTTAAATATGGTCTGAATTTAGTGGACATTATGTCATTATTAACTTCTATTCAGAATACAGGAATATTTAATTCTGACTCATAGAAGAAATATTTTTTTATAATAGAAATGAGTTTAACTGTTGAACAAGTAACTAAATGGCTGTGACATAAAACATACGCCCTGCTACTATTTTATTGGCATTTGTAATGTAGCTTTCCAATATGTCACGACCATTGAATTTCTAGCTCAGGATACAGTGTCTTTGACAGGATTTGGTGAAGGCATGTGTCCTGTGAATGGCCATCATATCAATAGAGGTTGAGTGTGGGCTGCTTTCTTAAGTAATTTGTGCAATTTTTAGTTAATATCACACAGACATGATGATGGTAAGTAGAATATTCTATGAGGACCCTGACTCTAAGAACATGGGCAAACAGAGCACTCAGGACACCTGATAACATTCTATGAAAAAAATAGTATTTCAAAATGTTTCTGGAATAGGCATCAGTGGAAAAATTTAGAAATGAACGAAACTGGATTTCATTTGTTTTTATTTTCAGTTAAATTAAATGGTGGTTGGGAGTCCTAGATCTTTTCAGTAATTGGGATCTACAGAGCAGCCAATTGAAAGATATACTCTATTTTATAAATAAAACCACTGAGACAATATGAGTATAACTTGTTCCTGTGATGATTTGGTCTAATGAGCGTCAGAATCAAATTTCAGCCCAAGCAGTCTGACCTTCTCTCTTTCTATCATGTAACACTCCTTCCTAGAATAGGGACAAGAAGGAATATATATTGAATATTTAATAACTTATGTGGATTAAATCATTAATAGTCAATAGTACATGAAGCCAAGTGTATATTGCAAAGGTAATTTCCATGAATTCTCCATTGTATACTAAGGGAATAATTTCTATTATTGCTTTTCCTGGGAAATATTTTTGAGGAAGCTATAAATGATAACTTTAGATGTAAAAGTGCGGAATTGAACATTACTTTGGAAAGTGGCCAGAGTTACTTTAATGTATATTATTAACATATAGCTAATATTAGTGAATAGTCCACTCAATAGTACAAAATCATTACATGTGTGATCTTTCAATAAGACTAAGAAAATGTACCTTCCGATAATAGATGACATTTATTGCACATGATATCACAATCCCTTTTTATGGAACTGACATAGGAGAAAACATATTGACATCTGGTGACTTTAGAGCTGGCACTTGTAACATAAGGATTCTGAAAATAGAATTTATTGCATAAGCTGACAACATTTAGATCACTGGATTCTTCCTTTTTCCACTGGTCGGTGTTGCACAATTTGCAAACACTCAGATCTTGTATTGTTTTCGCATCTGGAAGGACATACTGTGTGTTTCCAGAACTAAATGTAGTTAAATTCTCAATGAAATCACAGATGTTCATATATCTAGAGGCAAGGACAAGTATAGAAGTTTATTCACATATTGAACTTTCTCTTTTGAACAGAATACCAAAAATATTCTTTCACATTATAAATAAGGCATTACAAAGTTATTAGAAGCAGGAAAGTCCACACATAGAAAGGGAAGGAATTTGCTCTTTATAAACTGTGATTTGAGGATTATCATCATTATATTGCTTAGGCATTCAGTGTGTAGCCCTATCTTCTTAAGTACTGTCTTGTTTTTTGTTGGTTTTGGGGGTTTTTTGTTTGCTTTGTCTTTGTTGATTTTTATGTGTGTTTGTGGGTATGAGATGGCAAATAGGGGAAGAGTAATCCCTCCAGGTACATTCCCCATGGGGATGCTCCTCTCCATTCTCACACACATGTCACACACACAGGCGTGCTTTTTGGTGGTTCCTAACTGGATGTCTGGTGGTGGGTCAGGGGTGTGATGGTGATGCTTAAATCCTGCCTGAGCCAGTACAGGGGCAAAGTGGGAAGAGGCAACAGTAGCTCAAGCCAATACTCTGATGCAAAATGAGTCTCTCTTATTTCAGCCTAAGGTATCTGAATAAGTTCATTTTCCATTGCCCTTTAATTCTGAGACTCCTCTAGACCTTCTTAAGACTTTTGTTGGACAGAGGTCAGACCCTTGCCATCATTGAGCTCACTCTGGGCATGTGCTAATATGTATCCATCGCTTTGCAGACATTTGAATGTCCACGATATATGTAGACTGCAGAAACAAGTTGCAGGACCTCGTTGTAATTATAGACTCAGTAAATGCAGGAGGAAAAGATGGTAAGACTAAATGAAAATATAGAGATTTCATTGGGTAGTAGTAAAAATGCTGTCTCACGATGGTACTCAGACCTGAAATATACTGGCCTTTCCCAGTTTAGAAAATCCGAAAAAAAAAAAAAAAAAAAAAAAAAAAAACTACCTCTATCCTTTGTCGACCCAGAACAATGTAGCTCTATTCTCCTGTTTTACTCGCAGATTTTTTTTTCTTTACTTCTGTTTTTCTTTTTTCTTCTTTTTTGGTGTCACAAGATTTCTGTATTTTTGCTATGTCTGGCACTGGATTGTCAGAGTTTAGGCTAAAGTGTGTAGAAGGACAGCACTTCCTCAGCCAACAACCTGTAAGCGCTCGTGTGGCATGAACTGGGTCTCTGAATCTGGATTCTTGTAGCCACTTACCGACAGAGACAATTAAGATAGCAAAAAAGTAAATTTGTAAAAAAAGATTTCTACTTTAGCAATGGTGGTCCTTCAGAATTATATTCAGAAATCTTTCCCATCGCACAAACAAACAGAAACAACAATAATGACAACAAGGTCTTCAGATGCTCTTAGGCCCATTAGTGTCTGAGTGGCTGAGCCAGGACCCTGGACAAGGGTGGCCATGTCCTTTTCCCTTTTCATCTCCTGCTTGGCAGATGTTCTGGCTCCAGTAGCAATTAATAGCTTCCATTCTCTGCTTCTAGCTCCTTAGTCTGTGTGACTTCACATGTCGTTTTGAAATTGAAGATGAGTTGAAGGAGCTGCCAAGAAATCTCTCAGTCCCAAGGTAGTGAAGTCAGGTACAGCTGAGAGAGAAGCAGAATGAGGAAAAGGGCATGAACGTCTGAGACAAGCCATCTATTTAAGGGAAAATAGCAAACATACGAGCTACCATTCCCCACCCCCACCGTGGGTGTCCAATTATCAAATTTTTATTGATTCACTACTTTTGCTTTTTATTTGAGAATCTGTCAAGGGTGTATCTGAGACAAGAATGATCTGAGGCTGAACTCTAATGACTTGAGGTAAAACTAAGAAAAAGAGGCTGATTTAAAAAAAAATAAGACATTATTATTTTAGAGCAGTTTTGGGTTCACAGGAAGAAGAGAGGAAGGTGCAGATACTTCCCACATACACCCTGCCCCCACATATGCAAAAAAGTCTGAATTTTAAAAGTCACAAGTAAGAGATTTATTTCAGATATCATGACATCTGTTTGAGTAGTTCAGCATGAGTTCAGTGTGAACTCAACACGTTAAAGGTAAGAATAAACGTGTCAGACGTGGTGATCTCTGCTCTGCCTAAGTCTTTGAGGCCCCTTGGCCATGTCCTGTGTCCCACCTCCTAATGTCCCCTCCCTGCCAGTCATGATCTGAGCCCTGAAGCAAGAGGTCCAAGGATGCTTGACATCTGTGGACTGTTAGCCTTGTTCCCTTGGTAATTGATCTGGAAGATTCCAAGCCCTCACTGCCCCCAGGGTTTCCCTGTGTGATTGTGCTGGGGCTATCTCTGTGGGATTTGGCTGGATATCACACCCTGGCCTAACCTCCTTTTTTTCCTCCCAAGCCCCTCCTGGTTTTATAAGAGAACATGTTTTGTCAACCATTTTCTCACAAATACTTGTCCCAGGGTATATTTCTGGGGCACACAACCCAGAATATGAAAGGCTATTCATGTTTAGTTCTTTGCATATTAAAAATATTTTATAGAAAATAAAGAAAAAAATACCTTATAAGAAAAATCAAAATAGTTGCTTTTCTGCTGCCCAAAGAAAGTCCCTATTGATGTATTTTTTCCAAACTTTTTTCTTACATTAAAAAAGAGAGAGGGAGAGAGTGAAATGTCACTGGTGGTGGTGGTGATGTGTGTGTGTTTAAGAGGGTGTACTACTTTTATGACTGGATGTATAATTTATGTTACCAACCCACGTTTCGTCGGTAGCTTTCTTCATGGATTAAAGTATGTGATGCTGAAGAGAATATGCCTGCACATTATCTCCTTGCAGTTGTCACTTTTTAAAACTTGGTATACATTCCTAGAAATGGAATTTCCTGGTCGAAATGCATGGCCATTTGGTATATGATGCCGGATTCTTCAAGAAGTGCTGTTCTGATTTATTCACTCCAAGGCAGTGAAAATGAAGCCCCAAATTTCCTGAATGCTGTGGGAGTACTCAGAAATGATCATTTTTCAAAAAAAAACCTTGTAAAGTCTAATAGGCATAAAATGATACTTCATTGTTTAAATGTATATTTCTTTGCTTTTGAATTCAGTTGCGTACCTTTCATGGACTTATTAGCGGATTTATTATTCCATTTATGAATTGGTCAGCTATATCAGTTTAATATCTTGAAGTTTTATGGTAGCAATTATGATCTTTTTTGTTTTTTTTTGTTTTTTGCTTATTGATTTGTGAGTCCCTACCATATATTAACCTTATTAAAGCCCATCTTTGATGGATTGAATTGGTCAAGTTCCCAGGAGGGAAAAATGAAACAACCAAGCTGGCATTCTAAATGACCAATTGAAGAGTATGGGATAGTGACTCTGCAAAGATGAGGGCAGGGTGGGACACCTGAGTGGCTCAGAGAGCCTCCAACTTTGGCTCAGGTCATGATCTTGTGGTTAGTGACTTCGAGCCCTGCCTTGGGCTCTGTGCTGACAGCTCAGAGCCTGGAGCTGCTTTGGATTCTGTGTCTCCCCTTCTCTTTGCCCCTCCCCCGCTCATGATCTCTCCCTCCCTCTCTCTCTATCTCTCTCTCTCTCAAAAATAAACATTTAAAAATTAAAAAAAAAAAAGAAAGAAAGATACAGACAGGGTAAGTTGGCTGAGGAAGAAAGACAGGGTACCCCAGGACTCAGAAGGATGGAATGTTCCCAGCCTGGGGCTGGAGGAGTAAAGAGGGGTCTCAGCAAGCCAGAGAGAGCTGGGAGCTGGTGGGAGGAAGGCCTACAGGAGCTGTAGCGGGGCTGGTCGGCCATCACCACCTGCTGACCTGGCAGGGAATGAAGGTCAACCCTGGGAACTTCCTGCCCTGACCCTGTCCTTACCCCCTGCCTCCTTCTGGCCCTGCCCATCCCTGGAAAATAATCCTGGACACCAGGGGGCCAAGCTGAAGCAGCAGGACTTGGAAGGACTGAGGATATGGTGGTGTAGAAGCAGATGACAGGTGTCCAGAGCTGGTCTGCAGGGGCAGGTGAGGCAAGTCCAGCACAAGTGCCTCCTGGGTTTTCTTGTCTGAGAGCCTCCTTCATCTCTGCATTTTGTTTCCGGCATCTGGGGTGCACAGAGGTTGTGTGTCATTTTCGGCAGTCCCAATGAGTCATCTTTTTCCTTCCTGCTTCTAGTTTTGAAGTTTCACTAATGAGCTCGTTATCAGCATGATACTAGGTACATATTAACATATTTAAGTGGCTAGTACTCTAAAAAATTGATTATTTTTTTCTAGAAATTACTTTAGTGTCCCATCCAAGTACTAACCAGGCCCGCCCCTGCCTGGCTTCTGAGATCAGATGAGATCGGGCCCATTCAGCGTGTGTCCGTAGACCGGTATCTTTTCTCCCGAAAAGTTGTACACAGTTTTTAGAATCACTTGCGTTCAAAATCCGTTCAAAATCCTTGAACAGATACTAACTTCTCAGAATACCACTACCAGATAGTTTTCAGTTTTGCACTTATTAATGTATGTTTTATATATTGCAAGACAAAGTCTCTCTTTTATAAAATTCCTTTTCTCAAAAGAAGAAGAGTTTTCAGGTTATTAAAAACATACTGTGGGATTTTGATTGGCATTCCTTTGAATGTATAGGTTCATGTGGGGCAACTGTCACCTGGGAACTTGGTACGCATCTTCATTATTCAGACCATTCATAACCCAGTATAACTTGATCCGTGTTTGAGTACGGTTTTCTTCAGATCAATCAGCAAATGTCTCAGAAGTCTTTCACTTGGTAATTTATACGTTTTTGTTATATGAATGGGTATTTTTAGATTTTCTAAATGATTCGTCTTCATGTTTATGAAAGTATTTATTTTATATGTTTATTTAGTACCTATCCCGCTTAAGGATGTGTCTTTATAGCTAGTGATTTTCAAAGGAAGCATTCCCGTTATCTACAAATAATTTTGTTATGATAGCTATACCTTCTCATTTATAATTGTTTTTAGTCTGTCTCTCAGAATATGTTGGAATCGTACTTCTTTTTTAGCCTTTGAAGTGACACTTTGATTCGTAGATACTCGACACCTTGCCTCACGCAAGGTATTCTCAACTGCTTCCTAGTCAGTGCGGTACAATTATTTTAAGAAATATTTTTCAAAACACAACCGCAGCCGTAAGTGGTAATTATGTGAGGTGATGGAGGTATTAACTAACCTTATTGTCGTAATAATTTTGCAGTATATACATACATCAAGCGATCAGGTCTGCACCTTACATGTACACGATGTTAAATTGCAATAAAGCCAGAAAAAATAATTTTAAAATCAGTTAAAACTTTGCATGCATAGTAATGGAAGGATGAACGGTCATCACCTCCATCAAAATCTGTCCTGGGACGCCTGGGTGGCTCAGCTGGTTGAGCATCCAACTTCAGCTTGGGTCTTGAGGTCTCGGTTTGTGAGTTTGAGCCCCGCGTCAGGCTGTTCCTCTGTTCACCTCTCTCTGCCCCTTCACCACTTGTGCTCTCCCAAAATTAAACAGATATTAAAAAAAAGAAAAAAAAAAGATCTGTCCTCATTGTATGGGTATCAGTGACTCCGCTACCCTGGACGTCACTTTCAGGTGACTGCTCTTTCTTCCCTCCTGAGACAATGGTGCTGTCTGTGCCGGAGTCAATACTAGTCTCACCCCATCGGGGCCTGTGGATGGAGCAGAGTTAAAACAAATACACCAGCATTATTACCTTTCTCGGGAGACTTACCTGACAACCCCCTTGTGTTTATCAAGTAAGAGGTGAAGTACGCGAGGGGGCTGGAAATCACAAAAAAAGCCTTATGTTCAGGTGATGGGAGCTCTCTGAGCCACCTCTCCACCCGGCCATGCTCACAGATGCAGCATTTCCATGATGTTGTCATGCGAGGCTCCTCCGTGACTCCCGCCCTGGACCCTGGTGTGAAGGACACATGCTACTGGGCAAGTTCAACACGCCAGAGGGACTTGATTCAAGACTCTTGCAAAGGGGAGATGGACTCCCTTCTGTGAAGAAAAAGGCAGGTAGGTTTTAGGCACTGGGTAGACAAGTGGAAAAGTACTGGAGGGTGCAAGGGGCTGGAGGAAGGGAGGAAGAGGGAGAGGTCAGGTGGGGGGGGGGTCGCTGGGAGTGTCCAGCACATGGCCTCATTCCTGCATTTGCACGAGCTTTCCTCTGAACAGACGGGCTGTGTTTGTTAATCGTGCCCATCCAGGTGGGGCTCCTACCCTCCGGCAGAGACCACAGGTGCCGTGCTACCCCCTTTGAGGACATCCTTTCAAAGGAATGGCTCCCAGGTCCTTAAGGAAGGCTGTCCTTGGTTGTAAAACTGGCAAGAGGCTCTTAAAAGTTTTTAAATATACTCAAAGGGGCAAAGAAAGTCTTTGCAATGGCTTTTTTTTTCTAAACATTTCTAAAGTCAATGCTCAGAAAAGAGAGAGAAGGAGACAGAGGGAAAGAAAGAGAGAGAACAGAGGCCTAGGGTCGGGAAGAAACTTGTCTACAGTTCAGTCTGGCCGAGAAGCTGCTGGGGCCAGCCATGCCTAAAATCCCTCTGCTAAATCATCCAGCTGGCCCGTTCTCAGAGCAAGCAAGTTTGTTGTGTTGTCTCTCCATCGATGGGGAACTCTCTGTGGAAGAAGAACATGGTGCCTTTGGTTGTAAGGTTGCTCTTGTGGTGAGTGTTATACTTCACACCTAAAGCCTTCCCTTATCTATATTTGTGGTGTTTTTGTGTATGTGTATTTTATGAAGAGTTGGAGAGGCTCAAAAGAAATAACACAATACCAAGTAGCGATTGCTTTGAAAAGCCGTGTGCATCTCCCTTAGCGGCAATATTTTCAGTCTGCCTTAACGGGAGAACAACTTCTCATGGTTCCATTTATAGCTCATTTGTGCTTAATTTGAAAAACGCCTGCCTCAGTGCAGTACTTGGCGTGATTTATGGATTATACGCGGAGTACCTGGAGGCATATGTGAGACCAAAGTCACGGAAAGAGCCCTGGAGGACATGCCAGGACACCTTGCCTGCGACTGGAGATCCCAGTTTGGCACAGATAATTAGGTTCCCTCATTTTCTCATTTATTCTAGAATTTTCTGTCAGAAAAGCAAATGTTTATGGGTATGCTCAAGTAAATAGAAAATCGGAAATCTTGCTTAAAAAACTGTGGTACCAAAAAAAAAAAAAAAAAAAGAAAGAAAAGAAAAAGAAAAAAAAAGAAAGGAAAAGGGAAAAGAGAAAAAGTAATGATGCCAGTAAGCCGAGAACTGTGTTCTGTGTGGACATTGATGGAAGGTGTCAGTGGGTGACATGATTAGGCCTCTTTCTCCATTAAAGCGCTGCCAGCCCAGGCAGTTAACTCTTTTCCCGTCTGCCTCTGGTATTCCTTCCTATATCTGTTCCGTCCAGTTCTTCGATGTTACTTTCAAATATAGGGAATAAACAGAATCCTGGACACACAGGCACACCCTTTTCTCTGATTTGTCTACCCAAACTGACGAGACACCATTCTTTCTCTCCTCTTCCTTTAACAACAGCATCATGACAACAGTATGGCCCGCTGTCCACATTTCCAAGAGATGGGCCCCTGCGTCGAGCCCTCCTTCTGAAAGCAGCAGTTCTGAGAGAGCTAGCTCTCGGGGCAAGTTTCCCCACATTCCAGCTCAGAGCGCAGAGCTCAGAACTTTGGACCTTCTGCTCACAGTCCTTGAGAGTCTCCAGTCTTTGGTGTGGAAATCCAGCTCCTCTAATTTGACCATATATGAGGAATAGGCAATAATTCATAGAGAGATCATAGTACCTGTTGCAACTTGAGTTGCAAGAATATTAGATGTTAAGCCCGTATATACTGTGGGATTGTCCAAAATATTACAGATATGTCATCAACATGATCCAAATATGCAAACATGTATAAGAATAATATAGTGTTCGGGGCGCCAGTCAGTGAAGTATCAGATTCTTGATCTCAGCTCAGGTCATGATCTTGCGGTTTGTGAGTTCAAGCCCTGCATCAGGCTCTGCGCCAGAGATTCTGTCTCTCCTTCTCTCTGCCCCTCCCCTGCTTGTGCACTCGCTCGCTCTCTCTCTCTCTCTCAAAATAAATAAATAAATATAAAAAAGAATAATATAATATCTAACAATTGAAGAGGGCAATATCAATGTTTATCTTCAGTGTTTATTGGAGAAGAAAAAATAGAAGTTTCCTTCCAACTTATGTGTATTAAGGGATTTTGAGAAAAAAAAAATATATATATATATATCCAGCAATGAGAAAATTATTTTTAAGAGCACAGAAATGGTTTTATAAGGTACTGCTTTTGAAATATGTGCAAAATGCTTCTCTAAGCCTTTTTAGTACTTTTACTATCAGGGATGCTTTAATTATCACAGAGTCCTCATTTTATGCAGCATTTTAATTAGACGGGCTTAGCTTAGCATCCTTATTAACAAACTCCTGATCAGCAGAGCTTCTCCCAGGCTGGGGCTGCTGAGTAGTTTCTAGACCAGCAGCCATGACTCGTCATAGGAAGATTTCTTCCGAGTCAGTAAAATGAATGTCTGTGTCCCGGTGAATTTCCCTTCCCCTGTAAAAGAATGCTTGAGTCGTCAACCTTTGCATGTACGCTTTCTCCTCCCCAGCATGCGAGTCAGAATTACTATTGGCAGCTATCGTTCATCCTTCATTTTTCCTGTGAAAGACTATGATCATGAACAATGTCCCCAAAGCAATGAAATAGCTTTGCATCCTTAAGGGATTGAAATATTTTCTCGAAGCATTATACGCATTACTTAGCTCAGGTGTCTGGGAGACAGAAGGACAGAATAAGAAAGGAAAAGTAGAAGGGACAGGGATACTCATGTTTACGATAATGAAAAATACCTCTCCTAATTATCATGTGATCTGTTTTCCCACTGAAAACAGAGGCATAGGCCAAGCCTTCTAAATGTGAAAGAATGCAAATTTGCAGTTGGCACCTTTTGTGCGTTTAGTTGGTGGCTACTAGCAATGCCTACATGCTCAAGGATTTCTAAGGTTAACAAAGGCGATGCCTGTCTTATTTCCTTTCTATGGTCTGCTATAGTTCTAAGATAACACAGAAAGTTTTATATGCCATTACCCAGATAATATTTTCCCTTTGGAAGCTCGAGTGCCAAAGTATCCAATGGTAAAATTAGATTTCTATAAGGAATTTAGATCTTTTTGCATCACACTGCCTCCTGTGTGAACTTCAGTGTGCTGACAAAGAGCATAAAACAGGTGGTCAGTAAAGGTTTGCTATTAAAATTTAGCCTGGGGAATGCTTGGTTACTTTAAACGTCACAAATGGTGCTGGAACATGTTGTGCTGAGAGACAAAATATCCCATCCTAAAGGGCATGTGTGTAATTGGGTAAAGCTTCTTGGCGGCTCACAGAACTGATCCCCATAGTTCTGAACCCACTGATAATAATTTTAGTCCTCCACGTAATTACAAACGATTAGAAAACAGCGGCGTAAGAGCATCGTGGGGCAGGTCTACTCCGCAGTCCCTTGCGGGACCAAGCACGGAGCATGGCGCATTGCCTGGGTGGGTGAGCTGTCACATTCAGCCATGACGGCAGCAACAGGGATCAGAGGAGAAGGAAGAGAACATTAAGAAAATCCCAAATAGTTGCTGAGTTCAAAGAGAGATCGATTTGATGTGCCAGGGCTGAATTTTGAGTCGGGGTGCAAGAATAAATGGGTCTGGGAATAAACTTGAGCAATAACTATTTTAAAAAGCAAATTGCTTGTTGCCAGTGGAATGGTATGTTATGTATGCAAATTTAAGAAGTTGAGGGCTCTTGGAGTCTATGGATTTTTATTTATGGGGGTGCAGTTGAGGAATGTTTGCCTGTTTCCTTGTCATATTAATTTCAGCTATATATATATTTAACATCTAGTGATGTATCTGGATAATTGGGTTTATTTCATAACCATCTATGGGAGAGAAGGGAGAGAAAGAAGAGAAACAAGAGAAAAGAAGGAAGGAAGAAAGGAAGGAAGGAGGATCAGGGAGGGAGGGAGAAAATTGTGCTGGGAAGTACAGAGATCTTCAGAAAGATCAAGTTTGAACCAGAACCGCCGGTCTTGGCTGAGAATGTCTCAAGTTTCCTAGTGAGGTGGGAATTCATACTTTGAGGCAAATAGTATATAGAACACTAGTGTAAGTACACTTGTACAGAAAGCAAGAAAGCTAACAGGAAGAGACTAATTTCAGCCATCTTTGGAAATAAGAGAAGTCAACTGTTGCTCAATGCAAGCATAAAAAAAAGAATAAAATAAGATAGAAGGGGGGTCCTTCAGGATTTCCTAGGTCAATGTGAGAGACGAATTCCACCAAAACTGGATGAAAGTCAAAGTAAATATCCCAGCACAGGAAACCATGAGGTGAGCAGTGTTCTGACTGCAGGCATTACTTGTGCCAGTGGCTCAAATAATGACACCGTCCCTGTCTCCTCTTCCCATTCACACCTGACCTTTTTCGTGTTGGCTCCCTTTGCGAGTCAGTTCAAGCCTCCCGTTGGCAACTTGACTCCCTCAGGTTAAGTTCTGTCAGGAAAGGGACAGAATGTTTTTCCAGTGGTTCCCACAGAAGCTTAGGGGATTTGGTTGTTAGTTCTCCCCCAAACCCAACACTAAGGTGAGGAAATTTGGTTCATTCTGTAGTTGGTCTGCGGTCACATGCTTCATTTATAGAAAACACTGGGGTCCCACCCAGAACACATGGATTTGAGAGACACAGGGGTCAGGTTCCCACAAAGAACACTGGAATAATTTGCCAGAAGAAGGGGTTGTAGATGACAAGGAAGTAAAAACAACAGAAGTGCATGCCCAGAGCTGTTAAGAAAGCCCCATGGGAATGAGGCAGGCGTTCCTGAGGGTGTGCAGCTGGGAAAACAGAGACCGTTAGGACCAGGGAGCACTCACCGATCAGACATTTTCTCTCTTCTCTTTAAAGCCACCATTAGGACCGGGGAGCACTCGCCGATCAAACATTTTGTGTCTTCTCTTTAAAGGCACCGTTAGGACTGGGGAGCATTCACCGATCAGACATTTTGTCTCTTCTCTTTAAAGCCACTCTTAGGACCGGGGAGCACTCACCGATTAGACATTTTCTCTCTTCTCTTTAAAGCCACTGTTAGGACTGGGGAGCACTCACCGATCAGACATTTTCTCTCTTCTCTTTAAAGCCACTGTTAGGACCGGGGAACACTCACCGATCAGACATTTTCTCTCTTCTCTTTAAAGCCACCGTTAGGACTGGGGAGCACTCACCGATCAGACATTTTCTCTCTTCTCTTTAAATCTACCCTCTTAAGTCTGAGGCCAAGTGGTCTCTCATCTGCTCATCTCTCTGCACTTCTTTCTTTTGTCTTATAAACCGCATAACCCCATCCTTCTCTCCTCCATGTTTGTGTACATCTCTACGACTTCAGGCACATAAAACATGTGAGTGTAGACTGTTATTGCCAGTGTCTAATGTCTGGGTGAATTCAACCTTTGGTGGAGGAGCATAGAATAAATATCGCTCTAGGAGGACATACATGTCATTTGAAAGAACTTCTTGCAAAAAAGGTGATAGTAATGAGCTGTAGAGATAAACTCAAGTGTGTGTGAGTGTGCGCACACACGCATACATGCACGTGCATTTAGAAGAGACTTGTCTCCTTCAGATGTTATGAAGGAGTGATGGTGAATCCCAGATTGACTCACCAATATAATGGCCAGTATCTTGGGGGCATTGATTACATCGAATCCTCCTGGGGTAAAGATTTTATGTAACTCTTTAACTAAGCATGTCATTGGGTTGTTTTAGGATGATCGCTTCAGATCTTAAAGCTTTCGGGTTTTAACTAAAAATAAAATCCTCCATCTGCCCGACTAGATCTTTGCAAGGTAATTGTGTCTTGCATGCACAAAGCCGGTGTATCTCTCTGTGGGATTCCTCTGCGTAAGGACAGTGGTACAAATGAAGGATACGGCACTAGACAACTTCCCCGGAGTGAGTATCCATATGCCAGTGTGAGAAATGCAGAGTAATGTGACTCCTAAGTTTTCTGCTTGTGGGACTGAGGGCTCGTCTTCATCTTCCTTTATTATACTTGACACGGATGTGGCAATACATTTGAAGTCACATTTAAATCTTATGCCTACGTTCCATTTCTAGGATGACTTAGAATCTGGATCTCTAAGGATCCAATGCTTGATAGAGCACGTGCCAGACCACAGCGTTCTCTCCCTTGCGTTCTCTCTCTCACTTTTCTCATTGATATTCCAAAGAGGGCAAAAGAGATTTTTAACTATTATATGAGCTCTCCTCTTTGCCCCCTCCCACCCCCTCCCTCCAGCTTTCCCCAAAGTCCATTCTTTCTGGACTTTCTCATTGATTTTACTTATGGATGTCGGTGCCGGATTAATGCGGTGGGTAGGTGCTGAAGATGGGGTCATTGTGTTTTAGTTTGGGGCTCATGCTAGACTCTTAGGTGGGTGCTGGTGGCTACACCCCAGACTATAATGAGTCTAAGTAGGGAGGGATTTGTAAAGGACCGCCATACTGCAGACAGTGCTCTGAATTGTCCTTCTGGAAGTCAGATTCTACTGAATGCAATTATGCCAACATATCTTTATATGTTAGGTATTATTATTCCATTGGATACTTACCTCACTATATCCTATATTCCAAGTTCAGTGGAGGAACAAGTAAACAGAACATCGGTATTAAAATTCAAACTTTAAAACTTCCAAAGATCTAATATTCTTACTAGACTGAACCATATGTATTTGCCATATTGGTTGGTCAAACAAAGTTGAGCATTGGCTATCATTAAATGACGTAGCTTAATGTTTTCCCTCAAAACTCCTGTCATATTTTGGTTATAGAATTCTCTGGAAACTCACCGTAATCTTGGGTTTCCTTTCCTCACTAAAACTTAACCTGTATTGAAGTGTACATGAAGGGAAGGTTAAAAGCACCTTTTAGGCTACACCTTTAGGGCATACTTTTCTCTGGCAGAACAGATCTGATAGGTGCTACTGAATTTTGTTATTTGGTCAGGACTGAAAGAAAAAGGAATGCTAAAAGTAATTAAGAAATTTAGATATATTTTCAATAAACAAAATAGCAAGGACCCAAATGGTATCTCTTACCAAATTATACTGGTGTTTATAGAATAAGAAAAATTACTTTGAAAATAATGTGCTTTATGAGTGATGTTATCAGCATTAGTGGCTCTTAATTATATAGGACCATCAATAAGCAAATTCAAGAATAGAGTAAATTCTGGCAGACGGCTAGTCTGCCAGAATTTCGACAATGCAACACAAACCAGGTAACGCTTGACTGAGGAAGATGGTTGATTCCCAGCCACAGGGTGCTACACTATAAGCAAAGTGGCTGAGAGTCGATCCTGGATATAGGCACTGTTACAGGCATTTAGGACATGGGATTAGCATTTATCAAATGCAAGCCAGGTGCCACACATTTAAATGTGTTCTACTGAAAGCTCTATTACTACACATTACTATCAATTGCAGACGTGAGAATATGTGCAAAAAGAATTCAAGGCAAGACAAGTACAAAGAAATAGAGCAAAAATTCATATTTAATCATCTGTGCCTTGCTGCTTCTTTTATTTTTTAAGTTTATTTATTTATTTTGAGACAGAGGGCAGCAGAGGGAGAAAGAATCCCAAGCAGGCTCCACACTGGCAGCGCAGAGCCTGACATGGGACTCGAACTCACAAACCATGTGATCATGACCTCACCTGAAACCAGGAGTCTGACGCTTAACCGACTGAGCCACCCAGGCACCCCTGTGCCTTGCTGCTTCTAAACTATGAACTTTGTTGGATATATTTGGTATCATAAATCCCAGGCAAAACATCATAAGAGAAGTCACCTTCATTTTTGAACAAGAGTGACAGGATAGAGCCATGACACCCTTACATGAACACAAATAGTATTAGTTGAATATCTGCTTTGTACCGAGCAGTAGTCTAAGCTTGTTACATGTTATTTCACTTTTCAGTGAATTTTTACAAGGATCTTGTGAGGTAGTTTTCTTATGGGTACCTTTCCCAGGTGTTAATTCTGAGCCACCAAGAAGTTAAGTAAGTAGTTTGCAGGGCAAGGCATCAGATGGAGGCAGTCAGACGTCAGAGCGATTCCCCAACCATTTCATTTCATGGCCAGCTTTTCTCAGCTTGTATCTCTCAAGCCCTCACCAGATTTTGTTCTTAGAGTCTACCAATAATCCCAACACCTGGAATCTCCAGGTAGGTGTTAGTGTGACGTCAGGAGAGGGACAGGGAGAATTTTTATGGTTCAACTTACAAAATTTATACATTTCAAATACATCATGTTCGGTTGAACATGGTATTTCCCATTATGAAGTAGAGGACGCTGAGGCCCGGCATCCCTGTGACTCTCTAATTAAAAGGGAGAATTTCTCTCTCTATGTCATTTTACCACATCTTGGCCACATCAGTAGCAATGGGGACAGTCACGTTCTGGTTGGCTTTCCTACTTCACATCACCTTGGGTAAAATCTCATCAAATTAGGGAATCCTGCAGCAAATCAACAAAGGTTTGATGAGTAAATGCAAAGATGTATCCAAACAGCAAGACTTCATTAATTTTGCTAGTTCGATGGCACCAGTCAGTCAATGGCAATATGTCATGGGATTTTCCACATTGTCATGTTTTTAATTTTAGCAACATTAGGAAAACAAGTAGGACTTATATATGATATATGAAAGACACTGTAACAATATACAGAAGACATTAAAAAACATTAAGAGAAAAGACTCTCTTAAATGGAGTACGACCTAAGCGATTTTTCTTTTACTGCTTACATTTCACTGAAAGAATTGCTCTTTTCTTGTAATTATCTCATGTAATCTGAATTATATAGACTTCATTCTTTCAGGATAAATTGCCAAATCCATGCATGCTTCCTGGTTTGGGGAAAATATTGTTTAAAGAAGAGAAAAATGAAGTATACTATCCTATTTTTAAAATCCTGTGTTTGGGAGAAAACCGGCTAGAGCAGGGTTTTTAAAAGAGCATATTCTATACTGTGTTCAGGCTCAGATCAGAGACTGATCGGTATATTATCATTATAATAATACTGATGTCTCAACTGCTACAAACTCCTGTATTTTCTAAAGGAAAAGAAAAAGTATCTTTTCTAAAAGGAAAAGAAAAAAGAAAAAAAGAAACCAAAAACACAAACAAAAAACCCTATAAACCATCAATTTCTGTCTCATTGCCAATAAAATAAAATGAGGTATCTGTGATGTTAAACAGAAAATCAGTGGGGAGCCTAATGAAAGCCTTAGATTCCTCCCCAGATATAAATTTATCTACCTATCTTTCTATTTTTATTTTAGGGAGAGCACAAGCAGGGGAGGAGGGCAGAGGGGGAGAAAGAGAGACAGAGAGAGAGAGAGAGACAGAGAGAGACAGAGAGAGACAGAGAGACAGAGAGAGAGAGAATCTTAAGCAGGCTCCACGCTTATTGCAGGGTCCTATGTGTGACTCGATCCCATGACCATGGGATCATGACCTGAGCCAAAAACAAGAGTGGGACACTCAACTGCCTGAGCCACCCACGTGCCCCCAGAAGTGATATTCATTAATTTACCTACAAATGCCTTTTGTGCAACCAGCATTCTACTTCACATTTCGTAGCCAAATTCATATTCCTCAAAAAAATGGGATCCTGGGAGTGTTTGCTTTCTAGAGCAAAGAATGAAGAAAGAAACACAAAAGCAAATCCTAAATGGGTATTTCTTTGACTCCTAAGTGAATCGGATTGGTGAACTAATACCCTTGCTTAACAGTATGGAGGCGGAAGGGATGAGTCGTGCGGGCTTAGGAGCAGTTGCTAAAATCCATTGTCAGGATCAAACCGACTGTTTATTTGTCTTCCTTCTCATACTTCTTTCAGTGTCATGGCCGTCTTATTAATATGTGTGTGATTCTATCTCTATATAAATGTTGGCGGTTCTTCCTGTCTCTCAGACACACCCTGTAACTGCTGGATAAGCCACATTAAACTGCCTACGGCATAGTGTGCCTTTTGCAGAATTGTTGAACATTTTCTCTAACGTGGTGGCATGCCCTAGGCACGTCGTACTGTTGGTGTTGTCAGGGTTGGGGTTTAAATCCAGGC
Organism: Panthera onca; assembly: GCF_046562875.1. Classification (NCBI taxonomy): domain Eukaryota; kingdom Metazoa; phylum Chordata; class Mammalia; order Carnivora; family Felidae; genus Panthera; species Panthera onca. Next base: position 200,492,375 of record NC_138342.1, read on the forward strand.
CTTGTTGTGTCTTGGGATACCAGACAAGGTCCTTAATCATTTCCGGGTTCCAGTTTCCTCAATTATAAAATCAGGGTATTAATGACCAGCTCATAGAATTTCTCCGAGAATTAAAAGGCTGTAATTGTGTATAATGAAGTGGTACCAAGAACATGTTCAAAACAGGATGATCCTTCCTTCATTTTCCCTTCATTTGTTACACCAACCTATGTTTGCCTCTGAAAGCAGTCTATGACCTGAACGTCTGTCCGAGTGGTAATAAGGGTGTGTAGGCTGGGTGAGTCTGGACGCTGTGAAGCTAGATTATTTTTCTAAGATGCCTGGGGCTGAGGGGAGAGATGAGGTTGATTCAGTTCCTCAGGTGACCCAGCTCTCTAGTGATGCTCAGGGTAGATGGACTCTCTAAATATTCTTTCGAGTTCTGGAACTTCAGAGCGCTGAAGGTAATAACAACATAGGTAATGCAGTGTGGGGACCTTGTGGTGCCTGAAAGCTGTGGGTCCCTCCCCTCTGAGCTACATTAACCCTTCAGCACCAGCTCCTTTCCCCTCCAGAGTGAATTACACAAATTACCGTCACACTCAAGATGTTTCCACCCATGTTTTGCTCACAGCTGTGAACCCAGAGTGTCTGGTCACAGAAATCACCCAACCTAAGGCTTATGTCTCCGTGATTCATTGCCACAACCTTCAGGGAGCAGCTGGATGGGCCAGGCTAGCATAGGAGTCATGTTCAACAGCGCTATGAAAGCTCTTTCTTATCGTCCTACGTGGTTTAAAAAATCTCATGAAGGAAGATGGAAGGCACAGATGATCTCTCAAGATCCATTCTTGCCTGGTAGTTATATAAATATCCACTCCTCATAATTCTGTGCCTGGAATTGATTTCTGAATTTCCAATAGCAGCTAAAACTTGAGGACTTCCATTTCAGTGTTGAATATTTTACCACTTAGGAGCCTAATTTAGTCATCTTTACAAACATAAATTTCCAATGCTGTCAGTATAAGATCTGAACAAGGGCTGGAGAAGGACCTCAATAATTTTAGTTTTAATGGCATCGTATCTTTTCTAGTCTCCCTGCCAACCCAGCACACTTTGCTTGGATCCGTCTTTTAACATTATCTGAAGAGAGCACAGTGGTTAAGATCTTTCCAGATAGGTCTTCATTGAAATCTAATATTAAGATCCAGACACTTTGCCCTTTGTTCTATTCTGCTAGGTCACTTTTAACGTAAAAAAAAAAAAAAAAAAGTCCCTCTTTTTCAGTAGAGGCATAACAGATATTGAAAACCAGTGATGGGAAAAAAAGGTCTAAGGGAAAATAAAATTCTTATAAAGGAAAAAATATGTCCCCTAGAAAAGACAAAAGGTTAAAGGGTCAAAGGGAACAGCCTCCTGTGATCAACCAAAGACACTTGGCCTATGACACAGTAGTCAGCAGTTACAATTTCAATGCCAGTGTTATTTTAGCCACTATTCATAGATGACAAAAAAAAAAATCTACTAGACTACGGAGTTTCTTTCTTCCCTTTGTAATTGTTTCTGTTAAAATGTGACACAGTCCATTAAATGACCCTGCAGGAAGAATGTTCCAGAACAAAATGCTATGTTTTAATATTTGAATTGACAACTGAACATTTCGTGATAGGAGAGGGTGATAAAGCATGTTGGCTCGAGCTTGACTTCTATATATTACCATATATAGAATGCAATGCCCCAACAAGGTACAGACAGTGCCCCCTTTGTACAAATGAGCATGTGCCCAAGTACACAAATATGCTCATGCAAATGATACTGTCCATGTGCATTAGACTATCTTCTAGAAGAAGTCAAGATTTAGAGAACCAGATCTTACGACCTTCCTTCAAGACTTATCATGTCACGAATCATAAAACTTTCTAGGGTCAGTGTGTTTATTGAAAAAGCTTAAGTGCTTTCTAAATGTGATTTGGTGGACCATGTCAAAATGCATATAACCAGGAACCTTAGTGACTGATATTAACTAGAAAATGATATAGGCAAATTCTCTGCCCTTCCACATTTTTTTGGTTCCAAATTAAAGTAAGATGAAACACTCATCTGCAAAAGTATGAGTCACAGAAGAGCTACATTGTGCAAAAATATACAGTAAAAATAGCTGTACATGCAGAGTTTATTTTCAATATCTACCAAAAAAATGAGATGTAGGTGTTTCTAAGCTCAGTAGTGCAAAGCTAAAATGTCTTAGAATATACTTATGGTTTAATTATAGAGACAAAAATCTATAATTCTAATCCTCAAATGAGATTTCTTTAAATGGAAAATGTTCAAAATTGTATATGTATAGAAAATGAAGCACTAATGTCTTTTTGAAGAGTATGACCTGGTTGTTGGTGGTTTTGTGATCGGAATATTGGAATTCTGTGGGTCGTAAGCCTGGGATAAGATAGGCAGGCAAGAGTGGGAATCCTGGCGCCGTGAAGTCAGAGTTTATTTGGCAATTGTTTGTATGTTTTCTTAAAGACCTTGTTTGTTGTTTTTGTGTTTTTCCTATTTTTTATTAAGACTGTTTTAGAACAATTTTAGGTTTAGAACTAAACTGAGAAGAATGGATAAACTTTTCCCATAGTTCTGCCCCTACACATGCTCAGCCTCTTCTGTTACCAACATCTCCCACCCAACAGTGCATTTGTTAAAACTGATTAATTTATTTTAGCACAGCATTATCATCCAAAGGGTTCATTGTTAGTGTTGCATATTATATAGGATTGGAAAAATATATCCATCAATATGGCATCAAATGGAGCAGTTTCACTGCCCTAAAAACTCTCTGTACTCCACCTGTTCACCCCTCTCTCCCCCTGGCAACCAGTGATCTTTTTACTATCTCCATAGTTTTGCCTTTTCTAGGTCATATAGTTGGGATCAATTATATATGTAGGCTTTTTCAGACTGGCTTCTTTCACTTAATACTGTGCACTTAGAGTCCTTCCATGTCTTTTCATGACTTGATGGCTCATTTCTTTTTAGCACTGAATAATATCCACTATCTGGATGGACCACAGTTTATTTATCCATCCACTTCCGGAAGGACATCTTGGTTGCTTCCAAGTTTGGGCAATTATTATGAATACAGCTGCTACAGACATCTGTGCACAGGTTTTGTATAGACATAAGTGTTCGACTCCTTTTGGTAAATCCCGAACACCGTGATTGTTGGGTAGCATACTAAGAATATTTTCAGTTTTGTAAGACATCATCCGATTGCCATCCCAAGTGGCTGAAGAGCTTACTTACATCTTGGTTTCCATTTACTAGCTGAACAGCTGATGTCAGTTACTCACCCTTCCCAACCCTCAATATGTGAACTACATATGGGAATCGTTGCCAGACATGTGCTACTGGTCTATGTGGGGAGCCTACGTGTTAATTATTCTCCAAAAATTAATGACTGTGATGAATAATCGTTATCTTATCGTAGGCATGTGTAACATGCCAAGAGATTTGCATGCCTGCCCTCTTACGACAGCACCTCCAGAACAATACCCCTCAGAGTAGAATAGATTGAGGACATTGGATTAAATACAGAGCACAAATTAATGAGCAAAAAGAGGATCAATTTGACCCCTCAAACTAGATTTCCATTCCCTTATTGGCCTTCTTTTTAATTCTCTTCTTCATGTGATCTACTTCTAAAAAATCTTGTTGTTGCCTTCATGCTAAACGTGAATTAAAGCGATAATCGGTTTTCTGTAAACTTAGCAATACACTCTCATGGATAAAACAAGAAAAAAGCTAAGTGACTGCAGAAAGCAGAAATCTCGAAAGGAGCCATGTACCATACACGATTGTGAATAATACGCGAGCCCAAATATGTTCGGCAGATTGTTTTTGTTCTTATGATGTTGGTCTACACTAGGACAAAATTCTCTTTTCCTGCTTGGCCACTGTCCCTCACCACACATCACCTTTCAGTGTCCTTTTTTTTTTTTTCTTGGGGAGACATATTCCCTGGGTTGGGCAAAAAGCCCAGCCATTATGGTGGGATTTGGGGTAATGGCAGGACCCGTGATTGGAGATAAGAATGTGTCTGAACGGGAAGGGAGAGCACAGCAGAGGGAAATAAATTGGTTTGGCAGCGGGATAATCTATCTGCCAGTGGTAGTCCGTTAAAGTAGGGTAAGATGTTCTTTTGATGGAGCAGTAATGACAAAGACCGGTTATGACTTAAGTCTTTTAATGACTTGTGCTTTTAACAAGTAATTAGACCAGGTCTTGGGCCTGAGAGATAAAATCAAAGTTCCTTTATCCTTTCCCCAATTTTATTTTATTTTTTAAAATGTTTGGGGCACCTGGGTGGCTCAGTCGGTTAAGTGTCCGAATTCAACTCAGGTCACCATCTCGCGGTCCGTGAGTTCGAGCCCCGCGTCGGGCTCTGGGCTGATGGCTCAGAGCCTGGAGCCTGCTTCCGATTCTGTCTCCCTCTCTCTCTGCCCCTCCCCCGTTCATGCTGTCTCTCTCTGTCTCAAAAATAAATAAACGTTAAAAAAAAATTAAAAAAAAAATAAAATGTTTACTCATTTACTTTCTGTGTGTGTGTGTGTGTGAGAGAGAGAGAAAGAGAGCGAGCATGAGCGGGGGAGGGGCAGAGAGAGAGAGAGAGAAAATCCCAAGCAGGCTCTGCACTGTGAGTGCAGAGCCCGCCGCGGGGCTCGAACTCGCGAACTGTGAGATCATGACCTGAAGCGTTGGACGCTTCACCACCTGAGCCATCCAGGTGCCCCATCCTGTCCCCGATGTTAAAGAGCTATGAACAAAAGCAACAGATATGAGTAGAGCAGATGAAGGGCTTTGAGTTCGAGTATCAAGCTCGTGATACTTAAATGGCTGCTGTCTCAGATCCTAATCGGTTGTAGCTAATAGAGTGGAGCCTTAAAGCCGCAGCCTGGTTGGGCCGGGAAACAGAGGCCGCGGCCTCCAGAAAGCATGTGTCTGCTTGTCTGCAGTGTGGTCCTAAACATGGATCCTCTGTTTTTTCACGCATAAGTCCCTATCATAAACCCACTAGCTTGTTAAAGACGCTGAATGTCCAGCCAATTATTCTATGAGTCTGTGGCCAGAGTCAATGTGCGAGAAATACAATGCACAGGTGTATCGTCGTCGACAGACAGTCTCGAGTAAAGGCCCAGTGAGGGCCACAGATTGAATCGCTTTTTGCATTCCTTGCCGCTAACAGGGAAGAGTAAAGGCTGTTTGCTTAAAAGGCCTGAATTTCCTTAACAACTGTGTGGAGGAACTAAGGTGTATTTATTTTCTTATTCAAAAAAAGAAAAAAGGAAAGAAAAAACAATGGCCCAGAGGGAGGAGCCGGGGGAACAATATTCTGTCCTGTTTGGAAGCGAAAGACGCAGACTCATCCGTTTCCTTGCCATGGGAACCCCCAGGGTCGTCACTGCTGAAAGGTCTGGCATCAGCAAACCTCAATTAACAGGATTTATTTCTTATTTACACTTTCCTTTGGTTTTATACATTCACGTCTGGATTTTCTCAGTGATGAAATGTTGCAATGGAGGCTATTTATAAAAATGCTCAACCCTGCTTGCCGAAGAAGCCTGAAAATACTGCTGGAGGCTTTTGCAGCTAATACTTCCTGTGTTCCTTGGAACTAAACATGATATCCGTTTTGTTCTTGATATTTATAACCCTTGCATAATGTTCCTTCTCTGCAACTGTATTGGATTAGGGCCGTGTACAGGGAAATAAGGAAGAATAAAATAATGAGCTTCCCTAAATATATGTCCCGGTGAGCGTTGTCTTCCGGACTAGGGGGGGCTGTCTTTCTCGTAGCAATGAATGCTTCACGAGGCGTGTGAATTCCTCTATGACAATTATCCTGTGAGCCAGCTTGAGTTAGTTGCACTGGGCTGTGTAAAAAATTTTTAAAAATGATGCCTGTGTGAAAATATTGTCAAACCCTGCAGTACTATATAAATGGGGAGAGGAATCCAGAAGTAACATCACGTTGAGGCTGGACTACTTTAAAATAGAAATATTGACAAGATCCATTAGCGTCTGTTTGCCACTACTGGGAAGTATTTGAAACTAAGACTTTCGTTAATTCCTAAAAGTGGGTCCTGAAAATTCTAAATAATGAAAGCAGTTCTGAAATGACCATCGAGGCTCTGACAGTGACTTTATTGGTGTGCATCTGTGTTAACCCATCAGAAATTGGTTCACAAAAATAGCAGTCTGGCTATTGCATACCGATACCAGGATGTGCCCACATATAAGTGCATTCGCGACATTATAATGTAGCAATATGGTTACTTAACAACTCGCAAGAAAAGCATGCGCCTTCCAAATATTCTGAAATGTGATCACCGATGCTTTTCTCCTGTACAACTCCACTTTGTAGCTGCCCCTAAAAGCAAATAGTGTCTGAATGCTGACGCTTACACCTGTTCTGCCACAGCAGCAGGCTGAATTAAGTGCCCGGGAGATTTTCTTGGTCAAACCGCCATGAGCGCTTTTAATGCCGAAGAGTGATCTAAAGTTGGTGTCGTCCGATAGAAAGATGGTCTGATTGGACAACGTCTCTTCTGGTCTCTGGGACCTAGATATCGATCATTCCCAGCATGGCCAGAGGGTCAATAGCACGGAGAGAAGTAACGGCACGCATCCTCCCTCTGAGAGAATTTTCAGGGGGCATCTTCCTCACGGAAAATATTATTGATATGTAAAGCTCTGATGTGCTATGTGCTCACCCTGTGCCAATTTCCGTGCCAAGCACTTTGCATACCTTATCTCATAAGACTGAAAATACGGTAGAAATTATGAGTCCTCCAGGGAGCTGCCAGAGCCTCAGTGTGAATATATTGAAAAGCTTAAGAAAAAAAAAACCTAGAATCAAAATTTAGGGAAGAATTAAGGAATGGAAGAATTGGAGGCCACATACGGTATCATCAAAATGTCTTGGGGCTCTTGATTTGCACGTGTGGACGATCAGCTTGTATGCTGTGGCTTGCTGAAACTTGATCAAGATTATTCATTAATGATGGCAAGTGGGAATTTTAATTTCCGTGAGAAATTTTATTTTATTTATATTTTAGGCTTATTTATTTTGAGAGAGAGAAAGAGAGTGCATGAGCAGGGGAGGGGCCAAGAGAGAGGGAGAGAGAGAATCCCAAGCAGGCTCCACGTTCTCATTGCAGAACCCAAGGCGGGCCTTTGGCTCAGGAACCATGAGATCGTGACCTGAGCTGAAATCAAGAGTCCCACACAACCGACTGAGCCACCCAAGTGCCCCAAATTCTCATAAGTAGTTTTAATAATGTGACAGCACTATCATAAGGAGATATGTATATTTATTCAGTACATATTTATATTATTTTTAAATAGGTACCATTTATATTTATTTATATATAAAGCGTATTTTATATTTGTATACTGGGTACACTAAATTTTAAATATAATCACCATAGGTAACAGACTTGAGTTTTAACCTTACACTACCACTGGGACAGGAATGTGTTAGAATTTGCCATCTTGAAAGCAAAAGCTAAGCTTTGTGGTGATTGTCACGTGTTCCTACAACTGTACGACAGAAGAGAGCCCTTTGCAGTAAAACAGGTAGTTTTTTTGTTTTTTTGAGGAATAGAGATACTAATGAGGGTGTCAGAACTGATGCACACCCCTGCCCTTATTTGAATACAAAGCTAGAAGACCCCGTTTTGTTTTATTCTCTGACTTCCTTTTATGTGCACTTGTATATTGCATTTATGAAACACACATACAGTATTGTATGTGTTCGCTGCATGTTTAGGATTAGCTGATTAAACAAAACCACTTCTGTGTTCACAATTTTTTACAAACGCGTTGTTTCAAGAAGGCACTTGTTTGAATGTCTTTTCTTTCTAATTCGGATTTTATTACAATTGGCTTTCAGCACATCTATTGCTACCAACTGTAACCTCACGGGTAGTGCTCCTTGGGAAGTTCTCTCCCCCACTGCTTCCCGCTCCATCATCCCTCAGCTCAAACACAGACATCTCATCCACCAAGGACACTCTCTCATTTCCCGGACCCAGTTTTCTGGTTTTATCCACCTGCTGAGTCAATTAGGCTTAATTGTTTCTTTCACTGCCTTCCTCTTGCTCCTGGGAGATGCTCTGTTTTTCAGTATGGTTTAGCTCACTTTGGTAAAATAACAACCACAAGGTAGAACAGAAAGTCTGAATCAACTCTTTTTAATTATCCATCTCAACATGAATATATTGTCTGACCTCTTCATTATGAAGGGCCGATTTTAATAAAATGAATTCAGGAAGACTCAGGCTGGAGTTAATCAGACACAACACAGAAAGTTCACCGGGTAGAAATCAGTCACTCGTTTTATAAGGATAAGCTGGATTTATATTGATAAAGAGCTGTGACTTGTAAAGTGCCTTTTACAAACACCAGTCCCTTTAGTCTTCTTGGTCCCTTCGTGAAAGAAGTGTTACTATCCCATGTTAACAGGGAAGATAAGCAGAAAATAGTAAGGTGATTCGTGGAACTGCAGAATTAGCAGTGGGCAAAAGAATAGAAATAAGAGGTAACTCATCCAATTCTAAAAGAGGACTCATCGCATTTCCACAACTGTTTCTAAAATGGTCTTCAGACCTAAAAGATTAGTCGTCCAGCGTCACGTGTGACATTTTGCCACGAGATTAGAACGGAGTTAAGTCGGTGTACTGTGTCTACCTGAATTTGCCCCTTGGATACAAGAATGTTGACTTTTATCACATAGCGACCACCTATTTTGTAGGTGGCACCTGGAGGTACCACTTAACTTGGGCCTTGGAAGGTCAGAGCAAAGCAGCCGACAGCACAAATTCACAGAAATATGGTGGCACCCATCAGAAGGAGACCCTGAGACTTATGCTGGGTCTAATCGTTACCGCATTGCTTGTTCCTTGAGCCTCAGAATTGGCTGATATAAAGTAGCGATCATAGTCATTCACCGGGGATGCCTGCCATCAAGATGGCCAGAGTCAAAATAAATTATATAAAGTAGCAGCGCTGCGTAGCTTTAAAAAAATTAGTAGTAATGCTATTTCATTTTACTTGCTGCTCATTTAAATTTTCAGGAAGGCTCTGAAAGCAAGTGGAGTTTTCTCCTTCGGAAGACGTTCACGGAAATGCTTGCTATGGTGGCTATGGCAACAGGCTCTCTTCTGATCCAGTGTGTTCGTTCCCATTCTTCTGCGTCTTGGTCTTCTGATCTCCTGTCCTTGATTGTCCTAGCAATTTGAGCTGCTTTGAACTCCCTAGAATCTGAGGTCTAAGTCCTCATTTATTAGAACGCTCGGATCTCTAAATCCTCAGTGTGTGCGGCCTACTTGATTTTTGTCAGCGTGTTCCTGAGGATGCTGGGGATCCCTGAACCCACAATGCCCTGTGTAATGTTGGCTGTTGACTGCAAGAATGTTGACTAGTGTGTTGACTAGTCCAATGTCTTCATGGTTTGCCTGTCTCTGTCTTTCCTGCACCTGTGTCAGTCATTTTCTGCTATGTGAGATTAATGGCTTGTCATCCTGCCAAAACTAGATGGAACTTTGGATCAAGTTCCAAAAGATGGAACTTTTAACACTTAGGAAGTCCCCTCCCCCATACTCATTCTACAAAAGATTGAACAGAAATGTAGGTAGCATGATGTTTTCTAGAAATGCGCGAATGGATCCCTTTGATCGTTCCACACCCAGCCTGGATTCAGCAGCCTTTGACATGAGTCTCAAGATAATTTGAAGAAAATGCTAGGGTTATGCTAGTGTTTTAAACCAGTCACATTTCATTTTAGTGTTTTTCCTTTTCTTAATTTAAATTTTAGTTGCAAATCACATTTTTTTAAATAATTTAATGTCACGTTAGCTAACATATAATGTATACAGTGTAATCTTGCCTTCAGGAGTAGATTCCTGTGATTCATCACTTACATACAACACCCGGTGCTCATCCCAACAAGTGCCCTCCTCAGTGCCCATCACCCCCTTCCCCTGCTACCAACCCTCAGTTTATTCTCTGTATTTAAGAGTCTTTTATGGTCTGCCTCCCTCTCTGTAACTTGTTCTTCCTTCCCTTCCCCTCTGGCTTTCTGTTAAGTGTCTCAAATTGCACCTATGAGTGAAAACGTATGATATCTGTCCTTTTTCTGACTGACTGGAAAGTGTTCTTTTAATTAACATTGATTAGGTGGCTTTAAAATGATTTCTGATTTCTTTGTTGTTGTTCTAGCCTTCATAAAGTAATTCTCATCTGTAATCCTTGATCCTTCAGATGGGAACCCCTGACGTCCTAGAATAACAAATGACTGTATCCACATTTCATTCCCTTCCACCTAATATTTGTATTTCTGCCCAAATTCAATAAACACACATGCTCTTTACACATCCTCCTATTCTTATTCCAGTATTCATAGTCCTTCAGAAACTCTGAATACTGCTGTCTTTGAAAACCATTTTTCTATAAAAAATATGTAGTAGTCCCCTCCTTTTTGTTCTATTACCTAAGACCTTGATTCCTTTCAAGACTTGTGCTAGGTCTGATGTAATTTTCTGGTTTCTCTGAGTCATCTTCAAATGCTCTCTTTCCTACTTTAGTGAAGGATCCTCAGATTGGAGAAAGAATGAAATTCTTGCCTAAGTTGAGGATAACAAGTTAAATCACTGCCCAGATCCCCTGGGCACATTCTGTCTGGATATATTATTTTCACTCTCTCCTTCTGTTGCTCTTTATTATATATCAAGACCTCTTACAGATCCTCATGTACTATACTCAATTCCCAAACTTACGTTTTGTATTTTAGATTCCTCATTTGAACACAGATCTCCCTAGGGATGAAGGAGTTTTAACCTACTCTATTATTTGGTATATGCAAATACATATTAAACCTATCACCCAAATGGCATTACTTGACTCCTCTCCTTATAAACATGATTAATTTCTATTTCTCTGTTGGTCTTTTCTAATGAAGCCGGAATTAAATAATACTATACTTCTCTGATCTCTGTCACTGCCTTCCTTTGGTTTTGAGAGAACTACTCTCATATACTCAGTTACTATAACTCGCTCAGCAAAGCACAGCTCAAAGTATATTGTTACTTTCCCTCACAAGCACCCAGTATTCAAAAGAACAAGGAAAAAATAGTTTTGCATTAGACAACTCAGTGGAGGTGGGCCTCGAGGAATTTAAACCGGTTATACAATTAGGAGCCCCGTCTTTATTTTAAGTTTCTGTATTGGGAGTTCCTAACATGGCTTGCAAGTCAGTAATACAAATTTCATCTTTAATGCCATTGCATCAGTGTTTAAGGAGAGCAGTAATGTTCAAAATGATGTAATGAAGCTTATATACCAGTGTGTTAAGAATAACCGTAAAAAAGCAATTGACCACCAGTGCAATAACCTAAAAGCAAGTGAAAGAAATCCTAATCAATGAAGCCTTGGTCTTCTCGTGCTATAGATGAGAAAGGAGGATTCAGTGTGAAAGTAAAAAGTAACTTTCTTTCAACTGAATCCTAAAAACTGATTGAGGAAGCAACCCAACAGAATTCTGTATCTAGGAACACAAAGAATCTTTGTATGGGGCTGGCCTGGCATCCCAAGAACAGCAGGACATCAGTAAGCCAACTATTCCAGAAACAAGAAGAAGCTATTGGGATTTTGTGTTAATTTCTGATTTTCTGGGACCAAAAAGCATCAGTCATGGTTGAAGGCAGGAATTCATGCTTATAAAGGCCAATTTCAAGTCTGGTGTGGGCATTTCTTTTTTTTTTTTTTTAACCTTTTAAATGTTTATTTATTTTTGACAGAGAAAGCACAAGGAGGGGAGGGACAGAGAGAGAGAGAGGGAGACACAGAATCTGAAGCAGACTTCAGGCTCTGAGCTGTCAGCACGGAGCCCGACACGGGGCTCGAACTCACGAGCTGCGAGATCATGACCTGAGCCAAAGTCAGATGCTTAACCTACTTAGCCTCCCAGGCTACCCCCAGTGTGGGCATTTCTTAATCATCAGCCAGCTCTAGAAATAAAGCTGGCTCACATGCCTTTAAAAACTAATGTTTTAGGGGCGCCTGGGTAGCTCAGTTGGTTAAGTGTCTGACTTCAGTTCAGGTTATGTTCTCATAGTTTGTGAGTCCAAGCTCCGCATCTGGCTCTACGTTCCTTCTTTCTGCCCCTCCCCTGTTCTCTGTCTCGAAAAATAAATAAATGAACTTAAAAAACCAAACACTAATGTTTTATAGGCCAGCAATGTAGGGGATAGATTTTAAGAATCCTAATTTCTTTATTTATCATTAAAAAAAGATTTAAAGTCTATTCATTGACTTAAGATTTAAAGTCAACATGAGCCACATAATACATTCACAAGTCAAATTAGGGAATACTATTTTTCCGGATTAAGACATGGAGACACCAAATCTCAGGATGGCTGACATGCTTACCAGGGGCACTAAAGCCCATCAGAAGTGACCTACCAGGATCCAAACCCACCTCCTTCTGAGCCCAACACTCCCACTCCTTCATTTTGGGGACACACATTTTCACAGACACTTCCTACTCCTACACAACCTACATCTTTACATTTTCTTTATTATGAAAATATTTCTAAAGAGCTCCTGCATGGCTCAGTCTGTTAAGTCTCTGACTTCAGCCCAGGTCATGATCTTGCTGTTTGTGAGTTCAAGTCCCGTGTTGGGCTCTGTGCTGACAGCTGGGAGTCTAGAGCCTTCTTCAGATTCTGTGTTTCCCTCTCTCTCTTCCCATCCCCTGCTCTAACTCTATCTCTCTTAAAAATAAATAAACATTAAAAAATAAGTTTTCAATATTAAAACATTTTTAATGGCTTTCCTAGTGCGTGTTCTTCAAAGACACCTGTAACTGCTAATAATAGTTCCTAATCAGCTTGAGAAGCTTTTTCACATTGAGTTAAAAATCCTGCTTCCTTTCAGTGATTCTGATTGTACAATGCATTTCAATATTTTAACATAACCCAAGTGGCTTGCTGTCTCCCTGAATAACTTCAGTAACCTTAATAACCTGGAGGATGCAGGTCAAAACAAAAAAAGACCAATCAATGTATAGATTGTGCAGTGTAAAAATTTTAAATGGTTAGGAAGTAAACATATTTAGTAAAATCAACCTGAGATTCATAAAGTGTCTTTGTTGACATTTAGTGTTAGGATATCAAATTAGTAGGGCACCTGGGAGGCTCAGTCGGTTAAGCACCTGACATCAGCTCAGGTCATGATCTCACAATTTGTGAGTTCAAGCCCTGCGTCTGGCTCTGTGCTGATGGCTCAGAGCCTGGAGCCTGCTTCAGACTCTGTGTCTCCCTCTCTTTCTGCCCTTCCCCCACTCACACTTCGTCTCTCCCTCTCTCTTTCAAAAATAAACATAAAAAAAAAAGAATATTAAATTAGTAAAACACGTTGCTGAGCAGAAACACTGCTGCAGCCCTGGAGAATATCACGTGAAAACATATCTTAAGAAATATCGGCACAACTTAATTAAAAAGAATACTGCTGTTTTCCATATAGGTGATTTTACATTGTTTTATTTTTATATTTAATATTTCATTGTTTTAATATACATACTGTGATTTCCATTTAAATGTTATAGGTAGCCTAAAATTTAGGTGAATAATGCATAAAATTGAAAGGTTTGGGAGTTTTAAGAGGAGTTAAATAATAAAATATATGGGCAAGAACTGCTATGATTTTTGGCTACTTCCCCTTATGATAGTTAAGCTATAATGACTCCTAATATTTTTCTTAAAGTTTTTATTCAAATTCCAGTTTGTTAACATATAGTGTAGTATTAAGTTTCAAGTGTACAATTTAGTGATTCAATACTTCCATCCAAAGCCCACTGCTCATCACAAGTGCATTCTTAATGCCATCACCCATTTCCCCAGTCCCCCCACCCACCTCCTGTTTGGTAACCATCGGTTTGTTCTCTAGAGTTGAGTCCGTTTCTTGGTTTGCCTCTCCGTTTTTTTTCCCTTTGCTGGTTTGTTTTGTTTCTTATATTCAATATTATGAGTGAGATCATATGGTATTTTCTCTGGCTGACTTATTTCACTTAGCATAATACTCCCTAGCTCCATCCAGGTCATTGCAAATGGTGAGATTTCCTTTGTTATGACTGAATAATATTCGTGTGTGTGTGTGTGTGTATGTGTGTTTGTGTGTGTGTGTGTGTCACTCTTCTTTATCCATTCTTCCATCAATGGACACTTGGGTTGCTTTCATATTTTGACTATTGTATATAATGCTGCTGTAAACATCAGGGTGCATGTACCCTTTGGATTTTTGTATTTTTGGGTAAATACATACTAGTGCAATTGCTGGATTGTAGAGAAATTCTATTTGTAACTTCTTGATGGACCCCCACAGTTTTCCACAGTGGCTGCACCAGTTTGCATTTCCACCCCAGTGCATGAGGGGTCCCCTTTCTCCACATAATCACCAACACCTGTTGTTTCTTATGCTTTGGATTTTAGTCATTCTGACAGGTGTGAGGCAATATCTCAGCGTGGTTTTAATTTGCATTTCTGTGATGATGGGTGATGATGAGCATCTTTTCATGTCTGTTGTCCATCTGAACATCTTCTTTGGAAAACTGTCTATTCGTGTCTTCTGCTCATTTTTAATTGGATTATTTGTTTCTTGAGGGGGTTGAGTTTTATAACTTCTTTATATTTTTTGGATACTAACCCTTTATCATATATGTCAGCTGTAAATATCTTCTCCCATTTCATCGTGTGCTCTTTAGTTTTTTCTATTGTTCCCTTCCCTGTGCAGAAACATTTTTTTAATGTAGTCTCAGTAGTTTAGTTTTGCTTTTATTTCCCTTGCCTCCAAAGACATAGCTAGAAAAAAGTTGCTGTGGCCGATGTCAAAGAAGTTACTGCCCATGTTCTCTTCTACGAGTTTTATGGTTTTATGTCTCACATTTAGGTCTTTAATCCATTTTGAATTTATTTTTCTGTATGGTGTAAGAAAGTGGTCCAGTTTCATTCTTTTGCATGGTGCGGTCCAGTTTTCCCAAAGCCATTTGTTAAAGAGATGTCTTTGTCCCATTGGGTATCTTTCCTGCTTTATCAAAGATTAATTGACCATGTAGATGTGGGTACATTTCTGGGTTTTCTATTCTGTTCTATTGATCTATGGGTCTATTTTGTGCCAGTACCATACTGTTTCGATCAGTACAGTTTTGTAATATAACCGAAGTCTGGAATTATGATGCCCCTCATTTGTTTTTCTTTTTCAAGATTGCTTTGGCTACTAAGGGTATTTTGTGGTTCCCTACAAATTTTAGGATTGTGTGTTCTGGCCCTGTGAAAAAATATTGTTGGTATTTCGATAAGGACTGCATTAAATGTATATATTGCCTTGGGTACTGTACACGTTTTGACAATATTTGCTTTTCCAGTGCAGGAACATGGAATGTCTTTCTGTTTTTTGGGTGCTTTTCATTTTCCTTCATCAATGTTTTATAGTTTTAAGAGTACAAGTCTTTCACCTATTTCGTTAGGTTTATTCGTAAGTATCTTACTGTTTTGGGTGCAATTATAAATGGTACCGATTCTTTAATTTCTCTTTCTGCTGCTTCATTCCTGGGGTACAGAAATGCAACAGATTTCTGTACGTTGATTCAGTATCCTGAAACCTTGCTGAGGTCACATAGTAGTTCTAGCAGTTTTTTGGTGGAATCTTTTGGGCTTATCTATATACAGTATCATGTAATCTGCAAATAGTGCAAGTTTTACTTCTTCCTTGCTGATTTGGATGCCTTTTATTTCTTTATGTGATCTGATTACTGTGGCTCGGACTTCCAGTGATGTGTTAAATGACAGAGGTGACAGTGCACATCCCTGTCTTCTTCCTGACCTTAGAGGAAAAGCTCTCAGTTTTTCCCCATTGAGGATGATGTTAGTTGTGGGTTTTTCATGTCTGGCTTTTATTATGTTGAGGTATGTTCCCTTTTAACTTACTTTGTTGAGGAATTTATCATGATTTGATGTCGTACTTTGTCAGATGCTTTTTTTGCATTAACTGAAATGATGATATGGTACTTATCCTTTCTCTTATGAATGTGATGTATCACATTGATTTGCAAGTATTGAACCACCCTTGCAACCCAGGAATAAATCCCCCTTTATCTTAGTCAGTGATTTTTTTTAATGTGTTGTTGGATTTGGTTGCCAGTATTTATTGAGAAGTTGTACATCTGTGTTCAACAGGGATATGGCCTGTATTTCTCTTTTTTAGTGGTATATATATCTAGTTTGGGTATCAGGGTAATGCTGGCCTCATAAAGTGAATTTGGAAGTTTTTCTTCCTTTTGTTGTTGTTTTTTTTTTTTTTTGGAATAATTTGTGAAGAATATATTCTTCTAGATGAATAAAATTCACTTGTGAAGTAAAATTCACTTGTGAAGCCATCAGCCCTATACTTTCATTTGTTGGGAGTGTTTTGATTACTGATTCAATGTCTTTGCTGGTTATTGGTCTGTTCAAGTTTTCTCTTCTTCCTGTTTCAGGTTTGGTAGTTCCTATGTTTCTAGGAATTTATCCATTTCTTCCAGGTTGTCCAATTTGTTGGCATTTAGTTTTTCATAAAAAACTTTCATTATTATATTTCTGTGGTGTTGGTTGTTATTTCTTCTCTCTCATTTATGATTTTACTTATTTGGTTTCTTTCTCTTTGTGATAAGCCTAGCTAGAGGTTTACTAACTTTATTAATTTTTACGAAGAACCAGGTCCTTGTTTCATTGACTTGTTGTATTGAAATACTAGTTTTTATGTCATTTATTTCTGCTTTAGTGTTTTTTGTTTTCTTCCTTCTGCTAGCATTAAGCTTTGTTGAATTTTGTCTAACTCCTTTAGGTGTAAGATTAGGCTGTTTATTTGAGATTTTTCTTGCTTCTTGAAGTAGGCCTATATTGGTATATCCTTTTCTCTTAGGACCACTTTTGCTATATCCCAAAGATTTGGGGCCATTGTGTTTTCATTTTCATTTGTTTCCATTTATTTTATTATTATTCTTATTTGGTTCTTTTTTTTTTTTAATTTCCTGGATTACCCATTCGTTGTTTAGTAGCGTGTTATTTATCTTCCTTGTATTTGTTATCTTTCCAGATTTTTTTCTTGTGGTTGACTTCTAGTTTCATAGCATTGTGATCAGAAAAGGTTCATGGTATGACTTGAATCTTTTTGTATTATTAAGACCTTTTTTTTATTTAATATGTGGTATATTCTGGATGATCTTCCATTTGAACTTGAAGAAGTGTGTTCCGCTGTGTTAGGGTGGAATATTCTCACTATACCTGTTAAATTCATCTTATCCAGTGTGTCATTCAAGGCCATTTTTTACTTACTGATTTTCTGTTTAGATCTACCTATTGATGTAAGTGGGGTGTTAAAGTCCCCTTACTATTATTGTATTATTATTGATTAGTTCTTTAAGTTGGTTATAATTATTTTCTATATTTGGGAGCTTTCATGTTGGGTGCATAAATATTTATAATTACTATAATTTCTCATTGGATTGTCCCTATTATGATTATACAATGCCCTTCTTTGTCTCTTTTTACAGTGTTTATTTTAAAGTCTAGTTTGTGTGATACAAGTGTTGTCACTTCAGCTTCTTTTGAAATCCATTTGCATGGTAAATTGATCCCCTCACTTTCAATCTGCAGGTTTCCTTAGGTTGAAAATGAGTTTCTTGTTGGCAACATGTAGATCATTCTGACACCGTATGTCTTTTGACTGCTGCATTTAGTCTGTTCACATTCAAAGTAATTATTGACAGATATGTGTTAATTGCCATTTTGTAACTTGATTCATTGTTTCTGGAGATTTTCTCTGATCCTGTCTTGTCTTTGTCACTTTTGGTTTCTCCTTGACACTCACAGAGTCCCCTTTAATTTTTCTTGCAGGGCTGGTGTAGTGGCCATCAATCTCTCTAGTTTTTGTTTGTCTGGGACGTGCATCATCTCTCCTTTTATTCTAAATGATAGCCTTATGTGTTATGATATTCTTGGCTATAGATTTTTCCCATTTAGCACTTTGAATGTATCATGCTTGCCAAGTTTCTTTTGAGAAATCTCCATCCAGCCTTGTGGGCTTTACCTTGTAAGTTAAGGCCTGCTTTTGTCTTGCTCCTTTTAAGATTTTTCTTTGTCACTATGTTTTTCAAATTTAATTATAATATATCTTTATGCTGGCCTGCTTTTTTTTATTTTGACAGGATTTCTCAGGGCCACCTGGATCTGGATGTATGTTTCCTTCCCCAGATTAGGGAAACTTTCAGCTATTATTTGTTCAGATAAATTTTCTTCCCCCTTTGTTCTATCTTCTTCTTCTGGGACTCCTATGATAAGAATGTTATTATGTTAATGGAGCCACTGAGTTCCCTAAGTCTGTTCTTATATTCTTTAATTTTTTTTTTTTCTCTTTTGTTCAGCTTCATTTATTTCCATTACTTTTTATTCTAGGTCACTAATTCATTCCTCTGCTTTTCCAGCCTGCTGTTCATTGCATCAAACCTGTTTCCAACCTTGCTTATTGTATTCTTCAGCTCTAATAGATATGTTTTTATATCTTTTATCTCCATGACAAGGGTCTCACTGATGTAT
Organism: Panthera onca; assembly: GCF_046562875.1. Classification (NCBI taxonomy): domain Eukaryota; kingdom Metazoa; phylum Chordata; class Mammalia; order Carnivora; family Felidae; genus Panthera; species Panthera onca. Next base: position 200,511,034 of record NC_138342.1, read on the forward strand.
TCAATTCTTTTCTCAAGCCCAGTGAGTATCCTTATGATTGTTGCTTTAAATTCTCCACTAGGCATGCCGTGTGTGTGTGTGTGTGTGTGTGTGTGTGTGTGTGTGTGTGTTTCTTAAATCTGTGACTGTGGACTTGTTTCGGTCTTTAATTTGGGATAACTTCTTCTATCTTGGAATTTTGTCTCAGTCTCTTCCTTCTTCCCTTTGTTACAAAACCCAGTTATGTCTCCTGCTCCTGAAAGTAATGGCCTTATGATGAAAATGTCATATATTGTCCACTATCTGATGCTTCAGGAAGAATCTCTAATATGGGTCATGTGTGCTCTGCTGTTATGTTTTGAGTACTCTGTCCTTCAGGCCAATCATCTGCAGAGGCTCTTCTTGAATGCTTTGGCCAGGGTTTGGTCCCTGGCCTGAATGTGGCAAGTTTTAACTAGGTGTGCACAGGTCTGCTTGTGAAATGAGACCTGTCACCATCTGCATCTGAATTGAGGTCGTGCAGAACTCTCTAGTCAGAGACATGGTGTGGGCAAGGTTTTGTGCTGATCTTCTGAGGCGGAAGTCACACCCACATTGGGACTGAGGCACGCTTGGTTCAGAAGGGCAGTCCAACCAGAGTGTAGGGCTTTGGGGCTTGGTGTAAGCAAGTTAGACAGCCAGTATCAATGCTGTGCTGCTTCACGCAGGTGGCTCTGTGTTTATGCTGAGAAGCAGGGAAGAGAAATGGTGCTGGCTACCTCCTTTGTTCTCAGAGAGATGTCTCCATTAATACTGCCTTTCAAGGACATGCTCTGAGAAGAGCGAAAAATCTCCCCACTTTGTGGCCCAGAGTCACTTCAGATCATTGTTTCCATGCTGTCTACCCTTGGGTTGTTTGCCTGCCTTCTCTCAAGAAGCAGAATAGGGCCCACTAAGCTCTATCCCAGCCGTGCCTGCTGATTTTCAAAACTCCAGGCTTTAAGCTGCACTAGTTAGCAAAACTCATGAAAATCAGCCTCTCTCATTTTCCCAGCCAATGGTTTTGGGGAAATGTTCTCTTTGTGCATTTCACTTGTGTCCTCTCCTCTCTCTCACCCTTCTCCATGACCATGAGTCCCTTCACTGTTCAGCAGCCACTATCCATTTCTTCCCTAAACCATATCTCCACACTTCCTACCTTCTTTGATGGGCTTCTTCTCTCCCTTTAGTTGTGGAATTTGTTCTGTTAGTCTTCAGGTTGATTTCTGAGGTGGTTAGGATTATTTGATAGTTACCTGGCTGCATTCATCAGACGAGGTGAGCCCAGGGTCTTCCTTCTCTGCTGCCATCTTCCTCTCCCTCCTCCTGAATATTGACTCCTAGTCTTTTTAACCATAGCTTAAAATTATCCAACCAGTTAGTTTGGCACCTATTATGCGTGTGTTGTATCACACATCTGCGGGAATGCATGCACTTGAAATCTGCTGCCTATTCTCAAACCACCTTCAGCTAGATCAGAAGGAAATATGCATTACAATATGGCTGGATATGGGAGGACCTCAACTAGGGGCTCCGTTTTCGCCTTTGTTCAGTTACGCACGTGAACTGAGTTTCAGAATCTTGCCCAAATCTATTTAATAGGCAGATTGAGAATGATAATGAAGATTCATTGCATTGTTGTGAGGATGGAGTGAGAAAACTTGGCAGTATTTCACATGTTATGCTCTCTTTAGACATGATTTCAATCATTCTGTCACACAGGGTTTTGTTCTTGTGGGTCTTCTGTTAAGTAAAGGAAAAAGAAAAAAATATTTTTATTGTAGCAGGGTTGTGAAGTAAACAGTAAGAAACACAAATTCCCTAAGCTAATAAATAATTTTAGTCCTGGTATTCAAGCTTTTTGAGTACTTTTATGTGTCTGTCTTTGAGAATTTTCATTAAAATGATTCCTTAGTTGTTGGATATAAAACTTACTGTCAGGGGAAGGTGGATGGAGAATCATCGACCACACAAAGATCTACCTATTGCCTTTCTAGTAGATTTTCCAAGATTTTCCTGCCCTTTCCAGCTGAAGAACAGATGGCAAATGATTGCTAAGCAACATCATGAGATTAGAACAACAGAAGAACACAAACAAAGTCTGGTAAATAACCAAGAATTATTTTTCCATGATAATCGTTCCATAGCAGTATGAATCCCAAAAGTTAAATGAGTCCTTATGTTTCCCTCTTAGAAAATTCCAGGTGAAATATTTTTCCAGAATATTTTTAGAAAATTATATGTGTATGTTAAATACTCTAATATTAATATTTTTATCATAAAAATATTAGTAGTCAAGGGGCACACCTGGGTAGCTCAGTCGGTTGACTGCCCATCTTCAGCTCACGTCATGATCTCGTGGTTTGTGAGTTTGAGCCCCACACTTGGCCCACTGCTGTCAACCTGTCAGAGCACAGCCCACTTTGGATGCTTTGTCCCCCTCTTTTGGCCCCTCCTCCTCTTGTGCTTTCCCTCTAAATAAATAAATATTTTAAAAATATCCATACTAATTCCACATTAATAAAACATTGAATTTGCCTTATTCCAGATATTTTGGTCTTTAATTGTCTAGTTTATTAAAACTTCCATAAATGTGTCTTATGTCATTTATAAATGAATTGAGGTTAAAATATTCATCTCATAAAAATGTGTCAGATACTTAATGATGTTTTTAAAGGGCAGTTTCTTGATAAATTTTTGAAAGAGCTGATTAGTGTGCTAATCTCAAGAAGGAAAAGAAATCCTTAAGGTCTTGACATTTCTGGGTTGAAGGATGCCTCTCCTCATACCCATACCCACATCTGTGATTATTTTTTAATCTTTTTCATTCATTTGTTTACTCTTTCTGTATCTAGTCATAATAAAACTTGTGTTTGCGTTGAAGAGTATTTTAATTATTCAAAACCAAAATAGAAACATGCTTTATTTTGCTGCAAGGCTTTGCTCTCCTTCCTTCCTTCCTTCCTTCCTTCCTTCCTTCTCCCTCTCTCCCTCCCTCTCCCTCCCTCCCTCTCCCTCCCACCCTCTCTCTCTCTCTTTTTTTTCTTTCTTTCTTTCTTTCTTTCTTTCTTTCTTTCTTTCTTTCTTTCATCTGAAAGTTTCCTTACTCTGAGTCCCACCATTCCTATCAATTAGGGGCACATCTTCCAGGGGATGAGTTCATTCTCAAGTGAAGACCAAGGTGTAGATAAGAATTCCATCTTTGGAGTCACAGTGCTTATGTGCATAGTCTGTTAGTTACATGCATCGCCTATGTGCATGAACTTGGGCTTCTTCAGTTTGTCTCCTCATCTGTAAAATTGAAACACGAAATTTCACCTATCGCACTGAGTTTTGTGAAAGCAAGTAGGTGCTCATCGTTGGTCATCATTACTGTCACTGCCCTTACTATTGCCATGATTATTGTTGGCTACCCCAAGAGGTATATTTGGTGATTACATTATTATAGTCTCAGTGCTACTGAAACCTCCTGGTTTGGAAATCATACATTTAAGATCTATTCTTGTCTGTTTCTATATCCTGTTTATTTTTAAGCTGTGTATTCTTAACTTCCTAACCTTTCAATCTCAGTACTCTATCTCCAAATTATGGAAATCAGATACCACAAATTCCTTCTTGTTCTTTTATTTTGTTTTTTTGAACTCCTTCTATTTTATACGTGGTATCTCAGTGGTCTAGTCATCCAAAAAAAGAGACCTAATTCTGTTTCTACATAGTCTTAAACATTATTCTAAATGCATGGTGGATTTCCACCACTTGACATCCATTTCATAACTACATGTCAGAGCACAATCAACTCCCTTAAGGGCAGAGAACTTCTTCTGGATACAAAGTGAAAGACGTGGTGGAAGAACAGGCAGCAGAGATTAAGCTGAAGGGGGCCACAAAGTGGTCACAGCTCAGTTGCTGTCTTTGAGGATACAGGAGGGGACCATGGGCAAAGGAAACAGAGTTGCCTCTAGAGGTGGGCATAACCCACCAGCCATCAGTCATCAAGGGAACAGGACCTCACTTCTATACCCAGTGGTATTAAGTTCTGAAAAAGACCTGGAGCACCCTCTCTCCCAGAGCTTCCAATAAGAAATGCAGCCTGGTAACAACCCGTATTTAGTGCGAAGCCACCCATATGGGATGCTTCACCTACAGAGCAGTGAAATGATAAATGGGCTTGTTTTAAGCCACTATGTTTGTTGAGATTGTCACAGCAGCTTTAGAGAGTGAGCCCAGGGACAGTATCACACATCTCCCTTCACACCCACGGCACTGAGCACAGCCTCACTCTCATGTTAACACCTCAATAAAAAGGTGTTCATTGCTTAAGGAAATCAAACAAACTTTGGAAATCTTTGAAAATAGAAATCAACAATTTTCCATACAAAGTGAAAGCCATCTGTATCTCTTATATGCAGTTATCCCTCAGCTAGCATGGTATAATGGGGACAAGTGATATAGGTGAAATTTTACTTGGTTCTCGTTTTTTTTTTGTTTTTTTTTTAATTTGGCTGGATAAAACATAAACATAAATCAGGAGTTCATGTAAGTCTCACCATTTAGTTATTCAGTGCTTAAATATACTGACTCCTAAATATATGGGTGTGTGTGTGTGTGTGTGTGTGTGTGTGTGTGTGTATGTATGTGTATATATATATATGTGTGTTATCTATATATATACATGGTATCTATATATACTGAATTTATATATTTATATATATTTATTTATATTTTATATATTTATATATATTTATAAATTATATTTATTTATAAATTATATTTATATATATAGATATATAAATAATATAACTATGTATAATATGTATGATAATATATACTGTAAATATGTGTATTATTTATATATGTTATATATAATATATATCTATATACTGAATCTTTTCAGAATTTCTTCCCTTAGAGTGGAAAATACCTAGCAGCAAACTAATAATTTCTAGACAAATCAGTAATATATAACTGCATGATCTCTGGATGGAGATCCTCATCGAGCCCATCTGTTTAAAATAGCACTCATTTTAGATTTATAAGTGTAATTTTATTTATTTTGATAAATAACAAGCTGTCTTTTCAGGCACATAATAAAAAACTGATGGAGTTTTTCTAACAATAGGATATGTCCCCTCAATGTCTTCAGTATATACTATTATAGTGTTTTTTTTTTTTTAATATGAGATGGTTGGCGCACAATTTTACATTAGTTTCAGGTTTACAGTTAAGTGATTTGACAAGTTTATTCCTGCCATGTTCACCACAAATGTAGCCACCATCTGTGTCATTACGTCGCTATTACAGTATTATTGACTATATTCCTTATGTTGTGCCTTTTATTCCCATGACTTATTCATTCCATCACTGCAGGTCTGTATCTCTGCCCTTCACTCATTTTGCCCGCCCTCCTCACCCCCTTCCCCTGTGAGAGCCACCAATTTGTTCTATGTGTTTATAGCTCTGAGTCTGCATTTTGTTTATTTGTGTTTTTTTTTAATTTTGTTTTGTTTAGTTTTCAGTTATGAGTGGAATCATATAGTGTTTGTCTTTCTTAGTCTGACTTCTTTCACCTATGTCCATACACATTGTCTCCCACGACACAATCTCATTCTTGTTATGGATGTGTGATATTCTATTTATAGACACACCACATTTCCCTTATCCATTCTTCCATTGATGTACACTTAGGCTGCTTCCATATCTTAACTATTGTAAATAATGCTGTAATAACCATAGGGGTTCACATATCACTTTGAATTAGTGTTTTTGTTCTCTTTGGATAAACATCCAGTAGTGGAATTATTGGACCATATGGCATTTCTGTTTTTAATTTCTTGAGGAACCTCCATACTGTTTCCCACAGTTTCTGTACCAATTTACATTCCCACCAATGGTGCATGGGGATTCCTTTTTAATACACATCTTTACCAACACTTATTTCTTCTTGACACCTTGGTTTTAGCCATTCCAACTGGTGTAAGGTGATATCTCATTGTGGTTTTGACTTGATTCCTCTGACGTTTAGTAATATTAAGTATATTTTCATGTGTCTGTTGCCTGTCTGTGTGATTTCTTTGAAAAAAGTGTCTATTCAGATCCTCTGCCCATTTTTTAAATCAGATTGGTTTTTTTTAGGTGTTCAGTTGTATACGTTCCTTATATATTTTGGATATTAATCCTTACAATATATATTTGCAAATGCCTTCTCCGATTCAGGAGGTTGTCTCTTTGTTTTGTTGATGGTTTCCTTTGTTCTGCAAAATCTTTTTATTTTGATATAGTCCCAATAGTTTATTTTTGCTTTTGTTTCCCTTGCCATAGGAGATATGTTAGAAAGATGTTGCTACAGCCAATATCAGAGGAATTACTGCTTATGGTTCTCTTCTAGGACTTTTGTTTCAGGTCTCACAATTTGGTCTTTAATCCATTTTGAGTTTATGTTTGTGTATGGTGAAAGAAGGTGTTCCAGTTTCATTCTTTTACATGTAGCCATTCCGTTTTCCCAGACCATTTATTGAAGACACTGTCTTTTCCCCATTGTATGTTCTTGCCTCCTTTGTCATACATTAACTGACCATATAAACGTGGGCTTATTTCTGGGGTCTTGGTTCTGTTCCATCTATCTGAATGTCTATTTTTGTGCTAGTACCATATTGTTTTGATTACCACACCTCTGCGTTATATCTCAAAATCTGGTATTTGAGATGTACCTACAGCTTTGCTCTCTTTCCAGGATTGCTTGGGCTATGCAGGGTCTGCTGTGGTGCCATACAAATTTTAGCGTTATTTGTTTTTTAGTTTTGTGAAAAATGCTGTTGGTGTTTCTCTAGGGATTGAATTGAGTCTGTAGGTTACTTTTGACAATATGGACATTTTAATATTAATTCTTCTAACACGTGAGCATGGAATATCTTTCCATTTGTTGTGTCATCTTCAATTCTTTCATCAGTCTTTCTAGTTTTTGGAATACTGGTCTTTTTCCTCTTTGGTTAAGTTTATTCCTGGGTATTTTATTGATTTTGATTCATTTTTTTAAAATTTGTCTTTCTGCTAGTTTCTTATGTCTATGTACTATAGAAAACACTATCAATATCTGACTTTTCATTTTATATCCTGCCACTTCACTGAATTCGTATATTACTTCTAATAGTTTGTGTAGAGTCTTTAGTATTTTCTATGTATAGGATCATATCATCTGCAGATAGTGACACTTTTTCTTTACCCATATATACCAACTCACTTCATTTTCTTGTCTGATTGCTGTTGGGGAGGTGTTCTAGTGCTATGTTGAATAACAGTGAGAGTGGACGTCCTTATCTTATTTCTGACCTTAGGGGAAAAGCTCTCAGTTTTTCAGCACTGAGGATGATATTAGCCGTGCGCTTATTATATTGGCCTTTATTATGTTGAGGTGCATTCTCTCTAACCCCATTTTCTTGGAAGTTTTTATTATGAATGTAAGTTGAATGTTCTCAAATGCTTTTTCTGCATCTGAGATGATCGTATGATTTTTATCCTTCATTTTATTGGCGTGGTGTATGATGTTGATTGATTTGCAAATATTGAACCATGCTTGCATCCCAGGAATGAATCCCACTTGGTTGTAGTGGATGATTTATTTCATGTAATTTTGAACTTGGATAGAAGCAAAAATTGAGACAGGGAAGCAGTTATTCTTTAAGAGAACATAAAAAAAATCACAACGAGATATACTTTTTACATAGTAGAAGATGTTGACTGTGATTATTGTGAATTTTACATTTTAGAAAATGACATAAGGAGCCACAGCCTGTACTGTAACTTATTCAGAGATGAAAGGAGACTGCATTGCTTCCAGATCTCCTACGGAGCAAGTGGTGTGGTTGGACAATGCCATTGACTCCATTGACCTTCCTGGGCCCCACTTTTCTCTTTCAACAATGAAAGTATTGATCAGAGATCCTTTCAGTTTCTTGTATATCTTCCAATTATGTTGGCAAACGTAGATAATGGTAAAAGAGCTCTTCAGAAAGCTAGGTATTTTTATTTAAAAAGAAGATCTTCTGGGGCACCTGGGTGGCTGAGTTGGTTAAGTGTCTGACTCTTGATTTTGGCTCAGGTCATGATGTCATAGCCGTGAGATCGAACCCTGCCCTGGGCTCTGCACTGAGCATGGAACCTGCTTGAGAGCCTCTCCCTCTCCTTCTGCCCCTACCCCTTTGTTCTCTCTCCCTCTCAAAAAACTATTAAATAAAAAGACATAAAAAGAAAATCTTCTAATATTAGTACATAATTTGTCAAATATTAATTCATAGACATTTGTGTCTTATAAGTGATCCGCAGATAATAAATTATTTTAAAGTGCCACAAAATTGTGATTTAGAATACAATTTGACCTAAAACACCATGTATAATAAAATTGCATTTTTGTCCCTTATGCCGAATTTCCTCACTTAATAAAAATATCTTTTTATTAATTGTATTCATAATAAATAGTAATAGCCATAAATTATTAGTCATAGTGATAAGGATTCCTTCGGGCAAAGTTTTGGGCGCTTAGAATTTGTGCCAGCCACCTTCTCAAGTACTTTATATGCATCATTTCATTTCATCTTATCTATAAACCCATGAGGTGTGTGATGTTATTATCCACATCTTACTAACAAAGCTGAAATCAAGAGAGGTGAGGGACATGGTCAAGGTCATAGAGAAAATTGATTTTTGAACCAGATCTGTCCAATTATGGAACCTATGTTGTTAATCATTGTGCCTCCCAACCTCTAGAACTTATGCCGGTGCTGGCTTTGTTAGTGTATTATTGTAATAATCCTGTTGTTTGCATCAGTCTTTTCTTCACATGAAATAACAATTTTAGCTACAAATCAACTTATTTACCTAGTTTTCAGGCAAGAGGTGAGGGATCAAACACGTACATCAAAATTGCTCGAATAGACAGAACTAGCAAAAACAGAAATGAAGTGATCTTTAAACTACCTCTCCTTCCTCTTTGAGATTAAAAACTGCTTGTATTTCCATTTGTTTTATTAATGTATTACTTAAGATGTGCCTACACCAGGGGCAAACACAGTAACATCATTAGGGAGAACACTTCTGGGTGGTGGAAAGTTCCAGTGCCTTAGGGGAATAACTCTTTGGGGAACCCTAAACCTTTCCCTCACGCACGAGTGGTTGACTGTCACGGGCAAACCTCAGTTGTCTCATGCACAGAAGAGGAGATAAACAGAGCAAATCAGAAAGGGCATGGAGCTCCTGAAATCCAAAGTATTTTCTACACATGGGATTGAAAGAAAGAAAGAAAGAAAGAAAGAAAGAAAGAAAGAAAGAAAGAAATGGAGAATGAGGGAGGGAGGGAGGGAGGGAGGAAGGAAGGAAGCAAGGAAGGAAGGAAGGAAGGAAGGATTACCTCAGGGTTCAGCATAAAGAACTAAGCTAAGTGCCAAGGTTCACAAGGGAGTGAACCATACATGGTCCATCTTTATTTACCCAAAGTGTAACAGAGTTGCTGGTTTTCATTAGACTACAGATAGAGAACCTTGCAAAGGAAAACAAAACAAAACAAAACAAAACAAAACAAAACAAAACAAAAACCCCATAAAACTTTGGCTTCTTGTCTCCCCCCATTTCCATGTTGATGATGCTATACCATATGCAAGTATGTACATGACTGTGATGGTTTCTACCCTGTGCCTTCTTGTTGACTAGGGGCTGCTGCTCACAATGGGTTCAGAGTTCAACAATGCAAGGCTTGAGGCTAGTTCCCTGCATAACAGACATCGTTTTAAGTTACCTTTCAAAGGCCCGTTGATTTCTCCCATCATTTCTGTTAGAAAAAAATCTATTCCTCATTCTCATTTTTAGATTTCCGTTGAGTGCATATGCTCTGAGTATCTGCTGGATAGAAGGTACCTTTGCAAATAGTGGAAGTAGTTAAAAAGGTGACTGAGACAAATTATGTATCCAGTAAACTTGACTTTGAATTTTATGTCTGTAGTGCTTCAAACTTGGCACTAGAATGACCCCAAAGACCTCTGAGTGTAGAGCAAGCAAAAGACCAGCAAGAAAATTCTTGGGTAAAGGGCGAAAATTCTAAAATAAACCTTGAACGTGTGGCTGATGCCTCCTCCAGCCTGGGTGTTTGGGAATGCTCCCGTGGAACGATGATTCTGGGTCACCAGATGAATTAGTAGCAGAAGGCAAGGACGCGTAAGGAAAATTCAGGTGGTGCCTAGTACGAAGCCCTGTGGTGGATGTGGGATGGGAGGAGTGAGCCCACAAGTCACTCCAGAGTAAAAGCCAAGAACACGAGCCACCAGAAGCATCCGTTATCTGGTCATGGGAAGGTGTCTGACAGGTGGACCAATGACATGCTGCGGGGGAGCAAGGGTACACGTACCCGTCTGCTGGAGTACGAGAGGAATCTTTGGTAAGAATATGAGTGCACAGGAACCAGTATAAAAATAAAGAATTCAACTACATAGGAGTGAAATGGGACTTTTTAAAAATTTTCTAAGTCTACATTTGAAGATCTGTTTTCTCTCATCAAGGCAGCCGGCTATACCGTTTTAAGACGGTGTTTATTCATTTTTTTTAACTTGAGGAAGATTAAAATGGAAGCAAGATTTTTTAAAAAATGTTTATTTATTTATTTTGAGAGAGAAAGAGTGCACACACAAGCAGGAGAGAGGCAGGAAGAGAGCTCTCGGGAGAGAGTATCCCAAGCCAGCTCTGTGCTGTCAGCATGGAGCCCAACATGGGGCTTGATCTCAGGAACCATGAGATTATGACCTCAGCTGAAAGCAAGAGTCAGATGCTTAACCAACTAAGCCACGTAGGCGTCCCTAAGTCGGTGCTTAAATGTTTGATTATATGAAATTATTGAAACTATGTACAGATAGATGTCAATCATTGAATCAACATAATACATACCGATGTCACTTTCATAGAATCTTTATTCCACTGTGTGTATAAACCTCCATAAATTGGGTGCAAAGAGACACTGAAGGTTCAAGCGAAGTTTTCTTAGTCAAGAAATCAGAATTTGGATTCACCCCCTCAGGAGCCACCATTGGCTCCAAGGAGAAACCTACAATATTGAACGTTATCTTACTTTGTTGCTTATTTATTCAATAAGCAGACAGTAAATGCCTTACGACGTGTCAGGCAAGATTTTAGGAGATGGGAAGGGAGCGTGGCACACAGTTCTCAACTGCCTTAGCAGCGGATTATAGTGAGTTTTATATCAGTCACTGAGAAGTTTCCTTTATTTCTGATTGCCCTTCCCTTCATTCCTTTGTGAAGCACTTCAGCCTTTTCTACAGCTTTGTGATTGAGAGAGCTCTGTCTAGTCACTTTGGAAGGCTCTCTCCCCTTCAGTCCACAAACTCATTTTTTGCTGTGCTCGGACAACGCTGCCCCAGCACCTCCCCCCCCCCCCCCCCCCCCCGTAAGACGGTGGTGGCTAGCATTGTACCTTTGTTGTATTTTGGGAGATAATTTGCATGTTCCTTAGCCATCTGGGCATGCATGCATTTACATGCTTAGACATATGTATTTACATAAAGACTGGCTGGGGAAAATGATCTTAAAATTTAAGTGGTGTGAATTTGGACAAGCCACATGATTTCTTCAGAATGTATTTATCTCATTTGTGAAATGACGAATTAATTCTATTCACTACTGTGTGCCCAATATCTAATCATTAACACAGAATTGGCCCTTAGACATTTGTTTAATGAATGATGATTGGATGACTAAGGTCACTCCCTCCCTTCCCACCCATTCTATTCCCAGCATTATAATTTTGAACATTAAGTATCCAACAAACACTTTTTGAACTGAACTGCACTATGGTAAACTGAATTATACATTAAAACACTGAATAGTAAATTATCTTGAAAAAATGAGCACTAGCCATTTGAAAATCTGATGGTGTCCTTCAATTTTGTTCAAAGTGAATGGGAAACAATCTGACTTCCAAAAGGATTTGCTACCCCTAAATGAAAGTCATGTAATATCTAACCCTTTTGTTTGGCACTTACAGATAACCATCATTGTACCATTCAGATGGGCGAGAGATGTACCTTTCTTCTGTAAAGTGAAAGAAGGAATTAAAAAGAAAAGATAAGGACACAATTTTCCTAAAATACCTAGATTTCTAGCACTTTCTCAGGCAAGTCCAATTGAGGATAATTTGGAAAGAAGTAACGATTCTCTTAAAGTTCTCCTTTGTATTTGTTGGAAGGTCTTCTCCTGTCCCCAGGGGTATGAACGTTCCTCCGGCAGGAAGGTGGTGCTGTGCAACGTATAAAGGAAACATGACAAAGTGTGTTCTTTAAAGTTCACATGATTTGAGAGAAGTGAAAACTGGTGCGTATACATTATGCACCAATCAATAAATTACCGAGTGAAATAAAAATCATTAGCTGAAGAGATCACTGGTTTAGGGAAATCCAGAAAAACCATGAACATGAGGGAGTGTTTGGCCATGTTTGTAAACCAGACTGAATTGTAGATGGGCTTTCAAGGTGGGTTGACTTGGAAACAGAAAGCAGAAGGAGAATCTTATTCTCATCAAGGAAACAGAATGAGCTAAAGCAGACAAGCATGACACTCTGGGTGGATTGTGAGTGTATTGATCTAATCGAGACAGAAGGCTTGTCTAGTCAGGAAATGTGTTGAAAGAATGAGATTGTGTCAGATTATGGAAGACCTTGAAAGACGGCACTTTAGAGTTTGGGAGGAAAAGAGTGGCATGAGGAAAAAAAGTCTCTTCTTGAGAAAACCAGTTTTTCGTGAGTATAGAACATAGACTAGAAAGGAGAAAATTCCAGAGGCAGGTCAGAACAGTTGGAGCGATGAGGTCAGAGGCCAGCAACCGTGGCTTCCCCTATAGTTTTGTAACTGAACTAACATGAGTTTGCTCTTTGGTGAGTGAAAGATAGAACCTTGTTGCACAAGGTAAAATTATTTGCAGCAAATGAGATCATGGGGAAGACTTGCGAAGCTGTGACTATTTGAGCAAGGGTGATGAGTTCCCTTTATTTAGAATCAGGATGAGTACTTAGAGAAGTTCTCTCATCGCATACAGACGCGGGAATAACGTCGTGCATGTGCCGTAAGGATACACACCTATATGTATATATTTGTGTTATGTAAATGAGGCTGAGGTTTCTCTTTGGGCAGAGATTTTAGTATTCTAATGAGGTAAAGGTAAGTGTCCATCCCTCCATGGGTTACCATGCTCACAGGCCCAAGTCAGGGATTCAGCTTCAGCTGACCTGGGTGGTCTGGGCCACAGGGCAGTCCTGATCGCTTGAGGGGTCGTTTGGGTTTCCATGATGACATGTGATGCCCTTAGGTCTTGCGTGAGTTAAAAGGTAAACTAGAAAGAAGAACTTGAGGGAAAATGTGGGGCAGAGGTCACTGGGTAAAAGCAGGTGAGCAGTAAAGGTCAGGTCTTGGGGTCCCGCGGGTGATAGTTTCAGTCACCATAGGTATAATTTATACCTACGTTGGGCAAGTCCTTGGGTCACTTTCTCAAGTCACCCGTCCAAGAACATCATCAGTTTGGTGTTACTTCCATTTGGAAGAGAGGAACCTGAGGCTCCCAAGGCCGCTTTAATACCTGAATGCAGAGGGCACATCCCACAGGGACCCAGTGTAACTAAGCTTGTGTGTGATGCACCCAAACTCTGCACACAGGCAGAAATTTGCAGCTTTCTCACTAAACGTAAAGGGCCTATTGCAAGAAATTCAGTGTACGGCTGTAAGATTTTAAATTAAAGGGCGTGCAGTGAAAGAAATTGCCCTCAAATAAGGATCATAAGGGAAGGTGTCTTAACCGATTTTTATTAGCAAGTTTTCTTCATCAGGTATATAGAGAGGTACCGTTTTCTGTTTTCTCTTATCATCAGGATTTGAAAACTGGATGGGAAAAGATCCCATTAGTGCTTTGGCACTGCTTCAGAAGCTCAGCCCTAATGTAAGGAGAGGACATTTCCAATAATTGAGTCAATTCATGGAGTTTCGGCAGCCGTGGGTGGGTCAGGATAGAAGATAGCTCATCGTCCGTGTGCTGTTGGCGCAGCTAACACAAACTGATGTTGCCATTTAAAACCTAGTGAACATACATGGGGCACCTGAGTGGCTCAGTGGGTTACACATTTGAGTCTTGATTTCAGCTTGCGTTATCATCTCGTGGTTTGTGAGTTCGAACCCCACGTCGGGCTCTGCACTGGCTGCAAGGAGTTTACTTAGGATTTTCTCTACTCCTTTGTCTCTGCCCCTACCCCACTTGTGCTCGCTCTCCTCTGTCTCTCTCTCTCTCTCTCTCAAAATAAATAAACTTAAAACTCTTGTAAATATATGAGGTTTAGAATCATTTCCTTGGTTGTGTGAGAAAACACCTGTTAATATCCCTCTTCAAAATGGTAGGGTTAGACAATTCTTTTCATTGCTTTCTTCACTGTGCGGGTGGGCAGTATTATAAAGTACAGTCCGTGGTTTGTACTTTTATCTGTATTTCTGCCTATTCCTCTATTGAAGTGATATTCACCCATAATTCTAAAATCTGATTATTGGAAAAGGTATGCACTGCTACAGTTATGCTCCCTAGAGCACGATTGTATAAAAATATTTACAGTAGAGCCTTTCCAATAATTGGGGGCATAGTCAGGCTTTCAGTTGGCAGGCTCCCCCAGGCTAGCTCCCACCCAGAGACAAAATGACAGCCCCTGGAGTCATGTGCGCTCAGCATTGATGGGCTTTTCAAGAAAATGATGTGCAATTAGAGTGAAGTGATTTCAGAGTTAAAATACACGAACCTCACAACAACACAATATATGTAATGCCAACGTTCTCCAAGTATCGTTCTGTGAAAACATCCCAGTGTGTGTGGAAGGTGCAGAGTTTATCCACTGACTTTAATTTGCATTCGAGGAGATTGAAAACAAAAAGGAAAGATGGAGAAGAAGGTTGCTAACTTAAGTGTGTTGCTACTGTTAGAACTGTTATAGCTACATGAGCTTGAATATGAAAATAGGTTAGGAACATGGGAATTATCTGAATCCACTAGACAAAAACCTTCTTTCCACTCTTTTAGAAAACAGTAGTTTCAACTGATATTTTTAGAGAGCAGTCTGGCTGGCTTCCGATTTGGGCAGAACAGTTAATTTGAAAATTTGTCGACTCCCTGGAATGCTCATTGTCTTTTCAACTTAGTGCTCTTAAGAACACAGAGCATAACGTAAAATTATCTTCAATATGCTTGGATCCAAAGTTGATAAAATTGTAAAAAGTTAACGTGTTAGAAAATCATTAATCCTACGATTGTTCCTTTCACACGGGTGTTAGTCTCTAGATCCCAAATCTCTGTATTTTGGTCTAGTCTGTGCTTTCAAAAGAATGGTCTCATGCTCCCCCACTGTCACCACGAAGAATACATTTCTCTGACGTCTGTGCAGGATCATTAACTTGCTAAAGTCTGTTATGTGCCTCTGAAAAAATACACTGTCCCTCTTTCATGGGCTCAGTAGCGGATGCCCACAGAGAAAGCAAGAAAAATGCACAATCTCATATAGAGTTTATTACTTATATGAAGGTGGAGATTGGTTCACAAGGCACAGAGAATGTTGTCTGCCAGCGGCATAATTCACCGGCAGTTAGCAGCTGCTCCATATAAAATCTAAATTAAAAACTAGACATTGATTTCCTATCAGTGTCTGATATTTTGACAAGTCATAAGTGGCATGAAGGATATTATGATTTGTTCAAATGTAATATTTTAAAGAGCTCAGGGTTAGGTAGTGATGGCTTAATCTCGCATTCTGTTTATTTTTATTTTCCTTCAGGAAGCTATCTCAAGGGGAAATGAAGCCGTAATACCTTGATAATATTAATGATATTAATTTAAGCCTTTTAGACAAAACTGGGGATTGTAAGAAACTGTTGCCTCTGACTCTTGAAATGGCATTCCAGAACTACGACATTGCATGCCATCTGGTGACTATTATGTTTAAATCAGAAGTTGCTGGCCCCCCACATTATTATTCACCTCTCAGGGACTGTTAATCCCTTAAATTTAGTTGGTTAAGAAGCAGTCAAAAAGTGGAAGAATCAATTAGTCAGAAAATAAACAGCTAGTGCGAGACTATACCTTCTCGTTCTGTGGCACTTCAACGTGGAGAAAAACGACTGGCACATTGTAGTAATCTTCAATAATGATGGAGTAATTACGGAGCTATGATCATATCACATTTATAAATGCTGCAGCCTTCTGTGTGAGGGACCTACCGTGCAGACTGAATTAACCCTCTGGAAATCCACAACAGGAGGGATTCTGGATGAGAAAGGAAGTCTTGGGGTGATGGTAGGGGTGAACTTGCCGGAGGGAGAGCAGAATTATTTTCTGTGTACCAAACACGTAGTACTCACCCTGGATTGTTTTTCCCTCGTCCAAAATAGTTTTCAAAAAGAAAACCCAAGATAAGAGCTTTGAATTCCGTTTTACCCAATGATCCTTGGGCTATTCACTTGATGGTTTATAACTTGTGTTTTATTTCCTGTAGTAACGCCCTTGTTATAGCACTCTGATGCTGAATTTGGTATTTAGCCCTGTGCATGCAACAATTTTAGACACGGATATAGCAGATGTGCTCAAGACGTCCCCTGCAGCAAGTTTGGTAAACTGAATGTCTGTCTCTACAGACAGCTTCCTTTTCTGCCTCCTCCCGCCACCCCAACAGACAGATTCTGAGAAGTATAAACCAGTCTAGACTTTAAAAATTATAACCTTACCTACGGTGCGTCTATGGCACTGTATAAATGAGATGCCTAATAAATATTATTAACTCCAATACATACCAAAGAAAGATCTTTTCTTAGCCTTGGTAAATGGTGTAATTTAGATACACTTTTTGGCCTCATTTCAAAGAGCCCTGAGGAGTTGGGGCTGTCGGAGCTCTGAATGGAGACGGAACAAACACAATAGCCGGCTCTAGAGATTCATCTGTGCCTTGAATAATGACCTTATTGATTGAGAAGGATGCATCCAGAGTAGGGATTGAGTGTCAATGTCCTATGCAAATGGAGGTCTGATCACTCAGACTGAAAGACATTAATGAGTTCCTCATGTGTTGATGGGACTAGAAATTTTTGAAATGTGGGTCAATCGCTTTTTTGAATCTTCTTTTTTTTTTTTTTTTTTTTTGGAGATGTCTGTGCTTACTTGTGTACTCCAGTGGAAATCAAAGCCATTGAAATAACTGAGACCCTTAAGAAAAGTAACCGTTTTATGTAACATGAGAACAAATATAGTGCCTCAGAGTTCAGGTAGAATTGATTTTATTGAGTTAGGTTATACATATACAATCGGTTATTCTTTTGATGGTTTTTCCTCCGTTAAACTGCGTGGATCAGAAAACCATACAATCATCTCATTTCAGATTTTAAAATAGTAAAGTAGGCATTCTACAGAGCATAAGAAGTACGGTAGCATAATCAGGACTATGCAAGATATTTGTGTTCTCTAATGCTAGGTGGTGGCATTTTGCCTTTCAGATTGATTTCATGGCTATGTCGTTTTATTTTATTTAGGGGAGAGAGAGAGCGAAAGAGTGTGTGCACATGTGCGCCAGAGCAGGGGAGGGGCAAAAGGGGTGTGTGTGTGTGTGTGTGTGTGTTTGTGTGTGAGAGAGAGAGAGAGAGAGAGAGAGAGAGAGAGAGAGAGAGAGAATATCTTAAGCAGGCCCCACGGCTGATGCAGGGTTCAACACCAGGACCTGAAGATCATGATCTGAGTCGAAATCAAGAGTCAGACACTTAACCAACTGAGCCACCCAGGCACCCTTCATTGCCGTGCTGTTTTAAAGGGAGATTGAGTTGAACACATCAACCACTGTTATTTGTAGCATATGAGACCTCTTTGATCTTAATCTGTATCCAGAGTCCTAATATATTATTTAAACATTGTAATTGAGCTTCCCGTGTTAACTTAGGCTCCTTTTCCACTGAGAATCTTCCTGTATAAGTTTTTATGTACTAGTTTGCTATTTCATTTATTAGCAGAATTATTCAAAATGTTAAAACAAAACAAAAATATGGAGCTGGTCACGTGCTCAGATGTTACAAATAATTCTGACCTAATTCGTTATTTCAGAATAAATAATTTCTGGATGATTTGGCTCAGAAAAGAATACCCAGGGGCACCTGGGTGGCGCAGTCGGTTAAGCGTCCGACTTCAGCCAGGTCACGATCTCACGGTCCGTGAGTTCGAGCCCCGCGTCGGGCTCTGGGCTGATGGCTCGGAGCCTGGAGCCTGTTTCCGATTCTGTGTCTCCCTCTCTCTCTGTCCCTCCCCCGTTCATGCTCTGTCTCTCTCTGTCCCAAAAATAAAATAAACGTTGAAAAAAAAAAAAATTTTAAAAAAAGAAAAGAATACCCAATTATTTTTTTTAACGTTTATTTATTTTTGAGACAGAGAGAGACAGAGCATGAATGGGGGAGGGGCAGAGAGAGAGGGAGACAGAACTGGAAGCAGGCTCCAGGCTCTGAGCCATCAGCCCAGAGCCCGACGCGGGGCTCGAACTCGCGGACCGCGAGATCGTGACCTGAGCTGAAGTCGGACGCGTAACCGACTGAGCCACCCAGGCGCCCCTACCCAATTATTTTAATACAGAAGCTTGTGTTCTTCTGGACTGTAAGGGTTGCATTTGCAAATATTAAATGACAAGTGGTTTATGGCACAAGGCAACCATTTTCCATCATGTTTGCGTGAGCAGTTTCAAACCCTGAGTCCGTGCTGTCTAATAGAAATATATCAGGGGCACCTGGGTGGCTCAGTCGGTTGAGTGTCTGACTTCAGCTCAGGTCATGATCTCACGGTTTGTGGGTTTGGGCCCCGCATTGGGCTCAGTGCTGACAGCTCGGAGCCTGGAGCCTGCTTCGGATTCTGTGTCCACCTCTCTCTCTGCCCCTCTGCCACTTGTACTCTGCCTCTCTCTCTCTCCAAAATAAATAAAACATTAAAAAAAAAGAAAAGAAATATATCACAAACCGCATACACAATTTTAAAATTTAGTATCCACATTAAAACATAAAACAATTAGAACACATTTGAATGATATATTTTATTTAATATAATACATCCCAAATATTACATATCAACATGGTGTGCCACATAGAAATAATTAGTGAAATAGATTACGTTATTTTGGTGCTAATCTGACAAAATCTGTTGTGCGTTTCACGATTACCACACCTTTCTGTGGGGAGAAGACCCCCTTCAATTGGTCCGGAGCCTTGGATATCTTTTTGGATGTCTGCATTGGACAGGCCAGGTGCAGCTAGTGATCTCAGGCTCTGTTTACAGTAGGGTGGTTTATTGAATTATTGTAAGTGTGGAAATTATTTTTGCTGGATCACTGCATAAATTTGCTTGTAATCTGATGATCAAACACGTATTTCTTACATTCCTCGCATTTCTGTTCTGAGTGCCATGATGGCTGTGTGCACCGTGAACCCTTAGCGGCTAGGTAAGGGATAATGGAACTGTGTCGTGACAGTGAGAGCAGTTTGTCTCCCATGAGTTAATACGTTTATAAATAAGTTTCTGACAGTTCAGCCTAACTTTTTGCTCCATGTTTTCTAAAACGCAACCGTGAGCTGTATGCGATAGGAATGGTGATGGTTCTGGTCGCGAGAATTCCTTGCTAATGCAACAGTCTTCTTCACCATTATTTCCACAACTCGCTTTGTCCAAATTCTTTCCTCAAATGGAACAATGTTCAATTCATATGGAATACACATTATATTGAGCATATTTGAAACATCGGGAAAAATGAGAAGTAGACAAAATGATGCTCATTATATCCACATTGTCTATAAGATAATATTTTGGTAGGTTTACTGTCAGTTCTCTTTTTCCATGTTTTCATATGCATGATTAGTGTAGATATAAGAAGAGCACCCCTGCTTATCAATGATAATAATACATAGCTACATAAAAGGGGGCGGGAGGAAACCTTGGGAGGTGATCAATATGTATTTGGCCTTGGCGGTGATAGTTTTGATGATAAATGTATACTTATCCCCATACTCATTGAATTACATGCATTAAATATGCACAGTTTTTTATATGTCAATCATACCTCAATAAAGTAGTTTAAATATATGTATGTATACACAAATATATATAATACATACCACGTTATACATATACATAATAGGTACATATATAATATAGCTAAAACACGTTGAAATTTAAAACATGTTTATTTAGTGGGAAATAAATGAGTTTTGATTCTTACAGAGCTTTATTTACTGCTGAGTAACAAACCAGCCATTCAAGAAATATCATGGGCTCTTATGGCCACAGAGCTATCATAAGCTAAGCTGAAAACCTCAATCTCACTTTTCTCCCAGACTGTGTCCTCATTCACCTTCACTGGGAGTTTACTAGGAAACCAGCCCAGAAGCTTGGAAAGGAAGGATTATCACGTGTCAAAAACAATTATGTTTGCCATTCATTAACCGATGAAAAAAACCACCCTGAGTGTAATCAATGTAACACTAGATCATAATTACCTATTTAAAGTAGTTTATGGTTTACCCAGGGTGCTCACCTCCATCATTGCATTTGGTCCCCCCCCACGGTTGCACACGTGAGCCATCAAGATTAGCACATACAGGTTGCACTCTATGGATCCCGTGGTGCCCGTCCACGTTGCCCTTGAGTTGGCATTGCTGCTTCTAGAGTCTCTGGAGGAGATGCCTTTCCAGTGGTTGTCAGAGCCCGAGAGAGCTGCCTCCCTTCCTAGGCGGGCCCCCTCCTGAAGGCAGGTGGCATCCGAGGACTGGGAAATGGCGGGTGTACGGAGGCCTCTACTTCTTGCCTCCTGTCAAGACAACTCTGAAGGGTCGATCTCAGCTCCAAAGGGCCAAGGCTCATGGGTCACCTCTGCCCTCAGCCTGACTCCACTTCCCTCACTCTTACAGATATGCTGCCAAGAGCTCATCTGGGTGACTGGCCTGCATTCCATCTACATCAGCTTCCCAGGGAAGCTGATCTCAGACATCATTTACAAAACCATGTCTTAAAGTTAACACCACTAAAGAGTTATACCCTCCTCGCCCCCCCTCCCCCCCCCCCCCCCCCCCCCCCCGCCATGGGAATCTCCCTCATCGCTGATGGTCTTGCTTTCTCATGACTTCCTTCTAGAAGCCCGCCCTGACCAGCACGGTCTTACCCGATGCCTTCCTTCTCAGAAATCCCTATTGGCTTAGGTATCTCCTAAAGCCCCTCGATGCCACCTGCTGTTCTCAAAAGTCTACATCTTTGCCCACTGTCTGAGGAGTTGAAGCAAGCTTAAATGAAAACTCATAATACAGGAAAATTATTTTCAAAAAAGATATAAATAACATAATGGATCAGGGCCAGGGAAATATAAATAAGACTCAAAAGGCAAAGCTAAGTGGACAAAAGATATAAACTTCCAGCTATAAATACGTTCTGAGGATGTAACATACGGCGTGGCAAGTGTAGTTAATGATGCCGTATTGTATATTTGATCATTGCTAATGAGTAGTTCTTAAAAATTCTCATTACAAGAGAAAAAGGCAAAGCAAAGGAAGGCTTACAAATACGTCTTTCATTAGGGAAGAAGAGATCAACAAAGGAGCCAGTCAGCTCGTATTATGGGGACAAAAAAAAAAGCAAACAAAAAGCAAACATCTCCATTTCTCAGCTCCTCAGTGTTGACAAATATTTCCTTTGCTTGGTTGTGACATAAATTTCTCACCTGAGATGCTACATAAGTAGCGCTAAGAGAGGGAAAGAAAAACATCCTCAAGAACATTTGTATAGTAAATCTTGTGCCAAGCTTCATATTGCATTTTATTAAAAAATGTTGTGATGCGTTCTTAATAAAACCTCAAGAGAGACATGAAGTCAACTCCATGGAGACACTGTCAACTGGGTGGTCTATCAAACTTAGCCTCTGTGGAACAGTGTGGACTATAGATGGCATGGGTGCATACAATCTTCTGCCTTCTACCATATGCCTAGTTGTGATACTCCTCATGGCTTTGATGCTGAATAAGCTTTTTAAACTTCATGTCCCTCGGGTGTCATCTCCCATTCTTTGTGATAATCATACATGTTAAACAGTTTTCATGGCTTTGGAATGGTCTGAAAGGCTAAGTTAGTGCCTAGGTAATCCACAGGAGGAATATAACACACGAGAGTTATTATGATAACGAATCATGGCTTTTGCTTTCACCTGTCATTCTGAAAAGACCCAGATAGTAGACAACTACAATAGTTTCTCAGAACCTGAATTTCAAAAGTTAAACTAATATTAATAAACAGTTCAGCCACCGGGCACCTGGGTGGCTCAGCTGGTTGAGCCTCTGACTTCTGCCAAGGTCATGATCTTAGGTTTTGTGAGCTTGAGCCCCACATCAGGCTCTGCATTGACAGCAAAGCCCAGTTGGCTTTCTTTCTCCCTCTCTCTCTGCCCCTCCCCCACTTGTACTCTCTCTTCAAAATAAATAAACAAACATTAAAAAAAAATCCAGCCATATGTATGGAAGAGACCTCCAACTCTTCACATCTGTTCTCACTACTGATGTAATTTGTGTTTGACTCTACTCTTTGCCCTACATGTCCCCCTTTCTTGTTTTAGTTTGTTATACAACATACCTTCACGCATATGGTGTATGAATAGTCCACTAGCAAAACATAAATATATTCTATATTTTTGCTCTCCTGGGCACCAGCTCATGTGTTTGAAGAGGTCTGTTGTTGTTGTTGTTTAAATTCAGCCTTTGAAGCTGTTTCTGTACATAAGATGGTTCAGATGATCAAGTCTGCATTAAAGCTGAAAAGAGATGTCTACCGCTTCCTTAATGGCCATGCTCGGTCTGGTCCAAGCTCTGCCATTATCCAACAGGCATTGGTAATATAGACCTAAAAGGTCCAAGGTGATTCTCAGGAAGTGGCCACATTTCTTTGGCCTGTTTCCTCAAATTCTGAAAGAAATGTGAAGCCATAAAGTGAAAATAAGAAATAGACTCTCTAGCCTCTCCTGAGCTAACTCAAAATTGGAGGAAAACTCTTTGTGATGAAGAGAGAAGTTGTGTATGCAAAAGGAAGTTTACAGCATCTGCTAAATCTCCAATGGTATTATATATGGCTCACCATAGTATACTGGAATGATAATAGGCATGAGTGGATAAGAGATAGTATTTACATGTATGTATATGGGATTAGTTTTCTCCACAAATAATGTTTTAGATCTAGAAAACTAAAACTTCACAGTTACTATTATTTGCCAGCTTGGTGTGGAAAGGGAAGAGTCTGGATACTTCTAAAAATATGGCTACTATGCCTGGATTGATGAGTTTGGGTTTCTTTGGAAATCTTCCGTCTTGGAAATTTTCTCAACTTTACACCATGAAGATATGGTTCTATATTTAGCTATTTTTTTATATGACCCAATACCTAGTTATATTGTTCAAATATATCCTAGGTGCTATTTATATTAACAACTTTCAAGAACTGTGCTGGAAGTTATTAGATTATATAGTGAAGTTAAACTGATAGTTAAGAAAATCTGTATACTGTCCGTGTCGGTTAAGAAAAACTATTGTGCTTTTTCTAAACATATGTAGGGGACAGATTCTTAATTTAAAATAAATGGGCGATTTAGCATTTGGATTTATTAATTAATTCATCAATTAACTCAACAATAGTGATTGAATCCTCTTAAGTAGGAATAACAGTGATTGAATCCTCTTAAGTAGGAGGACTTTTTTTTTCTATCAAAAAGTTCAATGAGATTGATAACGTATGAGAACAGTGTTTTAGGTAATGTTGTGTAGAGTATACTGGAAAGGATAATGCTGAAGACTGCAGGGTCAGTCATGAGTTAGCCACCCTGGTTCAGGTTGGCATGGCTTAACCTAAGATTGACTTAATCTTAGTGGTAAGAAGACATTAAGAATGGGAAGAACCAAATAGGTGCCAAAGACATTTTGAAGGAAGATCCAAATGAACATATCATTTTAGATTTTTAAAAAAAGCAGAAAAAAGAGTCAAAATGGTGTGACGTTTTACCTGCAGACAATCAGAGAAATAAAAATGCATTTGATAGACTTGGATGGGAGGTGTTCGAGACTTTCAGAGATGTGAAAATAGGAGTGAGAATAGGACATCCAGAGGTCCTATCCAATAGGAAATGAGGATAGACATATAAAACAGGGAGAAGGATAACACCAATTTGGATGTTAATCAAATAAACGTAAGAGCTGAAGTCATCATAATCAAATGTTCTAGGAGAATGTAGGACCTTGGGAGTTGTCCCTGATTACAGCATAGGGAAAGAAATAATATCCACAAAGGAAAAGCCAACATGATAGAGTGTCATGTGACATAAAGAAGAAAGTGTTTAAAGGCACCTGGATGGCTCAGTCAGTTAAGCATCTGACTTCGGCTCAGGTCATGATCGCGCGGTTTGTGAGTTTGAGCCCCATGTCAGGCTCTGGGCTGACAGCTCAGAGCCTGGAGGCTGCTTTGGATCCTCTGTCTCCCTCTCTCTGCCCTTCCCCCTCTCATGCTCTGTCTCTGTCTCTCAAAAAATAAATAGTTAAAAAATTTAAAAAAAAAGAAGAAAGTGTTTATAAATTGAAGGCAAGGCCACAAATATTATTCTGTAGGTGTATAAACAATGAGGACTGAAAGAATGGATGCTAATTCTGTGTGTGCATTTGCGTGACTACTTATCTGTATTTGTCCAGTTGAAATATGACACTAAAGGTGAATACATGGATAACTTGGGTGGGGTAGTATTGTAGCAAGAACATAGATTTCAAGTTGAACCTTAATCAGTTTCTGCTTTGTCCATTATGTGGACACTTCCATGTGGAAGTGTAATTTCCAGCCATTCTCTTCTCCATGCTAAGCCTCATTTCGTTCCCTGAAAGATGGAATTCTGGACCCCGTCTGCCAGAATCTCAGTGATGAGTAATGTGCACAGCGATGCATTGGGTCATGATTTGGACTCCGTCAAAAATGGCTATTTTATCACTACCCGTAGGCAAAATCTTTTAATGTCAAATAATATTCATACTCCACATTTGTAAACATGGTTAACTAGGTACATTTTTTTCCTCTTATGTCAAAGTTACCAGCCTTCAAAGAAAACCTGCAGCCTAACAGATTAATTTTACTCCCCTTATGACTGAATGTATTCACCTGCTTTCTCTAATGAAAACAACAACAACAACAACAACAACAACAACAACACATTTTTTTAAATTGAAAACATGTGAAGCATGCCTCATGTGCTAGGAGCATCCTAGCGTAGAAGAGGTAAAGAAATGTGATCAGTTGTTGAAACAGGAAATGCTAATAGAGTGACCAAGTACCGCGATGTGTTTGAAGATGCAGTGTGTATGGGGTAGAATTTCCGCCCCAGACGGGAAGTTACTGTTGCACGTCGGCTACAGATTAAAGGTGGAGTTAGCTGTGAGAGGAGCAAGAATATCCATGGAGATTCTGGAAAGGCACAGGTGGTGGTGTGGCCTGGGAGGCGTGCTGTGCCTGGAAGACAAGGAGAGTTTTCATGGTTAGGATGTAAGGTTCAATGATGGCAAGTTGAGTGAGAAAAGGCATTCCACACCGTAGAAAACAGGCCTCGTACGGCTGGCGAAAAGTGTGGGCTTGGAGGGAGTGGGGATGATGGGCCGAGAGCGTCTCTAAGCGTCAAGAGCAACATGGCCCTGGATGGGTTTTGCAAGCTACCTACAGGCTGCCTGGGGACGCGAGTGCTGTAGACTGGATGTCTGCACCCAGCAACGTTCCCTGGTTGGAATTTGATCTGCAAGGTGATAGTGTCAGAAGGTGGGGCCTTTGGAGGTGATGGAGTCATGAAGGTGGAACCTCATGATGGGATCCATGTCCTCGGTGGTGTGTTTATTTCATGCCCCCTCACCCCTTCCTCCATGAGAGGACACAGCGAGAGGATGCCGCCCATGAACCAGGAAAGGGCCCACACAGGACTGGAATCTGCCAGTGCCTTGATCTTGGGCTTCCGGCCTCTGGAGCTGTGAGAAGTCATTGTTTGTTCAGAAGCTGGTCAATCAGTGCTACTTGGTCACAGCAAAAGGAGCTAAGACATCAGAAAAACTAAAGACGAGGGGGAGAAGGGGTGAAAGAGAAAGACATACAAGAGTGTGTATATGTAGGGGCACCTGGGCAGCTCAGTTGCTTAAGAGTCAGACTTTGGCTCAGGCCATGATCTACGGTTCATGGGCTCAAGTCCCTTGTTGGGCTCTCTGTTGGCAGCATGGAAGCCACTTCGGATCCCTGTCCCCCTCTCTCTGCCCCCCCACCCCTGCTCGTTCACACTCTGTCTCTCAAAAATAAATAAGTAACAAGAAAAGAGAGAGAGGGTATGTGTGTGTGTGTGTGTGAGAGAGAGAGACAGAGACAGAGACAGAGACAGAGAGACAGAGAGAGAGACAGGGAGACAGAGAGGGAGGGAGAGAGACACCCTTCAGGAGCAGTGCAGTGAGAACACAGGGAGGAAGCCTGTTCTCACCCCTTCTACTCTTGCCCTCTTGATGCAGGTTAAAAGTCCTCAGAGTCCTCCATACCGAGGCCCCGGGCCTGGGCGCTACTCCTCTGTCTTTCCCCTGCTAGCTACGTGGTCCTGGGCAAGTTCCTTTACCTCCTTAAGCTTCAACTTTGCTCATCCATGAAGTGAATACAAAAATGGCACCCATCTTTGATGGCTGCGTGAGGATTCAAAAAGGTAAAGTGGCTCTTACTGCCTCTCGTTACACATTGGATGGATATTAACTATCACTCCGTCCCGAAACATCCGTGCCTGTATTTGGAGACAAATTCTCACTTTGGCCTCATTGCCCACTGGTGTTCCCTCTGCCATTTCAGCCCCAATGTGTGGCTCCGGGCGTCAGGAGAAGCGTCAGGCCCGGTGATCCGCACGTATTCCCTCAAGCCGTGTTTCCAGGACGTCACCCCACCCACCCTTTCTCTGCACCCTGACGCTCTCGTAGCTGGCCCGCAACACCTTGCTTTTATTTTTGCCAAGAGGAAATGCAAGAAACACAGAGCTCCTGGCTGTGTGGGTGAAACTTATCCCTGTGGACAGAAATGCTGTTTTGCCTTCACAGTTGATCTTTCTCAGAGAAAATACGGGACAGAAATTTTTCCCTCTCTTTTGCTCTATTACTTGTATCTAGAACTTCACACATGCATTTACACATGGTGTGCATCAGGACACAGGGTTTTTAACTTTGAGTTGCAAATTGGTATTCCCCTTGGAAGGTAGTCCAAGTTTACCTTCATTACCTTAGGTAGTACATAATGTTGTATGAAATGGTCAGTCACGCGCTCAGCCAATGTCTGTGAACTTACAGAAGCTCAAAGCTTTTGTCTGGGCCTATGTTTCAAGAGAATACAAAAGGCCATGCAGAGAGATGCTTAAAGCAGAAGTAAGCGAGGTGAATGGCCATAAATGGAATTGTACAGTCAAGACAAATGCAGAGTATTTAATGGAGAAAAGAACATATGGGAGGACTGGTTATGGCAGAATAAATAGTACAAGGAGCTGAGCCCCTGAAGACACAAGTTTATTCCCTCACCTTGACAAACGGCCCAAAATGAGAACTTCTACATTTGTTTTAAATAGTAAAATGCGCACATATACCGGTGCAGATTCACAGATTTTAATACATCTAGATGGTTTGTATAATTTACAGAGTAGCTATTTTTAAAAATCGTTAAAATGAGGGGCGCCTGGGTGGTTCAGACAGTAAAGCATCTCTTAGCTTCAGCTCAGGTCACGATCTCACAGTTCGTGAGCTTGAGCCCTGTGTGGGGCTCTGCACTGACAGTGTGGGACCCGCTTGGGATTCTCTTTCTCTCCCGCTCTCTCTGTTCCTCCTCCACTCATGCTGTCTCTGTCTCTCTCAAAATAAGTAAATAAACTTAAAAAAGTCATTAAAATGAAATGTTTAAAGGGAAATGGTGGGCTCCAGAAATTAGTTAGTTGGAAATTACTACATTGGAATTATAAACCCGTAAGACTAATAAATTCTACGAACACGTCACTTTTTCCTGTGTATGAGGTTGTTGGCACGTTCCTGGATAAACAACCATGGTTTTAGAGGTCTAGAGAAAAATAAAACTTTAATTATCTAGGCTGCCATCCACAAGTTGGCACGATTCTTGGATTTCCTTTCCCAAAAGAGTTTTAAGCTTCTTTCCATGGCCCGGTGCTAAATGTGCTTCTAAACACCTTGTGAATGTATGAATCATTGACTCTATCAAGGGCTATTTGGTAACTTTGCTGAGCAAATTTAAGAGGCTTTTATGTTTAATCCCAGATTTTATTGAATTTAAGTGTTGAACTAAGACCAACATTGGCATAATTCCATATTGAAATTTATAAAATGTTCCAGCACTTTCCCCCCAAAGACAGAAGATATTTAACCACTTACTTTATGTAATGGAAATGTTTGCAGATTTAAGATTCTCCCAATCCATAGCCATCCATAGATTTTCCTTTCTACTCTGATCTATGGCGGGTGATAATATGTGGTGGTGAGTGTAGGACTAAAAGGAAGTTGAAAGTGTGCACGCACATGCACACACACACAGCTGTAGGGTCAGACCGGTGACCTGTGGCAAAGGCAAAATAATAATTAATGTCAGTAGCTTATTACTTAGCAGAACTATGCTGAGTTGAAGAAGCCGAATTATCCCCAGTGTCAGCAGGGGACATCTTCAGAGCAATAGGATCAGAACTTTCTCAAATATCTATCCAAAAGGACAAATGCTTATGTATACATTCACATGGTGAAGATAAGATGTGGGTCTTAGTCTTTTCATAATTAAATAAAAATGAAATTCGAAGGGTTCCTGGATGGCTCCATTGCTTAGGCATCGGACTCTTGATTTCTCAGGTCATGATCTCACAGACCATGGGGTCAAGCCCTGCGTCGGGCTCCATGCTGACAGCACAGAGCCTGCTTGGGAGTCACTTTCTCTCTCTCTCCCTATCTCTCTACCCCTCCCCCGGCTTGCATGCCCTCTGTCTCTCTCTCTCAAGACAAAAACATTTATAAAAAATAAAATTAGATCACATAAACAATCCATTTATTCTTATTAACATTCTTTTGCATACCTCCAATGCAGGAATGGAACATGCAACATACAGCTACACCACTGCATATTGAACCAAGCAGAACTTTAAATTCCTGACATATTGCAGCTAACAAATAATTGAGGGTGAAAACACCGTGATCTCCCCCACTGAACCCTCTTAGATTTCTGAGCTAAGAATACTGAGGTCTTTTCCTTGATAAAAACCTCATCATTAGCAATAACAAAGATAATCAGAAGTGACACTGAGATGAGGCCAGTCATTTGTCTCCATACTTTGATTCTTACTTGCATCATGACTCTTATATTGCAGCAGGAAATAGAACACTACTTCCTTGGTTTTAGATTCTCAAACGATGGGAATGAACAGAAAACCAGGGACATTCCTACTAAGTGGTTCCACAACACCTGGTATTTGCTGTCTCTGCGGCTAACCGTACTGGGGTAACGTGTTTCTGTTCCTCATGCTTTAGGGATGTACCTAATGTGCTTGTCCATGCACATCCCTAAACTCACCTAGAGATTATTCATAAATTCTGGGAAGGCCACTTTGGTGTCCTAATACAAAGAAAACAAATTTCCATCTAAGATGAGCTCTACCTTCTTGTAGAAGGAGAGCTTTTTATTTGCTTGACTGCTTTTTAAATTGTTTTGTTGATTGATTGAGTTATGTGTTTCTTGTTTCCATTAAAAAGAAAGCAATTTGAGTATCTTGTCCAGGTGCAGAGCCTCAGTAGAAGAGTACAGTGGTGATGATGTTGTCTAACTGAGGCTCCATTTCCCGAGTACTATGAAGAAGAGCTTTCATCAATACTCTGTCACCAGAGGGGCAGAGACACAGCTGAATCCCTTGTTTTAACTCACACTCCTATGTCAAGGTTGCAAGATGGATAACTTGACTCCGTGAAAAAAATATATCAGCAGAGCCAGGATAGGTCATGGAGAGTAGAAAGCAGAGCATATGGTAGGTTCAGCAAGACATGGCTTATTTGTCATTGATTATTCTTTTCTCAGAGCAACACCAAATATCCCGGTGTGTGTTATGACAGAATAAACCTGAGCACTCAATGAATGGAGACGTTTACAAATGATGCCCTGGGTGAGTTCGGATGCTCTTTATTAGCCTTTGTGTCAGTCTTTTAAACAGCACCAGATGTGCTTGGACCAGAGCACTTTGGTGTCTCATTCATCAGAGACCAGGATGATGGTTGGTGGAAAAGCGTTGTGTCACAACACACGCAAAATAAATAGTTGAGTGTGGTGTAAAAGGACGGTAATGAGGCTAACTTTGGAAGAAATATCTTTAAAAAAAAAACAATTATTTAGATTATTTAGTGGATGACAAATAATCTAATCACCACTGTAGACTCATAAGTTAAAACATATGTAAATATAGAGTGACTGTTTCGAATTCTAAGACCTATGTCCACGTAGGAGGGCATTCTCTCGCCTTCCTTGCATAATTTTTCTCCAATGTCCATAGCACCATCTAACATACTATATATTTTTTCTGTTTCTCTTGGGAGCTGTCTCTCCCAAAGAGACTTTATCCTAGAACTTTCACTGGCACGTGAAAGGCGTTGAGTAAATATTCGTGAAATGAAGGGATGAATCGTGGTTTGTTTTTCATGGTTTCTAGCATGGGTCATGAAGGCATGTCCTAATGGAAACTTGGTTAAGGTAGACATCATCTAAGAGGCAAGGATACAAAGACTTGGAGAAAGCACAACCCTTCAAGTTCCTTGGAGCCACACCTGGAAGCACGTGCCACCCCAGAACCGGGGTCTGCCTTGCGTGATGAAGGCAGCTGTCACCCCAGACATAGTGGTGACCCGTTCTGAGGTGGGGCGTCAGCCTCGGCCGCTTCTAAGTGCTGGCCTCTTGCTAGGTCCCTCCTTCAGAAGTCTCCATGGCTTCTTCCTCCCTCTCATCTGGAACTTCTTTTGAATCATCAGCTTCGGTGTGCTGAACTTCCCACACTACTTTTCTAATCTAAGACAGCTTTATTTATTTTTGTTTTTAATTTGTTTTTAGGGTATGTCACAGCCACATATCCCTTTTTTATTTAAAAAAAAATTAAAAAGGGGCGCCTGGGTGGCTCAGTCGGTTGAGGACCCACTTCGGCTCAGGTCATGATCTCACGGTCTGTGAGTTCTAGCCCCGCGTCAGGCTCTGTGCTGACAGCTCGGAGCCTGGAGCCTGCTTCGGATTCTGTGTCTCCCTCTCTCTCTTCCCCTCCCCCTCTCATGCTCTGTCTCTCTCTGTCTCAGAAATAAATAAACATTTAAAAACCAGTAAAAAAAAAAATGTTAAATGTTTACTTATTTTTCAGAGGCGGGGGCAGAGAGGGAGGGAGACACACAATCCAAAGCAGGCTCCAGGCTCCGAGCTGTCAGCACAGAGCCCGACGCGGGGCTCGAACTCACAAGCCGTGAGATCGTGACCTGAGCCGAAGTCAGATGCTTAACCGGCTGAGCCACCTAGGGGCCCCTATATATCCCTTCTTCTTTATTATGTTTTCCGGTTAGATACCCATCCTTTCTGATAGACAGTCATCCTTGGATGATGTTGTTCCTTGACGAATTCTGTCAACTCGTAGAATGTGCTCAACAACAGATCAATGAACTGCATGGAGTGAACTCTGAAAATGTCTCTGTGTTGCTCTGGTTGGATTTTAGAATTATTCAAGCAACTGTAATGGACAAATGGCTTTCGCTTTAAAATAGATCACATTAGGGGCGCCTGGGTGGCGCAGTCGGTTAAGCGTCCGACTTCAGCCAGGTCACGATCTCGCGGTCTGTGAGTTTGAGCCCCGCGTCAGGCTGTGGGCTGATGGCTCGGAGCCTGGAGCCTGTTTCCGATTCTGTGTCTCCCTCTCTCTCTGCCCCTCCCCCGTTCATGCTCTGTCTCTCTCTGTCCCAAAAATAAAATAAAAAAAAAACGTTGAAAAAAAAAAAAAATAGATCACATTACTTCATTGTCACATGACCAAGTCTTCTACCTTCCTTGATAAGAAAATTAGGCCTTGTAAATGGTCTTGTCTCTGATGAAGAAGACACAGATCAGTCATTCTTGCAAGAGCCTGACATTGTGGTGAATAAGTCTTTTCTTGTCCGTAAGAGGAAATGCAGCTGTTGCTGTAAAATGTGACTTGAAGATAATGAAAAACACCATCACTTAAAAATATAACCCTTGAGTGCATTCCAGAGTCCCCATAGCTTCTTACCTTAGTGAAATCTGCCTACAAAGCCATCAGTGCCCAAGACTATAAACGTGACACTGGAGCATGGCAGTCATAGCTTTTAGATGATTCAGTTGAGAAGGTGTTTGGAGGATGGAATCCGGACAAAGAACTTTGGGTAAGAAGGTGCATAAGTTCAGAACTTGGACACAAAGAGGGTTAAGGTGAGGGTAGGACAAGGGGCTTGGGAGTCACTGGTTTTGGATGGGAATGGGGGAAAAATAGAATTCTCTTAATAAAAATAACTATTTTTTTACAATATCTTATAACCTGTCAGTCTATTTTCCATACACTGTATCCTGGTTCTTAGTCAATTATGCAAGATGGACAGTGGAGATGTCAGTGGTACTCATTATTGTTTGCATTTACATTTGAGGTGGTTGTTGGTCTAGGATGCTAGACTGACTCGGTCGTATAAAAGGAAGGTTCTGAACGTTGATCTGGCTGGAAGCAGCTCGAAAGGCCCACATCCTCACTGAAGGAGATGTTTTTGTTTATTTTTTATGTAATTTATTTTGAGGGGGAGAGAGAAAGCATGAATGCGAGAGGGGCAGAGAGAGAAGGAGAGAGAGAGAATCCCAAGCAGACTCCAAGCTGTCAGCTCAGAGACTGATGTGGGGCTTGATCTCAGGAATCGTGAGATCATGACCTGAGTTGAAATCACGAGTCAGGCATTCAACTGACTGAGCCACCCAGGTGCCCCAGGAGAATTTTAATTGTCTCTGTACCTTCCTGAGCACTTATTGTGCTTCATATCTTAGTCTACATATGGTAGGAGTTCAATAATTCATTTTTCTATACATTTAAGTGTGTCTGAGAATGTTAATTTCTTTGAAGTGCTGTAAAATAATATTAGTCCCCAGTAGCTAACAATTATAAACATATAAATTGTGTTTTCATTCTTCCTTCCTTTCTTTCTTCCTTCCTTTCCTTCTTTCCCTTTCTTTCTTTCTTTCTTTCTTTCTTTCTTTCTTTCTTTCTTTCTTTCTTTCTTTCTTTCTTTCTTATAATCCCAGCATCTAAGTAATGCATGCTTTATTTAAATATTTATTTTATTTATTTTGAGACAGAGAGAGCACATGTGCACAGTGGGCATGGGGGAGAGGCATAGAGAGGGTGAGAGTCTGAAGCCAGACTCTATGCTCTCAGTGCAGTGCTCAATGTGGGGCTCGAACCCATGAACTCTGAGATCATGACCTGAGCTGAAATCAAGAGTCAGACACTTAACCAACTGAGCTACCCAGATACCGCATAAATGCATGCTTTATTTAAGTAAGTGAATAGATACTCAAATAAGCAATAAAAGTATGAATGCACTCTTAAATAACATGCAGACCATCAAGAAGGAATATATACCATAGGAGTAAATACTATCTAATAGCTTTTAAGAAATACTATAAATATTGACGCTGTGAATGCTATATGTTCATATTTAATATTTATGAAAGCTTTCATACTGCTTACTAATTCATTCATTTAAAAAATTTTTAACGTTTATTTGTTATTGACAGAATGCAAAGAGACACAGAGAGACAGAGCATGAGCATGGGAGGGGCAGAGTGAGGGGGAGACACAGAATCTGAAACAGGCTCCAGGCTCTGAGCTGTCAGCACAGAGCCCGACGCAGGGCTTGAACCCACAAACCACGAGAGCAGGACCTGAGCCAAAGTCAGAAGCTCAACTGACTGAGCCACCCAGGCGCCCCACTAGTTCATTCTTAATAAAATTACATTGCCTTCCTACCTTTTACAAATAAAACCAGAATAAAATCCATTAGGCTACAATGGTGCTATTAAAGACTGAAGGAAAAAAGCATTTATTTTTCTTCTTAGACAAAAGAAAAAAGTTCTGTCTAGGAGCCTAAAATTGCTAACAAAATTAAATATCTGTGACCTTTGTATGCTTATTAAATTAAAACTTCATT
Source organism: Panthera onca (assembly GCF_046562875.1). Classification (NCBI taxonomy): domain Eukaryota; kingdom Metazoa; phylum Chordata; class Mammalia; order Carnivora; family Felidae; genus Panthera; species Panthera onca. The sequence continues at coordinate 200,545,378 of NC_138342.1, forward strand.
GATTAGACATTATCTATACAGTTAAATCTAATTTTTGGTATGGATTTTTTATGACTTTCTCAAGATCTTACTTATAAAAATATGTTGTTTACATGAAAGAGAAAGTTATTGGTGGATTAGCTCACTTTAATAATATTTTATTCTGAAAGTCTGATTTCTAACCCTACTCTTTAAATATACGATTTGAAATTGTTGAAAGACAACCAACCAAATTCAAACTTGAATTTGAAATTTTATATACATTAAACCATTAAAATTATATTCAATAAATTTGCTTCAACTTTCATGCCTAAGAATATTAAATTAAGAAAATGCCTTTTCCTACAGATGTGCTGTACTCCTTTTTTTTTAATTCATGGGAGTTTATCAAAGAAGATATTCAGTGAGCAGGCTTAGTTGGTTGAGCTTCTGACTTTGGCTCAGGTCATGATCTCGTGGTTTGTGAGTTCGAGCCCCGGATCGGGCTCTGTGCTGACAGCTCAGAGCCTGGAGCCTGCTTCAGATTCTGTGTCTCCCCGCTCTCTGCCCCTCCCTACACGTGGCTGAGTAAAGTATTACATGAAATAGACGTCGTCTATTGGTTTTCCAAACAGGATAATACTATTGTTAGAAGTTCTCTTGTCAAAAGTAGAGTATTTTTGCGATTGCCAACTATGGGTGTTAATGTTACTGTTCTCTTGCAAATCGTTGAGCTAGCCATTCTGAATACTGGTAGAAAATTTTTATATTATTCTCCTAAAAGAGTCTGTGCAAAGGAAATACAGCCCCTCACTCCTAAAGAGCGTCTCTCGTGCTAGAGAGGAGGCACAGATCTGACATGCTGTGCTCGGTGCATTTTGAACCTGGACTCTAACATCGGAGGAGTGACAGCCTGTGATACCCTGATTCAGGAGCGAGTTCTCTGTGAGTCAGTTGATGGGAGCAAACACATCCACAAAAACAAAGGGAGCAGTGGAAGAAGGAACATCGTAGCATAGAGGCGAACGGATAGCCCTCTGCGAATGGGGTGCTGGCTGGGCTCCCCTCAGTCGCCTCCCAGGGTGACCCTCAGGCACCCAGTCTGAAATACTAGCGTAGAAACCAAGGAAACTACCCTCACTGAGTGGCTTCTGTCTATTAGGCATTGAGTTGCCATGACTCATCCCTTTTTCACTGAAATGCCAAAAAAGCCCCATTGCAAACAAACTGAGGCTTTCATGTTGCATGCAGGTGGATGTCTGCTCCAAAATCTCACTTCAGGACGTGTGTTTCCCAGCATGTCTTACTGTGGGCTCTGTCTGTGGGCACGGCATGAGGGTAAAGGCTGTGATTTATGAATTTCTGTCTTTTTTTTTTAACATTTATTTATTTTTGAGACAGAGAAAGACAGAGCATGAACGGGGGAGGGTCAGAGAGAGAGGAAGACACAAAATCTGAAACAGGCTCCAGGCTCTGAGCAGTCAGCACAGAGCCCGACGCGGGGCTTGAACTCACATACCGCGAGATCGTGACCTGAGCCGAAGTCGGACGCTTAACCGACTGAGCCACCCAGGCGCCCCTATGAATTTCTGTCTTAATCCACCCTACTAGAGATAGAAAATGTGGGATGGCCGGAGAGAGGTTCACAGCTCTGTCACTTTTTCTTTGAGATAAGTGGTTATATTACTTGAGGGCATCAGAGGCCACCTACTGTGTTTATCTATGTGTAACATGTAAACTTTCAAGGTCGGTGCCAAACATTCAATGTCCAGAGAAAAATTCATTCATACATCACGAGGTGGTTAGATCAGAGGAAAGGGAAAGCTTCGACTCATATTAGCTAAGCTCACAAGTGATTAATGCATAAACCAGAAAGGAACTATATAAAATTCTAATAACATATGAGTGTCCCTGGGAAGGGGCCAATGATTAATCTTTGTAGTTGATCGTGATGGAGTCTGACAGGTGGGTTATGAGTTCCTGGTACTTCTGTCCGGAATGAGTCAGGTGGAAGAATTTTCTACTCTGGACCTTCTTCAGACACACCACACCACACCACACACACACACACACACACACACACACACACACACACACACACACATGTATTCTTGCCTTGGAGATACCATTTCCTAGTTTCATGGTGAGAATTCCCATTTCTGTGTTCTTATTTTTGGTTGCCTGCTCATTTCTCGTCTGGTTCATTGTCAGCATTTAATAGAAACATAGTGACCTGAGGGTTTTCCATGACTGGAATTTGGGCCTTTGTCAAATTCTTCACATATATTTTAAAATATATTACTTCTAGAAGAATGTGATCTCTTCAATTACAAGTTTGACTATTTCTCTTGGTGTATTTATTTTTCTTGGTATATTCTCAGGGAGTAATTACTTCTTCAGGTTTTAGAAGTGCATCTATTGACTCAGAATAGTGATAAGGTAATAATTAATGTAATAAAAGACTAAACAAACCCCCTCAGAAAATAGATGTAAATCTTTAAACACGGGGAAGTATGTGCTTGATTAAACGAATCTACCTCTCTCCTTTAGTTCTGGGGAATTCAATTTCTAGTATAACTTATACATTTTATGATTTATTTTCAGACTTCCTTAAGTGGTTCTGAGAGATACATATCCTTTTTAAAAATAAACACCATATGGGCGCCTGGGTGGCTCAGTCGCTTAAGCGTCCGACTTCAGCTGAGGTCATGATCTCACAGTTTGTGAGTTCGATCCCCGCGTTGGACTTTGTGCTGACAGCTCAGAGCCTGGAGCCTGCTTTGGATTCTGGTTCTCCCTCTCTCTCTGCCCCTTCCCTGCTCATGCTCTGTCTCTGTCTGTCTCAAAAATAAACAAAACATTAAGAAAAATTAAAAATAAACACCATTGCATTTATTTTTAATTGATAATTGAAATTTGCTATATAGAAATGTTTTACAGGAAAACTTGAGTGATTTACATAATTTAGCATTTGTGGGATGTCATTTGATGGATCTTACGTTTTTCTTTTTGCCATAGGCCCCACCTTCTAAAACTATTACTTTGGAGATTTGGTTTCAACATACAAATTGGGCAGGGGCGGGGGAAGGGGGGATAAACATTCAGACCCTGGAAGAATCCTCTGTTCATTACAATAGAAGTGGGGACATACAGCTATGCTATTCAAAACTTCGTGTGTATGAGGATCACCTGTGGATTTTTAAGAAGCAGATGGAATCCTCTAGGTCTACCGTGGGGCCTGAGATTCCAAAATTCTAACAGGTTTCCAGTTGATGAATAAGGATGTGGAATCCCACTGAGTAGTGACAAAGTAGAAGATGTAATTTACTCAATGGATCTTATTTTCCTAAATAAACTAGTATATGTTCTTGTCATCATTCTTTTCCTTGAAGGTCCTATAATACAGTCCCTGAGACAAGTGTGAAGATCTAAACCTGGTTGGCTCAGTTGGTTACGTGTCGGAGTCTTGATTTGGCTTTGGTCATGATCTCATGGTTCTTGAGAATGAGCGCCAAGTTGGGCTTTGCCCTCACAGTCAGGAGCCTTCTTGTGATTCTCTCTCTCTGTCTCTCTGCCCCTCCCCTGCTTGTGCGCTCTCTCTCTCTCTCTCTCTCTCTCAAAATAAATCAACTTTAAATGCCTTTTTGTTCTTATTTAGAGGATGCATTCATCATACTACTTGTAAACCCTTCTACCACAATTTTTGTGTATCTTAATATGGAAATAAAAGATTAAGTACATTTTTCAACATTTCATCATGAAGAGTAACAAGGCTTTATCTCCCCGTCATTATTATTTAAGGAGTCTTGTGGCGTGAACAACAATTTGTTTACAACCCATCAAAGTAGAATAGCCCAGTAATAGTATGGTCTGAGAGAGACGTTCCAAATTTTTGAGTTACAATAATGATACTCATTATGATACAATTATTTAATGGAATCCAACAATGATTCTTATGTCTAAGCCTAATTAATGGGAGAATAGTGAATTGTGTGTATATCACTATGGTCTTTTGTTAGGAGATGCCTTTTGATGATTCTATAAATGTCTAGTGAACTTGAAGAGGGATAATATAAAAAGAGAGGTACTGAGTTATTTTTGGGAAAAGAGGAAAATATGGATAGAGTTCGTGAGGAATGTAATATTTTTATTCTTTCAGTCTTAAACTGAAGGATATCAATGACAAACCTGTTTAAGCTGAATAATAGATTATTGGGTTCTACTAAATTAATTTCTGTATGTTTATTTATATTTAATTTTTATTATAGGAAATTCTAAGTGGAGGTGTGATTAATGCATACTAATAAGATTTTTATTATATTTTTTCAAAACTTCATATTTATTTATTTATTTATTTATTTTAATGTTTTCAAGTTAGTTAACATACAGTGTAGTCTTGGCCTCAGGTGCAGTGCCCAGTGATTCATCTTTTACATATGACATCCAGTGCTCATCACAAAATGTGCCCTCCTTAATGCCTGTCACCCAGTTCACCCATGCCCCACCTACCCCTATCAACCCCCAGCTTGATCTCTGTATTTAAGAGTTTCTTATGGTTTGCCACCCTCTCTGTTTTTATCTTATTTTTCTTTCCCTTTCCCTATGTTTGTCTGTTGAGTTTCTCAAATTCCACATATGAATGAAATCATATGATATCTGTCTTTCTCCGACTGACTTATTTTGCTTAGCATATACCCTCCAGGAATACTATTCAGCAATGAAAAAGAATGAAATCTTGCCATTTGCAAAACTTTATACTTAAAATGCAGAGCTTTAGTTATTGTGAAAAGATTGAAAAAGCATGAAGTCTTCAGGTAGGAAGTTCAGTAAAGCTCATCTAGTGCAGTGACCCATCTTGTGGCCTCCAGGAGAGGACTCTACACCTGTCTTGAGCATGGACCCAAAAGAAGATGTATGGTTCTTGAAGAGGCCATAGATACATGTTCATGTTCACCATAGATACAGCTCCTGTACCTTTCATCATTTGGTGCTTTCTCTGCTATCTGAAACCACAATGGGGATGACTCAGAATCTATATATTTTCCAACCTTGATAATATTGCACATATGTGGAAACAGAAAGTTTATTTCTGTCCTTTGCTGTCCTCCTTTTCTCTGACCACACCCCTCTGGATCTGTATCCTGATTCCAATCATTGCTTCAGAAACAGGGTATCCAATATGTGGTGGGGAGGGTTGCTACCTTTCCATTCTAAACGGTATTTCTACAATAAGGCCTTGCATTTGCATGAAAATAGCTTCTTGCGATTACTACATCCTAACATTAGTTCATATTGAGGTTTCTGTGCTTCATTTTTAATTATACCAACTTATGCTCAAGTCAGATCTTTCCCATCTTGTACTTGCAAAATGTTGTAGTCGTTACCATGTCACTTTTTTCTTTGAGTGCATAGGTGTAAACTTGACTGCAGAAGTACTTACTTTTCTGTGAACGGTAGCTTACTGCGTTGACATAATAAAAAAATTCAGGGGGGTTCAGACATTTCCTTCCAAAGAGATTCATAGTCCTTCCTTCCCTGCCATGTGTGAGAGAGATCTCTTTCTGGTATGGCCTAGGGTGGATGATGAATGAATATTTTAAATAAAAATGAGTCTTCCGCCCATGAATCATTATATCCAGCATTTCTATTTTCCACATCTCACCGCACTATCTTAAGGCATTATATCTTAGAGAACTCCAGGTACACATATCAATGTTCCTAGACCAGAGGCACTGAAGAAGTCACAGCAGGGAAGAGATGACTGGGTGACAAGTGGATAGGAGATGGGGAGAGGTGATAAATCAGGAACCCAATTAATATTTTCATATCTAAGTATATTATATATATTGCTTGGTTCATTACATTTTATAAAGGGGGGGGAGTCAAAATAGGTCTTATGTCCCAACAGACCCACAGACACTAACACAATATAATGTTCAGATCATTTTCAAACCATTTATTTATCGAGTACATCATGCTTATATTTCAATAACACAACATATTAAATAATTTAAGACTAAAATTGCACTGCGATTTTCCCTCACATAAAATAAATCAGTAGCCTGTATTTTAGGATATGCAGTAAGATCCAAAGATCAACATTTCAATTATTGACAGGTTTCTTTCATTTTGATGCATGAATTTCATAATTTTTTCTCATGATAATATTTAAAAACAATAAAGTAGTATGAGACCTGTCACTCTAAGAACACCAATTAAATTCCTCCCTTAAGTTTTGGATAAAAAGGGAAAATGGCAGAGTTGATACATAATTTTCTAACACTCTGAAAGATAAATAGAATTAATTTTCCACTTCTGAATATTTTAAATAGACTGGGGTGCTTTATTGTAAATGTACCAGAAAGTTGAATGATGGCAGTATTAAAAAAGTCAGCTACCTTCCCTCTGAACGTCAACTGTAGAATAACATGATCAATACCCTTTTGGTCCCAGTAGAGGAAATATTTGGTTAGTATTCTCAGAGGTGGGTTTACCCCACCTACAGTACTGGGCAAGCCTCCAGCAGTCTGTTCACATGATCATCTGTTTTTCTAAAATGTGAGATATTAAGATATTAAAACTGCAAATGGTTAAGACCACCTTCTCCTTCTTTTCTTTAATTTTTTTAATGTTTATTTCTGAGACAGAGAGAGACAGAACATGAGTGGGGGAGGGGCAGAGAGAGAGGGAGACACAGCATCCGAAGCAGGCTCCAGGCTCTGAGCTGTCAGCACAAAGCCCAACGCGGGACTTGAACTCACAAACGGTGAGATCATGACCTGAGCCGAAGTGGGTGGCTCAACCAACTGAGCCACCAGGCGCCCCAAGACCACCGTCTCTTTCACCTTGACTTGTCCATTGCTCTCCCCCTCATGCTGAGCAACCAAGGGCATTTTGAGGACACAGCTAAGACGTTCAGCCACTGATATATTCTCTTGTCCCTAGTGAGAACGATTTGTGGGGTTCTCGGTTGTATCATGCATAATTAAGGTTCTGTTAGCCATGCTGTTTAGAAGTGGCTCCTGGAAATCCTCATACCTGGTGCTGTAACATTAACACGCAAAGCCTAAGATGGTGTCATGTGTGAATGCATCCTCAGGGAACTGGTGCCTCAAGTACATGAGTATAGAAGAAATAAAGACTGACGTGTATGGGGCCAGTAGCTAGGCTGCGGGAAAGGTTTCCAATCATCAGACTTGGGTATGATAAATGGGGGGTGAAGTCCTTGTTGAAACCCAGTCAGGCTGTCAGAACTATACTTGGTTATGCCTCATGTATTACTATAGATGTCATATAACTTTTGCTTTTTTGTTTATAGTGGCATATTTGATAACTCAGATATGAATAATGATGCACGTGATAAACCTCAACTATGCCATTTGATTTGCAATTGGGGAAGACAATTTAAAACGTTTCAGTAGAACACATAAGAAATTACCATCTTGTGGGTGTTGTGGGTGTTTTTGAGAGGCACCAATGCCTTTCTCCTCTGTCTACTTAAATACATTTATCAAATAATGGGAGAGTCGAACACAATCAAGTGTGACAAAGATGAGTGTTGAAATCATTGGAAATTATTCTGCCGTAGAGAAGCAAATAATAAAAAAGCTAAGTCATACAAAATAAATTATTCCTTAAGAGAAAGAGATATATTTTGAATAGAAATAATTAGTAGGCTTTTGTCTTGATTGGTAAGCCAATTAATGATGAACAGTGAATTACATAGTTGAAGAAAGATTTAAATCTCTTGCTGATTTAACTCCAAATACTCCCATCAATATTAACATAAGTCTTAGCCTACAGCACTGCAATAAAGACATCAGCCACAACGTAATTTATAGGTGTCAATCCAAAGAGTATTTATTATCGATAATTCCAGAGACAAGTTTGAAAAAACCTAGAGACTTATTGATCATGCATGAAAGTAACCTGTTAGAAATCTTCCCAAATTGGATAATACAAAAAAATCATATGACATTAACAATAACTAGCTGTGAAGATAGACAAAGCTTTCTATTAATATATTTTTTTAAATGTACCCTGATGGGGAGGAAAAACGAGATGGTCTGTTTTTCCTGTAAAAAATAAGAGTTGTCCTATGAAGGCCTGATGAAAGAATATGCACACAAAAGGTAGAGGAAAAAGAATTATAAATGTGCATCAGGCAGTTAAGTCATCAAAATAAAGTTTTTCTAAAATTTGCCATGTTTTTGGAATTTGCTTCTTTAAAAAAAAGTTGAAATATGTTCTCATGAATTCCATCATTCTACATTACGACCTTTGTTCCTATTTTTTTGGAAAGTCACTACAAAATTTATTGCCATGTATTTAGAATCATGGCTTTAAAACTGGATAGCCATTATGTACACACATACATATATGCACATATATAATATATACATTCTATTATGTAACTATATTTTATAGACTGGCATACCTTTCACACACACATTCTGTACACACAGACACACACGTGCACATGTGCATGCATGTGCACTCACGTATACAAATAAAAGTTTCACAAAATAATACTTGCCATTGATATGTGATGTAGACTTCAATAGTTTCTATCCTGTTTGATCCTTGTTTGTACCTTTAAAATTTTTCTTAATGTTTATTTTTTAGAGAGAGAGAGAGAGAGCATGAGCAGGAGAGGGGCACAAAGAGAGGGAGACACAGAATCTGAAGCAGGCTCCAGGCTCCGAGCTGTCAGCACAGAGCCCCACACGGGCTCGTGAACTTCGGGATCATGACCTGAGCCAAAGTCAGATTCTTAACTGACTGAACCACTCAGGCAACCCTAGTTGATACCTTAAAAAAAAACAAAAAAAAAAAACATTGCTGCTGAGTCCTTCTTAAAATGATTTCAAGTCTGCATTAGCTAAGGTAAAATTTCAAACCCTGTAATATAGCCCTTCAAAAATATAGATTTTTAAAGAAAGAAAACAGTGCCTTAAGGGGCTTGAGATTCTACTGGCTCCTGGGGGTGGAAGTGATCGGACAGCATCCCTGCTTCAGGGTGCTCACGCTTGAGTCATATGATTGTGTTCCCAAATGAGAATGGTTTTGAGGCAGGTGTGCATAAGGCACAGTGGGGACAGAATGTAAGATCAGCTCGTCCTGCTTGGGGACCTGCCAGAGAATGTTCTGGGAGATGTGGTGTTTCACCTGTAGGATGTGGCAGCTCGCAGTGGGGAAGGGAGGCACCCGGAAGGGAGGCTGGCCACTCAGACATTGCCATGGGTCTGGAATTTAAACTTGAGATGCTGCAGGGAACTTCCAAAGAACAGACGGCCAGGAGGCACCTGCTCGGTGCCGGGAAGGATCCCTCCGGGAAGGTGGAGATGACGTGCGGGACAGAGACAGAGGGACTACAGAGGAAGCCGTCTCGGGAAGTAGGGCAGGACTTGAAGGCCACGACCAGGGAGTCAGGCTGGGAGGGACTGGATGAGATGTAGCAGTACGGGCTTCTCTGAGGCCAGACCCGAACCCCCTCTACGGATTGACTGCTCTCCCGTGATCCCACCGGCTTAGTGCTCTAATGAAGCCTGAAGTCTTGGATGGATCGGTCCCAAGAAGACCTATTCTCCTTTAGAAATGAAAAATCTCTGAGGGCTGATTTTGACTTTTTCCAATTTTTGGAACCGAGTACAGAAGGATTTTGTTGTGGATTTCATCTATAAAAAAACAGTTTGGGTCTTTTTGTTTGTTTTGTTTTGTTGTTTATTTCAGTGAGGTCACATTCATGTGTCCTTACTTCCATCCATGTTCTAGACAGTGAGCGTGTTTCAGATGTAGATGCGCTAAATAGGGAACCCGACCGGAGCTAAACATTTGTGAAGCTCACATTAGGTGAAATTTCCCCATTAAATACTCAGCCTTTCCATCCACGTCTACCCCACGTCTATTCTGCGCCAGCTCCGCGTGAAATTCTGCTTCTTCTGTGACTAAAAACCTGAACGTGACAGTCTCAAGAACATAGACTTACTTTACGAGACATACGTATTGAACAGATACAAGGAAACTGGATGAGATATATTAGGTAAAGTGCGCATGCCTCTGTGTGCCTGTGTATGTGTGTTCAGAAAGAACAGTATGTCAGTTATTAAACCGCATTCCTGTGACTGTCAGTTTAACTTGGAAGACTCCAAATTATTTCTGCAAGAGGAAATGTATTTTTCAAACTTGTTAGGTCCTTGAGTAGGACCCCCAAATACGCAGTTTTAAGCAGAATAGATTACTGCATGCGTGAATATATTGTGTGTGGTCCCTAAGCCCGGAAGAAAACAGCACATTTTTCCGATTCTAGATCATGACCTGTAGTTTTCCTGAGACAGGAACATGCATCTTATGTATTTATCATAAAGATCTGGATCCTATGATCAGAATGGCACGCCATTAGTCATTATAATAAAGCCAATTTAGTTATATAACACATCAGTAAATAAAAATTTCGTGTCATGCGCCTAAATTGTACCTTGTCCAGAAATGACAATAAAAAATCTTTTGGAAAGATACAACTTTATTGTTAAAAATACAGGTCTGGGTTTTAGGGAAGCATCTTTCTGTAACAAACATACTCCTTTGAAGTCTATCAAACACAAAGGTTTACACCTACCTTTGTTTGTCCTAAGCCTGTGTTTGAGACCCCAGCTAGCCAAGCATCCCTTTACTGTCGTCCTAAAGACCTGACCTCCCCTCGGTCTGTGACCCGAGCTCTCTTTACCGTTATCACCTTCTTTACCCTCACTCGTCCTCCACATTACATGATTGAGAAAGTGTATGCTATCATTAGATCATTTCAGTGTCAGACTGTCAATTTCAAATCCAAGTGTCAAAATTTAATTTCTCACCTTTCCCCCAAACCAGTTTTGCTGTCAGTCTCCTAGTCTTACAGAATTAGCATCTTTGGGGGGGGGGTGTGTGGGGGTTAATGTTTGACTCTTCCTTACTCATCTACCACCTGCAGCCAGCCCATCAACGGATAATTCCCAAAAGACAGTTGTTTCCACTTCTTCCCTGGCTGAGTTCGGTCCAGTCCTTTACTTACTCTTTAGGTCAGCACAATTAATCCAGTTAATTGATTTATGCCTTCTAGCCTTTTTTTTCTTTTGTTTTAAGTACCTTTTCTGTGAAATCATTTATATATATGCTATATATATGATTTCATCATATATACATGATATATATCTGATATATATATATATATCAGATATATATATATATATGTATCTGATATATGTATTATATATAAAATACTCTGAATGTGTGAAGTCTAGCACCAGTGGAAAACGGAGGCGAGGAAGCTGGGTCCGTGCTGAGAAAGTACACAGTGTCTATAAAGGACCTGGTCACTAGTAGGTCTGGCCGCCACGCTCTCTGTTAAATGCAAAACTCAGGATGCACACAAGCCGTGAAGGGCACGGTGGTTGGCTGGGACTCGGGACGGGAATGGTTGTAGACGGGAGCCTGGTAACCACAGCTAATGTTTGCTGAGCACTTAGGCGCCAGCCCTGTGTGAAGCATCGCTTATGCGTGAGGGAGGAACAGCTTTCCGTAATGCACACACAAGCTGACTGAGGCTCTTATCCCAAACTCCTGTGGGTAAAAGTGTGAGGGCGGGCGCAGCATACCAAGCTGGCTCCCAGCGTCTGCACTATCCTATTTAAGGCAGAATCAGGTTTTTTCCCCCTAACATTCTTTGATTTTGCCTCGTGTCCCCTCACAGTTTCCTCATTCACTGTTTCCTCTGGGAATTAGGTCTCACCTCCTCACTCCGACCTAAACTACACAGCACAATGTTTGCAAAGCCACTTTCTGAAGCTTCGAATTGGCTCTTCACTTTTCCAACGCCCTTCCCCGCCTTCCACCCAGTCCCTGTGGCCTCTTCTGTGGCACATGATTTTGAGCTTCTGACTTCTCCTGTTTTCTCAGATTTTCCCATCGGAGGGTGTTTCCAGTTCTTTCTGGTCAGGCGGATTCCTTCCCCAATTTCCAAATGAATGCCGTTTTCATCCTGGAACTGTTTCCGGGTCCCTCTAACCATTCATTGTGATTTCTCGATTATCTGAGTATCTCCGCGAATCATCAGTTATTCCTTCCTGGATCCCAAACGTGGTGTGCTTTGATCTGAAGAGAAGGAAAAGTGAGAGAGGTTTTTCTCTTCCCTTTGTTGCTCGCCACCTTGTAAAATCGGATATTGCTGCGTTCTGTCGGCACAGAGAACGAAGCATAAGGTCAGGAATCCAGGACTGTAAGCATCAGGTCGGCAGGATGAGCTCACACACTAGAATAACACAGCTCACGAGAAGCAAAGCTTTCCAACAAACATTAGGCATCCCCAAGAAAGCTGACGTGGGCTAAACACAATGTCTAAAGATAACCTGAGTTCCTCAAGCAGCTCTACAGTAATATTAGCAAGTCATGTATGAAATCCATTCAGAAAAACGTGCGACAGGATAGCCCTTGTGTGTCTGGGAATGGGCCCATTTATCACCTGCTCATCATGAAATCCTTAACAAGGCAGGGATGCTTCATGACGTACAGTGGGAGCAGAAAGTCCTGCTTCTGATTCCTGCACCACCGCTTGGGAGCGGTGTGACCTTGGGCCAATAACTCTGAACTTCACATCCTGAGATGAGGACTAGGAGACTAACCGTGCCTGTCTCCTGGGGACACCGTGGGGGACTGAGGTAAGAGGAAGCCCCAGGAGTGTGTGACACAGCGCCCGCACACGGTGGCAGGGACCTGCTGCTCACCCCGTCCTCCCCATTCTTACCGTTGCCCCCGACATTAGATGTAGTAAACCTCCTTCCCTTCTTCTCTTGGCAGGATGTGGAGTCTTAGGGAAGAGACCTATAAAGGAGAAAGAGAGAGGCAACATTTTCCTGACCTTTAATCTAGGTTGGATTGAAATGTAGTAGAAAGTTCGACATTACAAAGAAAATCTGTCTCCCTTCAAAACTTCCGGGTCTGCCTAATATGTACTCTCACTCTCGGACAGAGAGTTGATTTGGGGCTGATAAATTGACGGTAGGAAGACAATTGCCCTGGCAACAGAGAATCTAGGACTGCATCCCGGCTTGCTAACTCGGTGGCTGGCATTTGAGAAGCAATTTAAAAAGTCAATTGAATGAGAATGTTAGACCTTAGCATTTTTCAGTGCTAAGATGACTGAGGTGTCCTCTGTCACTCAGTGGTAGTAATGAATGTTCTGAAAGAGAAGGAGGTGTCTCACGCTGTGCAGGGGACATTCACCTGTCATGTGTACAGACGGCCTGAACACCAGCCCCCCCACCCCAAATCCCTTTGCTCATGCCTGTGGAGGCTTGCCTAGTCTTCTTTTCGAAATTTTAATGAGGAACAATTCACTACTACTGAGGCAACTTGTGTTCCATCAATTTTGATGTGCTTTCAAACACCCCAGCCCTCCCCGACAGCATCTTACAATCATCCAAATGGAAGTTTCCACAGAATCACAGGGTATAACAAGTAGTTTGCTAAAGCCAGACCTCCGAAGGGAAGCAAAATGCTGGGGCCCTTGTTAGCTGGGGTAAGCAAACAAACACAGAATCGCTCACTGTGGTAGAGTTTAGCCTATGGATCCAATACTGGAAATAACCAGGTCCTCGAAACGAGGCTGGAGATGGCCCTAGTCAGTTTCACTACATGAGCAAACATTTTATTTGCCCTTAAAAACAATGGATGTCTCTTTTCTTTGCATGATCCACTCACCTCAGGTCAAAGCATCATTTTATTAAAAAAGAAAAAAAAAAAAAACATGCCACCAGAACATAAAAGATATTTTTCTGTATAATATAGTTGTATTTTGTTAGACAAGTGTATTTTCACGCTCAGCCTTATTTTTGCTTCTCTTTCGGGGCACCTGGTGGCTTAGTCGGTTGGGCGACTGACTTCGGCCCAGGTCACGATCTCACGGTTCGTGAGTTCGAGCCCCGCGTCGGGCTCTGTGCTGACAGCTCAGAGCCTGGAGCCTGCTTCGGATTCTGTGTCTCCACCTCTCTCTGCTCATCCCATGCTCATGCTCTGTCTCTCTCTGTCTCTCAATAATAAGTAAAACATTAAAAAAAATTATACTTCTCTTTCAAACCCCTTCACCAATCATTTAACAGTTCTTGATTTCTAGAAGTCAGTGTTACAACTTCTAACCACACCAAGTAACTTTAGAGCCAGAGACCCTGAATCAAACTTTAGTTTTCATCTCCTTTTGGTGCCAAAATAAAAACAAACAAAAGAAAAATTACATGCATAAAAGACTCAGAGTAAAATGCAAATTACTGTTCAGTAAGCTTATACTGTGAAATTCACATCCATAAATAATACTTTGGTTTCGTTAATGCTACTCAATTTACCACATTTTTGAAAACAATTTAACAAATTCCTTGAAAGAAAGATAATTGAAGCATGTCCTTGCAAGATGCAGAGGAATTTGTCAGGTGAATATATTTAAAAGTTCCAATATAAGCATTCACATATATTTTAACATAGCTTGTGAATGTAAGTGGAAAATGAATTTGTTTTTTACAAGTCCATTTGAGGTCAAGTCTCATTTCTGAAACAGAAATAAACAGACATGTCAGAAATGGTCAGAGATCACCATAATATAAGACAATTTATCATACTATATTAGCAAGTTTTAAGTTTATTTCTGTTTTCTTGTGTTTTGTTTTTTATAGTTTTCTTCTCAAGAATTTTTCCATACTACTTTTGTTTGGTCATAATTAGGGGAAAACTAAAAAAATAGATGATATCCAATGAACAAATGAATGTCTCATTGCATTAAAACTGCAACCTAGAGTACTGGCTAAAAATACTATCAAGGCTTGTGCTTGAATTATAGGTAAGTTTTCTGACATCTTAACCCGTGAATCTCCATCTGTCTAAATGGGCAACACACTTTATGTATTTTTGCTACATACCCTCCGGACGTATGAAGGTCCTGGTTACATAATAGATTCTAGTTCCTGTCTGGCTAACTTGTTCTTGCTTTCAGAGAGATATCTCTAGTCATTTATTTTCCTTCTGCATCATCTTTATGATTTGCAAGCACTAGAGTTCATTATGTGAACTTTTTACATTATTGCTTCCTGGAATGCAATCTTTGAATCTTTGCTTTTTTCTTTTCTTCTTTTCTTTTCTTCTCTTTTCTTTTCTTCCTTCCTTTTCTCTTTCTTCCCTTCACTTCCTTCGTTTCTTTCTTTCTTTCTCTTTCTTCTTTCTTTCTTTCTTTCTTTCTTTCTTTCTTTCTTTCTTAAGGAAATGAATAAATGTCTTCTATTCTAGCTTGCCTCAAATTTACACTTTAAATACCAACCTCAGCCTGTCTCAAAATATTTGGGGGGGGGGGCTTGATTTATTATGTTTTTATTCTCTTCAAAGAAACACGGTGGAGATTGGAAGTAGGTGACTAGAAAACCTAGAGACTGGAGAACCGACGTGTCTCTGCTACGTTGGTCTCCATACTGACTTCTGCCCCCCAGTTTTCCGCTGTTTTAGGGACCCTGTAAACGTTCACACAATAGATGAATGTGGACATCCACCAGCCTGCAAGGAAGTTGCAAGCTTATTTACTGCCCGAAGTTACTAAATCCTGGAGGATTTGGACACAATTAGAGCTGTAAAATGGCTGCTCAGTTTTTATCATGCCAACGGCTGAAAACGACATAAACGACAAGGGGAGTCGCTCAGCGAGAGCAAGGACATGGCCCGCGATGCTGCGCAGATGTGATGGCAATTCCCCGGGGGCTTGATTTACTGTCTTCTGTTTCCCAGGGTGATCAGAAAGCCATGCAGCTCTGACAGGTCACTTTCCATTAGTACAAATAAAACCCAGCAGCATTGCAAGACTGATTTGGCAAAGTTATTCAAAACTTAATAGATTGTAGAAAGGAAGTGCTTGCAGGCTCTCGCTGTTGGACATTTGCACAGCAGAATGGGAGCTGGGAGCCTACCTGCCCAGACTGGGGGGCCAGGCAATTTCAATATGTTAGCTCTTAAGGTGTTTTCACTTAGCATTGACGCTTCTAGAATCTAGAAAGGAGCCTTTCAATCGTCTTGCACTGTTTGCTGGAGGAGAGTGATCCCTGCCTATGGAGTCTGATAAATCTGTTGTTACCTGTGTTCTGGTGCTTATCGCTTTTGGGCAGTATTACTGGGAGTCTGTGAATCTGAGACTCTTCCTGCCTAGAATGAGGTAAGCAGGTGGCATTGTTGTAAGGATACGTGTGAGAGATGGAAAGCTTCAGACACTTCGTAGGCATGCTGGGAAATTCCCTGCTCCTCCTTCTTCTCGCCTAGTCTCTGATATTGTGAGTGTCATTATTAATATCCGTGTTTTTGTGGTTCTTGCAGTTGGTATCTTTGGGGCCATTTACGAATCTAACTTAGAAAAAAAGTTTAGAAAACAATGCAGTACTCAAGTCCCATGTGTCAAGATGATGCATACGCCTCATAGTCGGGGGAACCCCTCTGGAGTTTGCTTCACCCCCAAATAGAGGGAACCTGCAGAGCCCCCCCCCTTCCAGATAGTACAATGTCACAGACCATCTGTTGACGAGGCTGCTGTCCCCCAGGAGCTGGGAAGCTTCTTGAGGGCAGGGATGGGTTGATGTGCATTCCCTTTATCCCCCATGCTTATCAAAACATTCAATTAAAAACATACTGAATGGGGGTATCTGGGTGGCTCAGTCGGTTAAGCGTCCGACTTCAGCTCAGGTCATGAACTCGCGGTTCATGAGTTCAAGCACTGCACCGGGCACTGTGCTGACAGCTCAGAGTCTGGAGCCGCTTTGGATTCTGTGTCTCCCTCTCTCTCTGCCCTCCCCTGCTCCTGCTCTGTTTCTCTCTCTCTCTCTCTCTCTCTCTCTCTCTCTCTCTCTCTCTCAAAAATAAAGATTAAAAACGGAAACCAAAAAACGTACTGAATGAATTAATGAACAACTAGACATATGTTATAATGACTTATCTGAACGGATATTTGTCCCTTTCAAAGGCAAAATGCCTCAAGTGAATTTGTAAATTTTTAAAATGTTTAAAAATACTATTTGCTATGGTAAAAATAAATGGAAAATACAATGTCCAGAATGTTTGGGAAAGCGAGTATCTAAAGCTCATTCTAATTCATGAATAGAGGGTACATCTGTCATTTAGAAAAGAACATGGATTCCACAGAGTTGGGGCATGAAGAGGGTGACCCTAAGCCAAACAAAGGCAGGATGACCTGGGCATGGCCTTGTGGGGTGACCAACTGGGAAGGACTAATTGTAACTTCAAAACTTAAAGCAGAAATTGCCTTTAATTTTGTAGTAATATTTTGGAATGTAAAGCCTTGTTCTGGGACAACGCATTCTCATATAAATAAACCCAAAGCCTGAGTACCCAAGAGCAACTTATAACAGGTACAGATCCCATATTGGTCACCAGAATATGCAGCCTTCATATTCTTCCATGAGAGTCTTGGGCCTACGATGGTAAACTAGGAAATAAAACTCCAGAGCTTCCTGAATGAGTAACATCACAACAAGCAGGAATCTGATCCTAGCTTCACTGCGAGATGCCTGGAAAACCTGAGTCAGCTCAGGAGGGCTTTGTTTAAGGTGCACATTGGCCATCACTGCCTTTATTTTTTGAGATGTGCACAGAATCTAGGAAAATCAGCAATAGCCCCCATCAACACACTTCCTTTACACTTAATTCTGGTGTTCTTTGAACTGCCCCACCTACCTCAACTACTTTTTAGTCTCAAATTTAGACACTGACTTTCAGTGCGTTTTCATCTTCCAAGGCCTGTCTACAGAGCTCAGACATTTCTATCAGACCTAATTTGTCTTTGAGTTAATGAAACGTCTCCAGGATTGTTCTGAGTCTCCTCTGGAGAAAAATTCCTTCTTCTGCCTATTTTCTATCTCTTGCTTGTTCCGCATGATGACCACACTCCGTGGCCTGGGAATGTATCCAAGTACATTCAAGTGCTTTGCAAAGAGGAAAGAAAGAGTGAGAACGATGGCATCTGGCTTCTGCTCTCTGGTCATGATGAGGGCGGTGAAAACGCGAACGTGGTAGCACCTTGCCTGCTGACACACGTTCACGATCTGAGTATCACAAGTGACTTTTCAAGACTTTCCCCTTGATGCATGCCTAGAATGCAGCATATGAAAATACAGAATGTCAAAACTGCTGTATAGGTTTCGGACGATGAGGGTGAGACCAGGGTGATACCACCTTAGGACTTCAGAAAATAGCTTAGTACTGAAGAACATTCTGTCTTCGCTGGGACTGCTTGGGAACAGTTTACTTCCATTAGCTCTTATACATAAAGCCCCCATATGAGTTTCTCATTCATGAAACTCCTCCCTATAATCACGTAGGAGGCACAGGTTTTGAAAAGCTACTGGCACTTTGGAAAAAGTTGTCAATACTTGCTTCTCTCATTTTATTTTATTTTATTTTATTTTATTTTATTTTATTTTATTTTATTTTATATTTTTATTTTATTTTATTTTTATTTTTATTTTATTCTATTTTATTTTATTATTTTATTTTATTTTATTCTCTCCTATTTTATTTTATTCTATTCTATTCTATTCTATTCTATTTTTATTCTATTTTATTTTATTTTATTTTCATTTTCATTTTCTGATTTTCTGTCTCCAGCCTACTCCAATCAGTTGCTGTCTCTGGCATTTCCAGGACAACCACCTTGATGTGGATCGCTGATGGCTGCAGACCCACATGTAATGATTGGTTGTGCCTCCTATGTTCTTCCCTCTCAGCATCATTTGATAGGGTTCTAATTTCTCTTCCTTTTAACAATTCCTTTCTCCGGAAACCCCTGTTTCTTACCCTACCTCACGAGCCAGTTATAGTTTCCTGTGCTGGACTTCCTCCCTGCCCTGCTTGCAAATATTCACCTCTTCTGAATGGATATTCACTTCACACGTGATGTTTACATAGTTCCATCCGTACACAAATCCAAATGTCTGTCTCCCTGATTTGCTTCCCCCTTGCAATCCAGCTGTCCATCTGAACGTCCACATGGAGGTCTGACAGGTCCAATGGTTTCTTCCAACTCGACGTGCCCAAACCCAAGTCCCTGTCTTCTGCCTGCAATCACCACCCCTCCTTCCTCTTTTAATCTCAGCCAATGCCAGCTCTTTGTATCTAGGTGATTTGAACTGAAGTATTTTTTTTAGTAGCTAACAAACATCCAGTTATTTTTGTCCAGAGGAAATTCAGAAATCTTAATTGAGCACCTATTTAAATCTTGTCACAAATAGAACTACGTACAGCATCAATGTGGAAGTGTCTTCTTCCCAGGCAATATTAACCAGCTTAGATTTTCTAAAATCGGCAGGCATATATGCCAAAAACATATACTTACCCAATTTTGGTACCTGGAACCAAATAGCGAGTAATGACCGAGGTTATGAAAAGGGGAGGGGGTGGGTTGATTCAGGTAGAACACAGGGATCTGGTTTGAGCAGGTCAGGTGTGCCTGCCAAACCGTTATGTGGTGGTTCAGATGGACAGCTCGATTGCAAGGGGGAGGTAGATCATGGAGATGAAGTTGTTAGTATGTCCATGGTCTTAGGCAAAAACTGGGTACACATATCAGAATTCTGTACTGTTTTTCTTGCCAAAACCACCACAACCAAAATGAAGTATTTGATTTCTTCTTTAGTATGCCAAGTCCTTCTGCATGTTTTTTTTTTATTTCCCTCCAATCTTTTAGAATTATCATACACCTAATTTATACATAGATTTTACTTATGTACAAAGCTTTCATTGTAGAAAATTGTTCTTCTATGAAAATTTTCTCTCCCATTCTTAGTCCAGAGGTCGCTACAATACTCAGTCACATTGCTTAATTACAGTCACAAACTGGGCTGACATACACTGGCGTAATTTGGGAACAGAAGTGTTTAGGTGTTCCATTGAGTGATCATTTTATGGAGAGAAGGGATAGCATCGGTAAATCCAGCCCGTGGGCCAAGGGTGGATTAATAAAGGAGATTCCTGGTGGAGGAGTCCCTTGGCTGTGGTGGCTTCTTTGCCCTACTCAGCATAATAGAAAGCTCTGGTGTTACCTCGAATGACTTTTCTTACAACTTAGGTTACTAACTTTCTGTTGTTATTCCAGAATGCCTCATAGGGGTCTTATTTTCCATCTCAATTATTTCATCATCGTGTGTCTTCTACACGCATCTGTACAGTTCCCAGGGCAAACTATAAAAACCTATTTGTTCCAGGTCTTTATACTCCCTTAATGGCTTGACAGTCCATGATACTTCAGAGTCTCTTATTTACTGGCATTTCCAGGTCAGTTGTGTTCTTGTGATTCTTACTACACAGCAGGACTGGGAGAAGGGAATGTGCTCCCAGCAGACCTGGAAGTTCCAGAATAGCTGAAATGCAATGACAGCAGAACAGTGGGGCAGAGAAGACTCCTAGACACGCACCCCAGAGTTTCCATCGTAGGTAGCCACTGATGAGAAGCCCCAGAAGTCTCACCTGTCAGCGATGGAAATAGTACTGTCCTTCTGGTTGGCATTGTTTAGGTGCTCATTAAAGCTCTGTCCTTGGGGGTGTCACTTGTAAAAGGAAGTGGGCAACGTCGAGAGCTTAAGGAACAGAAGGCTCTGGAGAATGAAAACCAGCTCTGTGAGCTAAAGGGTGGAGTGCTCTATTTTTAGTTGTTTGAAGAGAAAGCTTTTGGTTGTAATGACCATCTTTGAGGAGTATGAAAAGCTTTTTTTTTCTTTTTTAAAGAACACACTACCCACTTAGTCTCTATCCCTACAAAGGATCAAAGAAGGAAAAAAAAAATAGTAGAAACACAAAAGAGCTCTTCCTGAATCTAATAACAGTGATGAAGCTACAACTGAAATTCTCTACCTGTAATACAGAACAACTTTCTGTCTTGATCCACATGCATGCAAATGGCCAGCCTAAACGCTGTCTCAGTGATCTACAGTGCTTCCTCATCTCTGTTTTGCGTGTCTACTATATATGTATCCTGTGTATTATGAATCCTTTGTCAGTATCTTGAACTGGTGTGAACAAACACAGCAACCAAAAAAAAAAAAAAAAAAAAGTGTTACAAGGAAGCTCCTATGACTTGCTTACAATGTCCAAGTTCAACTCTCAGTCATTACTTCTCTTAAAGCTGCAGTCTGTAGTGTATGAATGAGTGTTAAAAGAACTCTCCCAGAACATGGACCCAGAACCACAGCCAGAAGTAAAGACTGTAGAGAAAGTTGTAGGTCTAAAATTCTCTTTGCAACATCTTGAAAATGACATGGTTCTAATCAATGTCTCTACGATCACTCAACTTTTTTTTTGTTTATTTTTGAGAGAGAGAGAGAGCAAGTGGGGAAGGGGCAGAGAGAGAGGAAGACACAGAATCCAAAGCAGGCTCCAGGCTCTGAGCTGTCAGCACAGAGCTCCACGTGAGGCTCGAACCCATGAACCATGAGATCATGACCTGAGCCGAAGTTGGACCCTTAACCGACTGAGCCCCCCCAGGTGCCCCTAACTTATCTTAAGAATTAAGTAATCCAGGGCAAATTGTGGCCCTATTATTTTGGATAATTGGAGATTTCCTTCTCGGGTGCCAATAGCGAGGTTGGAATTTCTATGAGAATACCAAACATAAAAGGTTCAGCTGTGTCCACTTCAGGAGGCTCCTTTAGAGGAATAGAAATCTGAGATATACACCAGGTTGCTTCTAAACCAAGGTACTTGGTTCATTAGTGATTGCTAGGAAACTACTGAAAAGGAGGACCGTAAAATAGAAATCCCTTGTACAGTGTGCTCTTGTACAAGCTAGCAAAGCTACGTATATTCTGACCTATGTAGACAAAATAACAAAGAATTCCAACAACAAATGCCGCACTGAGTTTATGTCCCTGTGGTTTCATAGGTAAAGGCATCATCACCACCATCATCATCAGTATTGATTTAGTTCGGACTTCATAGAAGAGAAAGATCCTGACAGCGGCAGTGGTCAGGGAGAAATGACAGAAGACAGTTAAATAAATAAATCTGGCTCAGTCACGGAACTGTGCGGCAGGAATATTTATTCATGACCCTACACCACTTGTACCAATTCTCAAAACTAATAATTTTTAGCTCCATTCTCTGGTTTTACTTGCATCCTTTACACTTTTAATGATACCTTCATAAAATGGAGAACACTTTTCAGATACACAATTGATTTGGAGTGTCAGAATCGCAAATAGCGAAAACCACAGATTCTCTGTTCTGGCTGTAGAATAGGGAGCACAGATCTTCACGCGTGCTCTTTCATTCTGAATGTTTGGGCTTAAGTTGTAGACTCTTATAATTTCTATAGTGCTAATCACCTGACTTTTTGTTTTTTTAATATGGAGAGTTATTTTTCCATTCATATTATATTTGGAGTTTTAACAGTGAAATATACTATTGTCAGATTTCAAAAATACATATGCTACCTTAGCTACCAGATGTAAGCCTGAAACACTACAAGGCTGTGCTTTGTCTATACGCTATATGTTAACTTCAAAAATGTGTTAAGAATGTAAAACTCTGGCCATGGATTAATTTTATGCAGATAACTTGTTTTAGAAGAGGTTTCCATCATGTTAATTTAAAAATACAGCTCATTAGGTCTCTGGGTTGACATACATTTACTTTTATTTTTTGCAATTATATCACACGATATAGTATGTTGATTCTAGCTTCTGTAATAAAATTTCGCATATATGTATAACTGCACAGATATAAAAACCCAGTGTAATGATATTTATTTGTCATGCAGAAGGACTCTCAGCTGGAAGTATGTCAAATGAATATTATTTCTGAATCTATTATTTATATACCCCGGTCCCATTTTACTTTAAAGTATACCTAATGCGGTGTAAAAAAAATAGAATACATCCTTATACTTTAATGAACCTTATTGGCTTTTCATGTAATCAGCAGTGATCTTGATCTTGATGATAAATATGCCAACACATAATTTGGACATAGCTTCTTAAGAGTTGGTCACACGTCGATATTGATTTTCTGACCTGAAATACCTATTCTTACAATTTCAACATCAAATATTTTGCTGTGAGATGGTGGTAATCATCAGAGAAATCATGGAAATGTTTCTGAAGCATGCATATTTTCTCTTGCTTTATTTTTCTGAAGAGATCATGTTGCCAAATTGTGGAGTCTCACTTAAGTGCAGATAGATTATTCTTTTTTTGCCATCTTCAAAAGTACTATAAAAATGATTCACTGATTGCTGTTAATACCCCCAACTCAATTAAGTATCTGGTGTAAAAAGCGTGACCTTCAGATTCCTCAGCCTGACGGTTCGGTGTTATTCCCCTGGCCATTAGACATCTGTATAAATAGGAGTAATCACATTCCCCATGAAGATTTGTTCTTGGCAAGCTAGGAGAACACGTCTCAACACCTTACAGGGTCAGCAGTAAGGCAGACACTGCTTCTTCTAAACTCTCAACTCAGGTTTCTGATTCTTACAAGCATTGTCAAAATTCTTTGACGATTACAAACTGTACATGCCTTTTGGGCATTTTCATCAGAATTACACAAAGACATGATAAAAATGGACACAGACATGTGACTATTAGCTAAGCAAAACTGCTAAATCAAGTATTATTTGCTTTAAAATTTCTTCTCTTTTTTGATAAAATTTATACTACTAAGAGTTTATTTTAGACCAAAGAAAATTCATCCCACCCCATGGGGCAGAGATCCTGTAAAATAACACAGAATGTAAGTAATCACCTTTTGTGACTTGAATCAGAGGATAAAGTGTATTTTACATACTCCCCTGCTCTACAACACTAAACTCTGTGTTTCTAGAAATGATGACAGGCTTTCATGAATTTAGCCATTCTCCCTCTTGGGAAGAGATCCATCCCTACTGTGACTCTCAATCTTGGGAATCATAGATGTCGTAATTGGATTATCCCCAGTTAGCCAGTGAGAATGAGGTTAAGGCCTGGCATGAAAATTGCCTAAAATGTCTTTAAAAGTAGCCATCTACATAAAACTATATTACTTCCTTAGTGGGTTTCCCATGAGACCATATAATAGATTCCATTTCCACTAATGTACTCAAATAGGTTTTAATGGTGTTGGGTGTACGAGTCATATGTATAAGTCTCCAGAGAGAAAGCTGACCTCTGCCCTTCGCTGAAAGGAGATCAATAATGTTGTGCAAGATAGGGCACTATCTCCCTATCTCTGACTCTCCCTCACTCCCTGTATCTCCCTGACTCTCTTGTAATGCCAGAAGTAAAGAGAAATGATCCCTTACCACTCTACTAAAACCCTGCTGACCTTGAATCTGAAAAGATCAGCTGGGTATACATACAAAATAGGGTATATTAGGTCACGGTGTTTAATACGGGATGAATCCTTTTTTTTTCTTTTGCTGAGATTTCTAAAGTAGTACCACACTAATAGTATTTATGAGTTAAATGCCTCAAAAGAGGTTGAAGAAAATAAATATTTCCAAAATATTCAAGTAGAAGTTCATTCATGTTGTTTTCGTGACTAAAGGCTGCCAGTGTTTTCCTTTGAAAATGAGCTAATTGATTGCATTCAAACTAGGAAGGTTTTCTTTGTTCTTTTTTTCATTGAAGAGTGCAATGAGATATTGCGACTATTATTCCTATTCTCTTTGGGTTTGTACACCCTGTAGTCTAGCATTCCTCCAAGGAAGGAAGATAAACGTTTGTAAGTATTAGATCTGGTTTGGAAAATTCTGCCCCATTCAGAGTGTAATACAGAAGAGTCAGCAATCCTAGCAAGTTGTAATGGAAGCAGAATATAGTGACTCTAAACTGTAGTCCAAAATGCATTTTCATTGAATTTGAAGAAGCTGATATAATTTTTAACTTAGTCTGCAAGTGTATGTGATCAAGAGGAATTGCTATGTATAGCTACTTTGCTTTGGATAAAATTAAAAGTAGTATGCATATTAAATACACCACACCATATTTTATCTGCATATAATTTATATATTTCAAAATGGATCAAAGTCTATGTGAATCACGATAGTCAGGGATATATTTGTTTCCATTGGATAATAGTTGATTCGTTAGTATCCTTGCCCCTCATGAACCAGTAGAATAAAAAGAGTATGTTTCTATTAATCAAATACCGAAACTTATTATATAATGAAGAGATCAAATTTATCTATTTCTTCATTTAATATGTTGAACATGACTTTAATCGTGGAGATACATGGATAAGGAAAACACTGTTATGCTTAATTTGTTCACATGTTTGTGATAGATTACCTCGATTTCAATAGTATCACTTGATGAGATTTGTGCTTCAAGGACTTTTTATTGTTGAATTGCATTGGTGAGTTTCCATCATCTTCCTCATGCTCCCTATTTAGCTCTCATGTTAATCTTGAGAGGTTTATTGTATCATGGTTTTATAAATGAACCCATAAACCCAAGAATAGCTATATACTTAAATTCAGTTCAAGTAAAAATACAGTTAACCTTGAACAACATAGGTTTGAATTGTACAAGGCCACTTACAGGTGGATTTTTTTTATAAATATACTTCAGTACTGTAAATGTTTTCCTCTTTATTATTTTTAAATATTTTTTTCTAGTTTACCTTATTGTAACAATCAGTAATATATTACATCTAATGTACAGAATATGTTTAATTGACTATTATCAGTAAGGCTTCTGGTCAATTGTAGGCTGTTAGTAGTTAAGTTTTGGAGGAATCAAATTATATGAGGATTCCAATTGCACCCACATCAGAGGCCCTAAATCCATATTGCTCAGGGATCAGCTGTCATCTTTCTGTTAAGTAGCCAGGGGAGGGGGGACCTAAAAGACAGTGAGTCACAGGTTTATGGAAGTTAGGACGTTTGATCACTGTGAGTAGGTATGTCAGTGCCATAGATGACACTAGAATCTTGGTGTTCTGTTTGGATCTAAGGATTCTTTCCACTGTTTCATAATGGCCCTTATTAGCTTTTTGTTTCATGTTTATTTATTTTGAGAGAGAGAGAGAGAGAGAGAGAGAGAGAGAGAGAGAATCCCAAGCTGACAGCACAGAGCCTGATGCAAGGCTCAATCCCATGAACCATGAGATCATGACCCAAGCTGAAATCAAGAATCAGACACTTTACTGACTGAGCCACCTGGGTGTCCCATACTTTACTTATTTTTTTAAAACAATTATTTATTTTAGAAAGAGCATGAGAGTGAGAGAGAGGGGAGAGGGAGAGAGAGAGAATACCAAAAAGGTTCCATTTTCAGTGCGGAGCCCAACACAGGGCCCCATCCCACAACCCTGGGATTATTACCTGAGCCAAAACCAAGAGTCAGATGCTCAGGGCGCCTGGGTGGCTCAGTTGGGTATGTGACCAACTGGTGATTTCAGCCCAGGGCATGATCACACTATTCATGAGTTCAAGCCCTGTGTCGGGCTCTGCACTGACAGTGTAGAGCCTGCTTGGGATTCTCTGCCTCTTTATGTCTCCCTCCCTCCCTCTCTCTCTCTCTCTCTCTCTCTCAAAAAAAAATTTTTTTTAATATTAAACAACAAAAAAGAGTCGGACGCTCAACCAACAGAGCCGCCCAGGTGCCCTGGTTCCCTATACCTTTTAATGGAATTCTAAATCATATAATATTGGCCAAGATGATCTTACAAAACTTCAATTTTTTAAACGTTAAGAAGATATTTTAATATTACACTTCGAATGAGAAGTAATAGCTGCTAGCTTTGCATTGTGTCTCATTCCTCACCCTTTCTTTAAGGCAATATATTACACTGTATTATTCTGGTGAAATAGACTTTCTTTAGAGAAGAAGCAATCTTACAGAATTTCTTTCTATGATGTTTGTGAAATCTCTCCAGATTTGCTAAGACCATTATGCTAATATATATTCATTACCAAAACACAGCAAAAGATCAAATTTCCCTTTAAACATTTTTTAACGTTTATTTATTCTTGAAAGACAGAGAGAGTCAGAGCGTGAGCAGGGGAGGGGCAGAGGGAGAGGGAGATACAGAATCCCAAGCAGGCTCCAGGCTCTGAGCTGTCAGCACAGAGCCCAACACGGGGCTCGAACTCACAGACCGTGAGATCATGAGCTGAGCTGAAGTCGGATGCCCAACCGACTGAGCCACCCAGGCACCCCTCAAATTTCCCTTTTAAGTATGTCTATGTACCCACTGCCTTTGAGAACCCTAAATACAAAAGTCTCAAACCATAAACGAAGAGATGATGTTTCATGTTGTAAAGGAATTTTTATTTTATAAAGCTCACCACAGGAATCCTTCCCTTAAAAGGTTTAATGATCTGTAAGTAAGCATTTAAATTCAATAAGAACAGCTTATTATTTTGCAGGTAAAATATAGAAGAGAGAAATCTTAAGTGGAGGCGTTGGTAGCTATCAACAATTGGTAAAATCAGTCAAATCGGAGTTGAATGTATATACACGAGACTTATATAAGGCGTCCTTGTCAGTGCTGTCTACCACTTTAATGAGATAAAATTTTATTTATGAAAGTGAAAGGCAACAGTTCACGGTCTCAAAAGGAAATAGTAATTTACCCTTTCAAAATCACAAATGCATATTGCGAATGCTTTAAGTAATTTAAAACACCCTAGCTTTTACTAAAATTCATAAATCAAATTACTCCCTTCTGGGAGTACAGAGTAAATGGACATGTAGCTTTTGAGTAAAGTGGGAAAGGGAGCCAAGTTTGTATTTACCTTGCCCGTCGGGAGGCTTCTTCTCTCTGAATTCTGTAATACGTTGGACATCATTCCATAATTCTTGAAAATTTTTAAGGAAGTTGGTCATTGAAGTAGATTTTTTTAAAGAACAATTTAGTTACAAAACATTTGAAGGAAATGAAAGGCCCAGTTTCAGGAGAAATGAACCAATAAATGACAGTCTTTTAAGAACATTTCTAGTACAGTGAAAATCATGAGGAGGGGAGGGAGGGGGAGAGAGAGAGAGGAAGAGAATGACAGAGGGAAAGAAACAGAGAGAGTGAGGAGAGGAAGAGAGAGTGACACACAGAGAGAGGGAGAGAGATGGAGAGAGGAAGAGAGGGAGGAGAGAGAGAGGGAAAGAGAAAGGGAGACAAACAGAGAGGGAGAGAGAGAAGGGGGAGGGAGAGAGACATGGGGAAGAGAGAGAAGGAGAATAGTGTCAGGACGCCATTATTTCTTACTAAAATGTATTTATTTAGTCATGGAGGTCACAGGCACAACATAGGAAATTTATAATTTAAAAATGTGTGGTGCGTAAAGTCTCCCTCGTCTGCCCCTGCTGTCTCTCCCACACCCTTCTCTGGGATATTAATGTCATTAGTTTCTTGTTCATCCATCAGAGATTCTTTGTGCATAAAAACAAGCCACTTGTTTTTTCAGTATTCTAGCTCTTCCTCTGTTCTCACAAATGAGAACATAGTATGAACTTCCTCTTTATTGTGTTGTTTTCTTATAACACCACATCTTAAAGTTATTTTAAATATCAATATGTGGTGAACATCTTTCTTTTATAAAATCACGTATGGGGTACCTGGGTGGCTCAGTCGGTTAAGCGTCCAATTTTGGCTCAGGTCATGATTTCACGGTTCGTGGGTTCGAGCCCTGCGTCAGGCTCTGTGCTGCCAGCTCGGAGCCTGGAGCCTGCTTTGGATTCTGTGTCTCCCTCTTTCTCTCTGCCCCTCCCCTGCTCTCACTCTGTCTCTCTCTCAGAAATAAGTAACATTAAAAAAATATAAAAAGTATATACATATAGCTTCTAAACATACGGCTTTTCATTCACTTAATGTTGCAGTGTCTTTCAGGACTGTTTTAAAAAGTTTTCTTAAATTTCTTCTTGAATATTTGTTGTTAAGTTTATCTCTTCCCATTTTAAGTTTTTGTTGGTGTAGTAAATGGAATCTCTTCTTCCATGAAAATCTTTTACCGGTTGTGGCTTTTTTTACATGAAAGTTAATAATTATTTTGTAGTTAGTTTCTGTTGTCTTACTGAATTTTTTCCTTAGTTTGTAGCAACTTTTTTTTTTAAACTGATTTCGTTTGACTTTCTGGTATGCAGTCATATCATAAGCAACTAGTGACACCTCTTTATCTCCTCTTTTTCGTGGTTTATACATTTTACTTATTTATATTTTAATGTAGCCATTAATTCCTGTAAAATATTAAGTGATACGAGAAGTATTAGCAATCTTTGCCTTGTTCCTGTTTTTTTTTTTAATTTTTTAACATATGATTCGTCATCACACGGGTGAACATACAGTGTGTAAAGCGTGCTCTTAGTTTTTGGGGTAGATTCTCGTGGTTCATCACTTCCATACAACACCCAGTGCTCATCCCAACAGGTGCCCTCCTCAGTGTCCAACACCCACTTCCTTCTCTCTCTCACCCCCCATCAACCCTCAATTTGTTCTCTGTATTTAAGAGACTCTTCTGGTTTGCCTCCCTCCCTTTCTGTTTGAAACTATTTTCCCCCTCCCCCTCCCCCGTGGTCTTCTGTTAAGTTTCTCAAGATCCACATATGAGTGAGAACATATGGCACCTGTCCTTCTCTGACTGACTTATTTCACTCGGCATCATACCTTCCAGTTCCATCCACGTTGCTGCAACTGGCAGGATTTCATTCTTTCTCATTGCCAAGTAGTGTTCCGTTGTGTATATAAACCACATCTTCTTTGTCCGTTCTGTTTCTGTTCCTCTTTTTGAAGAGTGATACCTCTAAGATTTCACTATGAAGTATGAGGTTGGATTTAGAGTGAGCCCAATGGTTTTAATCATGTTAAATAAGTATCAATTTATGAATATTTGGATAATTTTAGTAAAAATAACTGTGGAGTTTTCATAATACGAGACATAATCGTATACACTTTTCCTTAATGCAGTCAAGTTTATACACTTTACTGCTCTTTCCCACCCTTTTAATTATACTACGGCATGATTCTCTTATCAGCAGCGTATATGTTCCGAGAGCCCCAGGGCACGTCGGAATCTGTGGGTTGTACTGAAGCGTGTATACTGTGTTTGTTTTTCCTGTACAACGTACGTGTAATAAAGTTTAATTTCTGCATTAGGCACAGTAAGAGATTAACAACAAGTAATAATACAATACAGTGATTATAACAGGGACTATAATAAAAGCTATGTGGATGTGGTCCCTCTCTGTCAAAATACCTTGTTGTCCCTCGCTCCCCCTTCTTCTTCTTGTGCTGATGTGAGGTGACAAGCCGCCTGCACGATGAGGTGACGTGGGGTGAGTGACTCGTGACCTCCTGACTGTACTCAGGAGGAGGTGCACCTGATTCTGGACAGTGGGTGACCGCGACACCTGAGGCTGTGGAAAGTCACACCCTGGGGAAGGGGGGACTACCGCACTGAGTGCCAGTACCTCTTTATTACTGATCACCGAGTAAGAAAGTGCTGAATATTCTTGGACTTATGAACGCCAGGTGATTCCTGGTGTGAGAGGAGACATGGGGTGGTCAGGCTTCCGGGTGTTAGGATTTTCCGCGGAGAGAAGACTTTTTTCTCTCACTACATGGACTGATTCTTCCAAGCATGGCTTCTTGGTGTCATTCTTTGGGTCACTCAGCCTCTTCTGAAGCAAAGGAAATTTGCTAACCAACCTCTCTCTCCACCGAAACTTCTTCACCATTACTGAAATACACATATTTTGCTTCCGGGATGCGCCTGTGTGTGTGTGTGTGTGTGTGTGTGTGTGTGTGCGCCTCGGTACATTCTTAGACTTGCCACTTCGGGGCACTTCTCTTCATTTCTGTATCTGTGACTTGAAATTATCTCATTCTTCAGTGTATTTTCCCATTTTTAGGGAAGAGAAGAAAGGGTAAGAATATTTTGTCTTTTTTTTTCTTTTTTTACCTTAAATTTTACTTCATATACAGTGCAATGTTGGTTTCAGGAGTAGAAGAGGACATTTTTTCTCATTGATTTTATATGATATTCAGGAATAAAGAGAAAAGAAAAGTCTGTCTCCAGCAACTATTTTCACCAGAAGTCACAGTAGTCACTGAGTCATAATTAAACTAAGTTTATTTTTTGACTTATTAAATTCCATTTTAAACATCTAGGGGCTCCTGGGTGGCTCCTTCAGTTAAGCAAACTATTTTTGATTTCGGGTCAGGTCATGACCTCATGGTCTGTGATTTCAAGGCCTGACTCAGGCTCTGGGCTGACAGCGTGGAGCCTGCTTGGGATTCTCTCCCTCTCTCTTTACTCTCTCTGCCCCTCCCCTGCTCATGCACACACACACACACTCTCTCTCTCGCTCTCTCTCTCTCTCTCTCTCTCAAAGTAAATAAATTTTTAAAAATTTTAAGAAATAAAAATCTAAATGCAATTTTATCCCACTTTCCTAGAGATTTAATTCCAATCTATGTATACACAAGATTTAGTTCTTTCTAGTTCATTAGTTGCTGAAAGAAGTCTGAAAATGGCCCAAGAAAAGCAAAACACTGACTTTTTCGTTCTATCCTTACTTACTTAGGCCTTAGTTTTAGTTAATTTTCTGAAAACCACATGGCGAGGAAAAAAAAAGGTCTATAGTAAAAAATAATACTTAGAGCTCAACCCAGTGGAGTTTATTGTGTGTGTCATCTGTGAAATACACAGCCTCCTAAACTAGAAAAAGCACAAGAGACAACCTTATTTATCAAACTGTCTACATTATAGCGATTAAGAACAGAAATACATCTACGTAAAGCTTTTAGCTATATTGCAATACTTTTATTTGATTCAGTAGGGCAGCAACCCCTAGTGGTAATCGGCATTTCACTGAATATGGCTACACTGCATCGTGCGTGAAATATCTGGAGATTTTTTTTTTCTCAAAACCACAGAATTAAATCATGGTGAGTAAGGCTGTAATTTGCAAACTGATTTGGAACTTTAAGCAAATACTTTCTTCAAATTCTGAATAGACCGTAGATTCAGGAGACCTCTACTACACATTTGCTACGAGAATATAGTAAATTGACTTGATGCCTGTGATTGAAATGTATTAGTCAAATGAAAATGAATAAATGTAGGTAATGGATGTTGAAGTATTGTGAAAATCTAAAAACCTTGTAGTAATAACAGCAAAATTGCTTTCAAGGTTGTAAGTTTTATTTTCCAAGTATAAATTTAAGAAAAAGTACCAGGGATGACTGAGTGGCTCAGTCGGTTAAGCGTCTGACTCTTGATTTCAGCTCAAGTCATAATCTTAAGCTTGTGGGATTGAGCCCCACGTTGGGCTCCACACTGGGTGGGGACCCTGCTTAAGATTTTCTCTCTCTCTCTCTCTCTCTCTCTCTCCCTCTCTCCACTTCTCTCCTCTGCTCTCTCTCTCTCTCTCTCTCTCTCTCTAAGAAATTAGAAATGAGAGAAAAGAAAAAGTCCCACTCAATATATTGGTTCCCCCACATTTTAAAATATTGTATATTTTATTGTATAAGTGTCAAAGTTTTATTTCTGTGATTGGCACAGATAAAACACATGTGTCAAATAGACAGGAAAAGTATCCTGTATTTATGATAAACTATTTGAAAGTTGGGGTAAGGGGCGCCTGGGGGGCTCAGTCGGTTAAGCGTCCGACTTCAGCTGGGGTCACGATCTCACGGTCTGTGAGTTCGAGCCCCACGTCGGGCTCTGGGCTGATGGCTCAGAGCCTGGAGCCTGCTTCCGGTTCTGTGTCTCCCCCTCTCTCTGCCCCTCCCCCGTTCATGCCCTGTCTCTGTCTCAAAAATAAAAATAAATAAACTTTTAAAAAAAAAAGAACGCTAAAGAGATAAAGCTAAAAAACAAAACGAAACAAAAAAAAAAGAAAGAAAGTTGGGGTAAGTGGGAAGAAGGGGCATCACCAGACCTTGAAAGGGAAGCTCTTTCATGACTTTTCTATCCCATTTTATGATTATTCCACATAGTTCCTTCCACAGGCTCTCTTCCAATTCAACATAAATGAATCTATTTTGTCAATGGCTGAGGTATTTGGCATTCCAAAATTGTCTTAAAGAAAGGAGAAAATACATTTGGAAAGACATGTGGAAATGGGGCCATTGTATGGGGGGTAGGTGACAGCAGCCATGCTAATAGTAGAGTTAATATTATTGATTATTATGTGCCGAGGACTTTATATTCATGGTTCCTTCAAGGACTTGCTGAAGTTGATTTTGAAGAAATTCAGGAAATAATTAGGTGGGGGAGAAGAACCCCCAAATAGATAGATGAGTAAGTGAAATAAATCTGTACGTGCGTGTCAGAACTCATGTTCTTTCATTATATTTCTCATTTTACATTCAAAGAAAACTTAATCAAGTGAAAAGTTATTTACTATAGAGATTTATAACTGGAAATATAATCATTTAAATGATCATTTAATATGTCTTTGTTTATACGGGGTAATTTTTCTCTCAAATACTTCTAATTTTAAATATTCTTCTTTAATTTCCTAGACTTTGCCAACCCGACCAAAGCCATCACAATTTTTTAACATAATAATGAGCATAAAATAACAAATCATATATATTCATATAAAACACACATATATGTCACATGTATCATACCATACCATATATACGTTTCAAATATACATTTTCTAAACTTTTGCTTTTAATATTCAACTGGCATTTATTTTAATGCCATTTTTTACATCACACTTATTCTTGACATCATTGAATCATAAAGACAAAATAAAAAAGTAACTCATTAATCAACGAGACATTATGTCAGGTATTTAATGATGTTTCACCTTTTAACACAAATAAGCGTGAAAAAAATAATGTGTTTATTCTTTTATATAGCTTATATTGTTTTCCTCCTAAATATATAACCTCTTACCCAAGAGTTAATGGTAAAAATAAGAATGATAAGTAATAGAAATATATTTAAAATGTCAAACATAGTTGAAATATGATTTATTCCAGATTAGTCACTTGAGATATGCTTATCTTCTCTTAAAAAAAAGAAAATCAATGCTCATCAGTCAGAAGATCTTCCCTCCTAGTGCCTCTCTGGGTACACAGGCAGGTGGATGGCTGACATGGTCTTATGGTAAAAGGGAGGGAGAAGGGTGAATCTCCTTAGCTGCTGGCAAACACTCAGCCAACATGAGACCTGAGTGTGACCCGTCAGGTAGCTCTCTGTTGAGGCACATTCAGCCGACTCCCATGCCCAGAATAGGCCCATTTCTTTGCTACTTGTTGGCTTTTAACCGACCCCAGTCTCTTCTCAGGAGCACTCATGAGTTTAAGCAGAAGTGCCACATGATCTGATTTACATTCTGCAAGAATGATTTACAACATGGTTTTAGCTGTTGCGTCAAGAATGGACTCTACAGGAACCGAGGCAGAAACAAGGATGCCCCTTAAGAAGCTCCCACCATAATCTAAGGAATATTTCTGATGACTTGGCTGGAGCAGGTTAGATGCGTTCCTTTGGAGGGTAGTTCTTGACAATTTGGATTTGTGTGAGAGAAAGAGAGGGGCTAAGGAAGGTACCAGGGTGGATGAATTAGGCACCCAGAAGGATAAAATTGCCCTAATTAAGAATGATTTTGAAAAAGAAAAAAATCAAGAGCTCCTTTTGCTACATGTTAAGCTTTAGAGGCCTGTGACACATCCTCATGAAACTGTAAGGGAGATGCTTGGATGTGGAAGGGGAACTCTGGGTTGGAGATGTGAATTTGGGGATTGTCAGTTGATACATGGTATGTAAAGCTGTGAAGCAGCTGAGATGGTTAGGCGAATGGGAGTGAATAGAAAAGAGAGGAGAACAAAGGTATTTGTTTTAAATTTTTTCTATATTCAGTGTTCAACATCGCTTTCCAATTTCCTTTGTGAATTTGTCATATTCTTTGTAAACACCATCCAGGAGTGATACCAAGTTGGCTCTGATGAACTCTTAGCCTTTTTCACGACTAACCCGGTTTAGCTTATGAACTCAAATCCACGAAAACACTTAGACGTATATCACATTTCCTCTTTTTTTTCCCTGTAAAAGAGCAAAATCACTAAGGCACAGTTAGCGTTATATTCATTGTATTAGCTTTTGGAACTGAGCTATAAGTGGTGTGAAGATGGGATCATTTTGCTGGACTTTTTCAAATAAAAGTTCCCGGGATGACATAAGAATTACACTGGAAATATTTAAATTATATGAAAGCAAACTACAAGAAGATGTATATAAAAGCACCCACCCTAGTACTTTGACTTAGAATTGCTATTTCTTTCTTTCTGTTCTTCTTTTTATTCCTTTTCTTGTCTTTCACTCTATACACATTTCTTAACGTGCACATGTTATGTATGTTTGTATGATATGCACTAATTTGCCTAATCCTTCACCACCAGACTTTGGTGGCAATGCACGAATGATCTAGATTTCCTTCCTGAGGATACTTTGAATTCAGAAATTGATCAAGTACTGGCCGGCTACCTAGTTTATGGTAGGATCATTCTGCTTGATTCTGAAGATCACAGCCTCCACTGTCCAAGGATCTGCATTTCTTATGAGTTCACGGAGGAGTGTGGACTTTAGCAAGATGCCAAGGTAGGTCAAGGGTGGCCTGATCCAGTAGCCACGGGGGTTCTTTTCCATCTGTTCTTTCTTCTTGAAACTGTTTCTCAGCTATTCTGGGGACAAAGATGCTCCTACGGAGATTTGAAGCTTTTTTTTTGAAGCAACACCTTCACCATTTAGTTAGGCTTGAAATGAACATCAAGGATGGCCTTGAAGAGAAAACAGGGTATAGATACTCATTTAGGTTGTGTCTATATGTTTTCCTGACTGGCGGGGATGTAGCAGAGTGATAGGAGAGCCAGTCGTTGTAAGGGACTTGTGGAGCTGGGTGTTTGCCACCCAGAGGAGCTGGTTTTCCAAGTGCCTCCCTCCAGCTCCACCTCTGGTTTCCAGTGTACTTCTGTATAGGGAAAAGAGGGCAGAAGAAAGCATGGAGGCTAGAATACATGTCCTGATTTAACGGTTTCCAAAATCTGGGTCTCAGAAATGCAGGATTTTGGAGCTGTGTCAGGAACCACACTGGAGGTACAGTATGGCGGGAGTGTGGAGGACAAGGTCACTTACTACTCTGGGTCCTGAAACTATGTTCTCTTGGGAGCAGTTCTACTTTTTGATATTTTTAAAAAAGATTTTATTTTTAAGTAATCTCTACACCCAACATGGGGCTCAAACCCACCATCCCGAGGTCAAGAGTCGCAGCTCTACTGGCTGAGCCAGCCAGCTGCCCCTCTACTTTTTGATATTTTGATGTAAGAATGTTACATATCATTTCATTTTTTCAAAGACTACTGAATAATGAAAAGACTGAAATCCCTTGCAAGACCTCGCTGGATGGTTCTTCTCCCAGTTCTCTCCAAACCAACTTAAACTAACCTCTCCTGCATGGCGTTCCCCCTGTACTTTGAGTAATTGGCTAATAAATCTGAAACTAATTTGGTCTAAAGTGTTAATGGCTGATAATGATTTAATGTGTTTCCCCACCCAGGGAACACATTTGCATTTTAATAGAGGTCTTACTGGCAATTTTCTTAACTCAAATGAATGACTTTAATGGTGGGCATTTGAGGTGCAGGAGGGACCAATTTTGGCAGAAGAACTTTCTCAGTATCCCTAAAATCACACCATGTAGTCAAGGCAGCCTGATATGACTGCCGCTAATGCCTGCAGAATCATCCTTGCAGGAAATTTTACTCTGTTTCTGCGAGCCTCGCATGTAGATCAAGCACAGTTTGGGGGAATTGTGTTCTCTCATACACCCATACTGGTATCTGTTAATATCTATCCAGATTAGGGTCTCTGAAATAAAAACTTCAGCTGTATGGTCATGTACCCAGCTTAGCCCTGGAACAAAGCTTAACAGTCCTGAAAGAAAGGGAGAAATAAAGCACATTTCACATAACAAGTTAAAATAGAGAAAAAAAGTAGATGGTCATTATTATCCAACTGTGAAATTTTTACTAACTGCCTAGTTAAAGAAAATCTGCATATCTTCTCATAAAAAATAGATAATGACCAGTTCCAAATATCTTAGTGTCTCAAAGCCTTTCTTTCTGTTCACTTCTGCCTCACTCTTTTTCACTCTGTTCGGGTAGATGGCAAATCTCTCTGCACTGACATGGAAGAAAAGAAATTGGCAGTCCGCAGTGAGAGATGACAGTCTTGTAATCCTCCCTTTGTGTTTCTAACTTAGAGATTTTTAAGCCATTTCTCTTGTGCCGTATACTCGCCAAAGGCTTTTAAATATCAGAAAAGAGTGGTTGGGATGGACCAACATAAAATGATGTTCCTACACTCAAGAGCACTTCCGCTTAGTGGCGTCCTCAGCCGATTTTGAATAACAATGTTGTACTGCAAATCGTGAGTGGAGGTCAAGGACTAATGCATTCATAGACAGTGGAGCCCAAGGAAATGAAACAGAAGAGACTCAGTGGTCTGTGACACCAACTTCCATAATGGCCAGTCCCATTCCATGACCTCCAAGGGGGTTAGTAATTTCTTCTTCATGGCTCTTAACGTGTCTTTTATAGAATTTCTCATGACAAAATGCCCTTTGTAGCATTTTTAGTAAATCACATATTTTAAATCACTGACTTGAGCTGCCAGTTTTACCTCCAGTGAGATGAATATGTAAAACACCAAGCCTGGTGACTTTTCCCACATTAGGCACCTAACAAACCAGCTATCGGTCCTTGTAGAAGCACCATCTTGTTGACATAATAATTACCAATACGGAACAAAACTCCTCCAGTCAAGGTGCTTCCTTCGATGTTTGAATACTGTCCTCTGAGAGGGTGTTGAAAACACAATTTAATCAAGTAAATTTGAAGGTCTAATTGACTTTATTAAGCTCTGCATAAATTGGGCAAGCATCACATCTGGCCAGTGGAGAGATGCTCTGAGCAGTCTACAAAGTGAATGTTTTTTCAAAGAAAGAGGGTGAGATAAGAATTTATTAGCAAAAGAAAAGGAAGGATTACTTCAGGAAAGGTCACCTTCCCTTAGGAGGGAGGGCAGGGGGTCTTATCCTGCCCAAGACCTCATCTTCTTTCTTTTCGTGGATGGAGAGAGCCCATGTGATAGCTTACCCCACTGATGCTGACAGTCCCATTAATACTACATTCCTGGGGAAAGTCGAAACTGCAGTTAGGTTCAGGATTAGCCTGTGTTTGGTGACTTGGGCTAAGTGACGCCATTTTGGACCTGTGATTTTCTTTTAATGGAGCGAGGATCTTTTGAAGAAAATTCCAGGAGAATTCTTTTGAAATTGTTCCTAGGCTCAGAGTCTACTGGAATTAAAAGAGAGAAAAAAAAAAAAAATAAAACACTCTACCTACAGCAGTCATAGATGTATTAATGGCCCTTCCTATTGTGAAAATATTTTCTAAAGGGGTGTTTCAAATTTAGTACCAACATTTTTTTTTTCGCTCTTTTCTGTCCTTTGTTGAAAAACTATCAAATTTTTCTATTATACCTTTTTCAGGATGGTTGTCCCAAAAATAGTTTCTCTGGAAGGCAATTTTGCTTTACAGAAATAAAAAGTACTATTCATACCTTTTTTTGAAAAAATGCAGCTAATACTGAGCATCCTTTTTTTATCTAAGAATAAGTGATACTAGAACAAAGCCACTTACCTTTAATCTCCTGAAAATTTGTGCTACAAGTTCTCAGTAATAGTCAAAACAAAAGTTTTCTTTGGCCTTCCACTTGTAGGATTAACAGAAAATGTGTTCAGCTAGCATTGTTTGATAAATACAATTATTTTGGCCATCTCATTTGGTAGCAGGACGTGCATCTTTTACTTCATTTGACTTTTGAACCATAATTAATAACAGGGCCATTTTTACAAAGATTGTTCAGAATTTCATCCATTTCCCAAAGATTTATCTTACAATACCATGTTATTTAAATGAGCTTGTTTTCTGAAATGGAATTCCATCCTTTTCCTCAGTTTTCTTTCCTTGTGGTCCACTGGCCCATACACCTAAGTCACATTTGCCCATCACCTTACATGCTATTCATGTTTCCATCCAAAGGCATGGCCAATGGCACCAGGACCTGAGCGAGTCCTCCAATATAAGAGCAGGGGCCACTTTCTAGTTACGCACATTCTTTTTTAGCCATTTTGTCTTTAAAGATTTCCTCCCCTCAATTTTCCCCTGGCCCTTTTATTACATATAATTTGAAATTCCTCATTTTAGTCTCCATGACTCCTAACATATTTAACATATATACGTATTTTCATTCTCAGGGTCTTCCCGTGCTGTATTCTTGTGGGCTTTCCTCAAATTTTCCAGATCACAATTTTTCAAGTTGGCTTAGATGCCTATTCAAGCTATCCAATGATATTTTTTTGTAATGAACCATGTTTTTATTACTAGAATCTCTAAACCAATCTGTTGTTTTCTTAGAAGACTCTATCTATCCTTGGGATTTCTAGTTTTTCAAGGCTTTGGCAATTTCAAGTATATATGTTTTAAACTTTTACTTAGAGCTTTCTGTTATTTTTATTTTTATTTATTTATTTTTAAATGTTCATTTATTTTTGAGAGAGAGAACGTGAGCAGGGAAGGGGCAGAGAGAGAGAGAGAAAGGGAGGGAGGGAGAGAGAGAAAATTCCAAGCAGGCTCTGCACTGTCAGCACAGGGACTGATGTGGGGCTTGAACCCACAAACCATGAGATCATGACCTGAGCCGAGACCAAGAGTTGGACGCTCAACTGACTGAGCTACCCAGACACCCCGCGCATTCTGTTACTTTTAATTTGTGTTTTTGTTTGTGATCTGAGTGGACATTATCTTTATGTCCCCATCTCCTGTCTCACCGCCTGGCCATTTCTTTTCTCCTGTGGTCAGATAGTGACTGGGGGTTCACCTGCAGCAGGGTATTTGCTGTACTTTCCACCTGTAACTTAAACAGTGGGATATCTCTTGCCTGGCTAAAATATTTCTCTTTGCTGGGTATTCACATATCCATGGGTTCCTGGCAAGTTTCCTCATTTACTTCTCGCTTTTGGGTCTCTGCTTCAAGAAACACCTTTGAATTTGGACGTCACAGTCCTAACCAGCACGGGCATAGGCCTCTCTGTGAGGAGTGTTTGTTTTCTACCTGCAGCCAAGGAACTACCTTGCTGCCACTTCCCACATCTATGGAAAGAGTTCTTCTAGGTCCTGTCTAGAGACTAGGGCCGCTTTAAGTGACTTGAGACCATCTCTCCACATTATGGCATGCCTTGGCACCTACAGCCTCAGCTCCCTTCCGCAGCCCCCAACTCTGCCATTCTGAGTTGCCTCTCCATTTTTCCAGCTAAGACTTCCTCTGTCTTGATTGTGAACTCGGCTGGTAACAAATACGATATTATTTTATTTTATCCAGAATGTCCAAGTGATGAGAGTGAGAAGAAATTCCATGTGGTCAATTCATCTCCCGCGGTGGGCGTATTAGTTTGCATAGGCGGCCAGCACAAGGCACCACAGCCTGGAGGGTTGACACAACAGACATTTATTTTCTCAAAGTGCTGAAGACAAGAAGTCCCAAGGGAAGGTGTTGACAGGGTTGATGTCTTTGAGGCCTCTCTTCTTGGCTTGTAGGTGGCCATCTTCCCTCTGTCCATGTCTATATTCCTTCTCCTCTTTTTAAAAGGACACCAGTTACATTGGGTTAGGGCCCATCCTAATGATCTAATTTTAACTTAATTACATCTTTAAAAGCCCTAGCTCCAAATACAGTCACAATCTGATGTACTGGGGTTTAGGACATCAACATAAGAGTATTAGAGGAGCACCATTCATCCCATGAAAGTGGAGAAGTCCTTTTTTTTATACTTAACAAAAATCTGTCTGGGATGATATCTATAATAACAATAAATTTAAACACTAGGAATTGAATAATTCGATTAACTCTTTCTGATGGCCTACCTCAAAGATAAATTATCATGTGGTAATCAGTGTTATTTAATT
Source organism: Panthera onca (assembly GCF_046562875.1). NCBI lineage: Eukaryota > Metazoa > Chordata > Mammalia > Carnivora > Felidae > Panthera > Panthera onca. The sequence goes on from NC_138342.1 coordinate 200,586,355, forward strand.
TAACTTTGTTTTAAAGAAGACTGATAAAGATATATGATACATTGTGACTTACCAAGATGGCAGCTATAACTTCCTCCTTGCTCCCATAGTTGGTCCTTTACATAAGTCAATGTCTGCTTTGTGCCAGATGCTGTCCAAGTACCGAATAATGTGATGAACCAGATACAATCAGGTTTCACTGTTCGTGAAGATTGTTGTCCACTGGGAGAGAGAAAGTACCTACCTATTTAAATGGCACTAATTTATACTCTGAAAGGAATGGAGAATCGCATCGAAATTCCTCCTTTTCCATCTTGCTACTCATTTCCCCAGTGGAAACTTGGAGATTGGGTTAGAATCTGCCTTATAGGCTAACCTCCATATAACCGCTAAGTCCTGTATTGATCTGTTTTCCTAAATTCTAGACAATCTATGCTCTTCTGTTAATCCCCACTTCTGATGTCATCATTACTGCACTATATGATTGATCCTTTTCTTCTGTTTCTTAACATGAAGAAACATGTTTGTGTTTTTGGAAGCCAGATATTTTTTGAATCATGCCTTTGTTCTGGTTTCTAGTCTTGGATAAATTGATTTTTAACCTCTCGGAGTCTCACTTTCTTTATATTTAAAATAAGGACCTAAGTTCCTTGCCTCCATGGATTGTTGTAAGAATTAAGACAATGTATGTAAAGCCTGAACAATGATGTCTTGTGCACAACACATATTAGATAAGTAGGAGTTATTTTTTATTGATATTTTCCACAGGGTTGCTAGTATGATCTTTCTAAATCTCCAGTCTGATCATATTAAGTCCCTAAATAAGATCTGTTGATGACGTTCCTCCAACATCAAAATAAAGGTCCTTTGTAATGTGGTCTCTATTACTCTAACCCCAAACTTTGCCAAGCTTCAGTTGAATGAATTACTCATCGCTTTATGAAATTAGAAGCTTTTACTACTTTTCTTTCCTGTTATAATTCCACTGGGCTGCCCTTTCTAAGACTTTCCTCCCTTTGCTTAATCTGGTTAACCGTGTCTGTCTTCGAAGTCCAAACTCAAGCATTATCTTTCCCGAATACTTTCCGTGATGCCTCTGAAGAAAGTCCTCTGTGTCTCTGTTTCCCTCTGCACATCTCTGTTCTATACTTTTTGAAATCTCTCATCCCTGTTTGCTTCCATCAATGCAGTGATTAGGAGTTGTTCGTCTTCATTTCTTCCCTCCTCACATACTGTTTTGTACTGGTTAGGCACTTACTAAAATTCTGGAATCATGTAAATGTGGCATAAGGTGACTTAAATGTATTTGCTTGCGGTTCAGACCAGTTCAGTATGGGATACAATTACTTGAAAGGTTCTCAGATGGAGAAAGGATTTATTTCTTATTTTTCCATAGGTATATATAAAGTAAATGGATAGCCAGTAACAAAAGAGAAGTTTTAGCGTGCTCTGGGAACTTCAAATAATGACTACTATCCAGATATTCAGAAACATATTGGACCCCTCTCTGAAGAAATTAGATTTCATTGAGATCGCACCACATAATCCCTTATTCAGAGGTTTATTATAGAGGTTTTTATAGCACCACCCCTAGGCTGGATCACCAATTTTCTAATGAAGCTGATTTTGCAATAGTGGAACCCAGGAATCTGTATGTCTTAAGTGCATCCAGGAGATTCTGATATAGATGGTTCACCAAACAAAGTTTCTCAGAAGACTAGGAACCCTGGAAGGGAGGGTATTATCAATACTTATTTTCAATCATATTCTGAAATAATAGTTTTAACAGGTTTATTTATAAATTGTGTAGTTTTCAAAACAAAACACGAATTTGCCGGAAAAGTCGAGCAGAAACATTTTTATGTAACAATTCTAAAGGCAGGTGATTGATACTTAGCATGACATTACATTGATTGATAGCTGGCAGATTTTCCACCTCTCTTAGGGAGATATATTTTCTTTTCTTTTCTTTTCTTTTCTTTTCTTTTCTTTTCTTTTCTTTTCTTTTTTAATTTTTATCTATTTTTGAGAGACAGAGAGAGACACAGAATCGGAAGCAGGCTCCAGGCTCCGAGGTGTCAGCACAGACATGGAGCTTGAACCCAAGAAATGTGAGATTGTGACCAGAGCTGAAGTCGGACGCTTAATCGACTGAGCCACCTAGGCGCCCCAAGATGTTTTCTAAGCAGCTAATGAAAAGGTAGATAAAGTTGCCCGTTGGTTTTTGGTTTTGTTTTTTTTAAACCAAAGCCTGCTGAAAATCTGTCAGTCTTCCCTGCTGCTATGTCGTTCTAGAATCTAGCCTGGTCTGTCGTTAGAATGTGGTACCTGGGTGGCTCAGTTGGTTAAGCGTCCGACTCTTGGTTTTGGCTCAGGTCATGATCTCATAGCTTCATGGTTTCCGGCCCCGTGTCGGGTTCTGCCCTGGCAGTGCGGAGCCTGCTTGGGATTCTCTCTCTCCCTCTCTCTCTGCCCCTGTCTTACTCATGCTGTCTCTGTCTCTCAAAATAAACAGTCATACATGGTGCCCTCCACTTTGTTGTTCATTTTTACGGCTGGGGAAATGAGATATGTATGGATGTATCTGTTCAAGACACCATCAAAGATACTAGGAGTCGAAAGAACAGTTACGGTGTGCATAGGTCTTCTGTTGATTTTTAAAGTTGGTATCATATCTAGGGGAGTATCTATATTGTATTCATGGTGTCAGAATGGTTCCAGTAACAAACTAGATTAATGTGGAATGTGTTGGAAGGATATTTGGAAAGAATGTGAGATGTATTTGACAAGAGGCACAGGGACCAGAGTGTAGAGTCCCCTCTATGCCAGAGTATTAGGAATAAAGAAAAAGTAAAAAAAAAAAAAAAAAAAAATCTACCCTATAGGTACGCTTGCCGGTCAAAAAAGAAGTAGTGAGATAGTGTACTTCAGGGTCATCAGAGAAGAAGGATGTGTTTGTCCTCTGGTCTCAGAGAAGATGATTGGGTTTGTGACTTTGTGACAGAATAGCTGGATGTAAGTGTGTGTCTGTCTATAGGAGACCCGGGGATGTAAGGCCCTGGCGTATATGGTATATCTTCGGATGACATCCCCGCCCCGTCTGGGAGATGCTGCATTGTCTTACGCCGCCGTCTTCAGAAGTATCTTTCTCAGAATGGAATCTGTAGAACACAGGACTATTTATTATTTTTAAGAGACTCGATGCCAGCTAAGTTTATTAAACCCTCATTAAAACAAAAGTAAACAGCTTGTTTACTACAGGACTGCTCAGAGCCTTTTCCGTGCTACAGGATGGCAAGGCTCATCAACACGGAGATTCATCATGAGCATCTTCCAAACCTAGCCAGCCCCGTGACCTCTCCTTCCACCCCCTCCTTCTCCTCCAGGCACACACTTGTCCAGAGCATTCAAAGCACAAACAGAAAACATTGGGGGGAAAATGTGTTTACTTTAAATGACCAGTAGGATATAAAGATGGTTACAGAAGAAGTGTATGGAAACAGAAAACGGAGGGTTGATCAGTGTGCTGTTGTCAAGGAGAAAAGTGTCCTATAATCAACACTGGTCTGAGGCTGTATAGAATGACACCAACATCAGCCTAGAAAGAAAAACAAAAGAATAAAACACTATACAAGTGCAACTTTCTGAAGATGAATCTTATCTGAGCAAATGTTTCCTGAAATCCGAGTCTGCACCGGATACCGCAGCAAAAATAAGTAAATAAATAAACGTGATTCTTACCGTTTGTAGGAAGTGCTGTAGTGAAGTCCTAGTAAACTGATTTGTGTTAGCTGTGACTAGGTGTGGAACTTTTAGGGTATGTTCAGAAATGTGTTCATTCATTCATTCATTGATAACTGGTCACCTACTGAATACAGTGAGACACTGCATGCTGAATGGACTATATAAGTAAAAATCTCTTTTTTCCAGGTATGCTTTGGAAAAGTACAGGGATTCCAGATGGAAGGTATTTAAATGACAGCTTAAGGCATTGCCAACCCATGAAATGAGATAAGTGGATAGATTACAAATGCTTTCTGGCTTCTGGAAGAGGGTGATGCTGGAGACTAGGGCTTGAATATCTAGGCAAATTGTCCCGTCTCTTCTTACCCCGCTACCTTCTCAAATTGGTATTCATTAAATTTGAGGACAGCCACATTTAGATTTTTTTTAAGTTTATTTATTTATTTGGCGGGGGGGAGGAGAGACAGAGAGAGAGCAGAGGAGGGGCAAATAGAGAGGCAGAGAGAGAATCCCAAGCAGACTCTGCACTGTCAGCCCAGAGCCTGATGTGGGGCACCATCTCACAAACCGTGAGATCGTGACCTGAGCCGATATCAAGAATCAGATGCTCTATTCACTGAGCCCTCCTTGTGCCTCCACGTTGAGAGTTTTTAAAAGAGAATATTGTAAATGAAGGCCATAGGAAATCTAAATCTACTGTTACTTGATCTTAAGACTTACTTTTCTGGAAATATGTAGAAATTCTTAGCCTGAAATTGCTACTTCTATCAATGGACACATATAGATCCTTCTGGAAAGGGATATGGAGCAAGGTGTATTTGGAAACATGTTTTAGGTGATTCTGATGTACACACTGTTCACTATCTTTTGCACACCCTTTGTGCACCAACACCCAGTGTGCACTGGCTTACACTACGTAAGCAAGAGCCTCAAAGGCTAGCTTTTGCAAGGGAGATTTGAGTCTCTTTAAATAGATGTATACCAGGTTTTTTTTTCCTGCCAGATTTTGTGTCTAATTGATATATAATAAGCCACATCACTGCAATGCAAATTGTAAATACAATACAAGAGTCAGAGAACCAATAGTCAGATATACAATAAGTCAGAGAATCATAAAATGTGACCAGCAGGAATAAAAACATCACCCTGTTTTTTTTTTTTTTCCAGAATATCAGATAATCATTCTGAGAGTATGTATTTAAAAATTGTATTTTGAGATCACATGGTAAATTTCTCATTTTAAAATATTTTTAAAACGGCAATCTGTGATCAAAATGCATAATTAACTCCCCAGATATTTTCAAGTGACAATAATAACCTTGTTTTAATACCACTACCAGTTACTAATGGGAAAGAAGATATGATGAGTCTCTGAATTGTTATTCAGTTTGCTTTTCAGCATTTTTGTGGAGAGGATGTTCTTTCTTTCATTCCTCAGAATAGATAAGAAACTCTACATGAAAGACCTTTCTAGTTACTGGTATAAGAAATATACCAGTGTTAGTTGGTTAGTGTTTACTAAAAAGGTTTCTTGTGACCCTTATTTTTTATTCTAAATTTGTTGTTGACTAGTAATAAGGTTCCTATCGTAACAGGCAGTATATATATCCTCATTCTAAATCTATCATATGGCTCAGAATTCCTAAGTATCTTCTCAGTTTTTTAAGCTGGTAAATATTTTTTATTTTTCATGTTATTAAAAAAAAGTTTTAAGTGAATGAGGCTCTTTGGATTTCTGTAGTTTGATCTGCACAACATCATCTTCCTCAAGGTTGTTTTGGCAAGTTTGTTCATTCAAACCTTTGTTCACAAGTGGTTCTTGGAATGGTTACTTCAAATGGGAGGTCAACTGACACAGATTTATAATCCAATCAGACAGGCCCACGGCCATCTGGGGCTGAGAGATTCTGCAACACGCTGACTCTTGATGGAGTTTTATGGGGTTCTTCATCCAGAGGAGATTCTGAGATTATATGTTTTCAGTAAATCTTAACCCAAGGTTTTCTAAATCTTGTTTCAAGAAACTAACGTTAAAAAGTGGTTAGAAAAAAAGGGAATCTTCTGAATCGTCTGCATGGTGCACTTTTCTTCTCCCTCTTCCCCTCCCTCTCTTCTGTCTCCCCTTCTCCTTCTCCTTCACCTTCTTTTTCTCCCTCCTCTTTCTCTTCCTCTTCCTCCTCCTCCTCTTCCTCCTCTCCCTTCTTCTTCTTAAGGGAAAAGGGGGATTTGGAAGGAAAGATTTTTACTCCTGGCTCACCTCATGTTCATGTCTGTCCTCCTTGGTTCCTAGCACAGAACCTGCCAGTGTTGAGATCAATACCTATTTTTTGAGTGAGAAATCAGTCCTGTGTTGGTTCTTCAAATGTTCACCATCAGTGCACCAGTGCCTTCTGTGGGGCAGCTTGATGCTGTGTGCTGGGCACATGGAGACGGGGTGCTGTGGATGTACCTCCCCGCTGGACCCTGAAGGACTGCCCAGGCATATGATCCCGTGTCCCAGGGTCACATGGCCAGGTATCTTGGGGCATGGGCAAAAGAGTAGTCAGTTCTTAAGCACAGTTTAAGTAAAAGCACCCAAGAAAAGATCACATTGCATGGGTGTTCACGAGCAGACTGGAAGAGGACCTGAGGAGTAGGGGGAACCAACCTCCCCGGCCCCTCAGCCCCGATCCTGGGGAAGGAACCCCCTGAGCTCTTGGGCTCTCTGAGATTTTCAGCCACAGTTCTAATTGCACACTTCCTTGCACCCTCAAGCTCACCCAGCGTGTGTTTGTGTTTTGACACGCGGTTCATACTTACCCTGGCTCCAGCTAAGTCCTGCTTTTACACGTGCTGGCATCTGACCAGGGATAATTTCATATCCAAAATAATGTTCTGCAACAGTGTTTATCAACCCGCCGAATACTTTCATTCTGTTCTCTGTGTACCTGCAACATGATTACTCTATTCTTCCTGAACCCTTTCTCTCTTTTTTGTTATTACCCGTTTACCACTTTTTCTAATCACTTTTATAGAGCTGTCCTTGCCCTTTATTCATTAACTGGTTTTTACTGAGGTATAATTTATATAAAGTGAAATGTGCCCATCTCAAGGGTATAGTTTGATGAGGTTTTAAACCATGTATATATACATATAGTTGTATTTCCTTTATATTTTCACTATTTTCCTTTTTTTGGAATAGATCTATTACTTCTGTCAATGTCACTCAATTACCATATTAATTAAAACCTTTGGCAAACCATACTTGGGTTTTTCCTCATTGGAAACACCTTGGCTCTCCTTTAGACATGTTTTTAATTTAGCATGCATATTTTACTTCTTATAAATTTAATAAATATGCAGGTGGTTATCGGGCAATGAGCTGTCATAAAGCAAACCTACACATTTGTGGATTAAAACCTTATAACAGCAAACTAAACCAAGTGCGCAGGTGAATAAATAATATTTAAATTCTCAAATAAGATTTTTTTCTGTGTGTTAATAGCATACCAATAAACCTTTCATGCACTTAACCTCAATTTGTAATAACCCGCCAAATTTGTGGGATTTCTAAAAATGTTTTGATTCCAGTACAGGTAATGTACCGTGTAATATTAGTTTCAGGCATAGAGTGTAGAGTTTCAGCACTTCCATACGTCATCTGGAGCTCGTCACAATAAGTGCACTCCTTAATCCTCATGACCTGTTTCTACCCGCCCCCCCCCCCGTCCCCCTCTCCTCTGGTCACGTGGTGCTGGCTTCAGCAGCACATAGACTAAAATATTCTCCAAATTTGAATCTCACCTTTTTGGCTAGAAAACCAGAGATCCTCTCTCTAATTCCTCTGTTTGGTTTTATCGCTTTGTCTTCAAGATGTCCTGGTGTTGTGTCATAGCTGCGAGGCTTACTGATCTTAAAAGCTTAGTAGCAATCTCCTCTACTTATCAGGAAGATAACTCCACGGTTAACACGGTATTTCCTTTGGGGCTCTCTGTATTCTAACGTAAGCAGGACGGATAGACTGAAGCCATGTATGCTAGTGAGAGAGTTATAGAATCGAAGCTTATCATGTTCTAATCCTACCCTGTGTACCCAAATGTGAATAGCAATCCTCTACAACATCCTGTTATATGTTAAAAATGTCTTTTCTTGTTCTTGCTCAGAACACTCTTGTTCTTGCTTTTCCCTCTCTGCATGGCTGAGACTATTTGACTGCCTTTCCCTCTCTTCATGGCTCGTCCTCCAAAGCTGGAGCGAACACCATATGCTTCCCTGACCAACCCATCCTGAAGTACTCTTTTCGTTTCATGTGAATATAGAAATCGACATAATTAGTTCTCTGGGGGTGAAAAATAACGTCCAGGGATAATGACATGGGTCTGAAATGTTCTCTATTTTTATCTGGCATGTTTTCATATTTCAACAAATACATTTTAAGATCTTAAAGGCATTTTTTTTTCTTTTTTTCTTTTTTTTTTTTTGGTATTTGCTCCCCAGATCTTTGATGTGCTTCACAATTTTACCCTTTATGAAAATAATAAAGTAGAACATAAGAAAAGCCAAGCTGAAGCATAGAGATGTTCAAATACATCATTTGATATCTGGCAATTCTGGAATTTCATTCAGCATGTACTGAGCACCTCGTACATGAGGCCAAGAGTGGGCAGAAATAGAAAAGAATTAGAAGGCATGAATTTATTTCCTTCAGGCACTCATTTTCCTCTAGCAGGTAACGCAAAATGAAAGTAGTGAAACAAGAAGTGTGTGGTGACGTGCCGAAATTATGTTTTTAGCTGTCTGAAGAAATCAAACAGAAAGTTCTTATAGAAAATATTCCTGATCTAGACCTTCGAGGTCTATTCACTTATTTTTTTCCAGTCTAAATGTAAAGTAGGAGAATTACAATAGAAGTGGAAAGAACACTACTTGTAGAAGTACATTGGTTTCATTTCTAAGTAATCTGTCATTCCTATGAGCATTCATATCCTAATTTTTAATATCATTGTGGCAAGGGTTAAACATGCCAGATCACAGTTTGACTTAAATTGATCACCTCTTTCAAGAATGGTATTTCGTAAGATTATTGTACTGTGTATTTATTTCTATAACTGCAAATTTAGTACTATTAGATATTCGTGCGATTTTCTTTACCTTTCTTCAGAAATATGTTCAAGTCCATCATTGAGTAAAACGGTTATATGAAGAGAATCATATGAATTTGATCCTACCTGCTAAAAGAGAGGAAATCAATATGATTTTTGATTGAGATTCTCACAGGATGTGTACTGTGTAAGATTTTAGAAAGTCAGCCAAGAGAGAAATTAAGTATGAATAAAATATGGAGACATCTTGTCTCATTTTTAATAAAGGGATTATTAGAATGTCACAGCACTCATAAACAGCTATGATGAATGGATAAATATTTCTTTATTCTTATTTTTAGTAGAGAAAATTATTATCCATATTTCTATTGAAAAACGATTGGAAAACTTAATTTCCTGATTACTTTTTCTCCTTTTCCGGGCTATTGTTTTTCTCATTATGTGTATACGCACCTCACTGATGTGCAAACTTTTGAGGAGACATTCTTTAAGATAGCAAAACGTGTTAGCTAGAAATACATGTTTGTAGCATATATTTATGAGTGGTTTAGGTGTTGTGATTCCCTAAAGAATCTGAGGATGTTTACAAAATAGAGGTAACTGGATCTCTTATGTTTATATTCTTCCCAGTTAAATTAGAAAGAACATGTATACACACAAGGATAATCAAGCAGACAATATGTGTTGGATGGACAGCCCTGACCGTGGCGAGGACAAGTGGATTTAGGTAAAACTCTACAGAAGGTGGTATTTAATCTGAGTTGTGACAGGGCTCCAGGGCCACTAAAGGACAGAGTGATCGGTGAGAGGTACGAGCTGTGGCTATTCTCAGATATTAGGGTTTTGCAGCAATTTGATAGGAAGTGTGAGGGCCAGAGTAAAACCTTCTGCTTACAACAGAGATCATACTGGTATAGAAGCAAAAGAGAATGGATGAAATCCAAGATAGACCATTGTGAAGTTACCCTTTAAGAAAAGGGAAGTATTTGAATGCCATAAGCACTGAGCGGGCTTTGGGGGGCAGAGTAAATAACAGAATTAGTCTATCCAAATATGGCGACCTACAAATCCCCGACTGAGTGATGGAAAACCAAAATCCTAGAAATCTAGTAGGATGTCCTCACTAAAGGAACATTTTCCCAGGGTCATGGACAATATTTAGTGGATCAAAGACACAATTGATGACAACCAAAGCACTTCCGTGGGGAGGAAAGGAGTGTGATACCAACTAGTGTTGGTTGGCTGGTAAAATCGGAGTCTGGGGTGTGTATGCACCTGTTTAACGTCAGGATGGCAGAGTCGAGGTAAGCCAGTTGGTTAGGATGTTGCAGGTTCAAAGGACAAGTCACACTATTTCCGGTTACAAGGAGCTATAACTGCTTTTACGTGATGAACTTTTTTTAAGGTTACAAAGCAGAAGTGAGTGGCCCTAACTCCCACGTAGACACATTTTAGAGCAATCGGCACCTGGGCCGGCGTTCAGAATGTACCAGAGCAATAATGATTCAATAGCAGCACTGGCAGTTAGGTAAAAAGACACACTCATCTCAGCCCCTCACCAGAAGGCGTCTGACGCTCCTGAATCAGGACTTGACCCTTAGGGCAGCACGGACTGTATTTTGTTTGACTTCCCCTGCGTCTCCAGCCAAGTCCCATTAGCTGCTCTCTGCTTCCCTCAGAGACGCATGTACGGTGCCTCCTCTGGACACATGCGAAATAGCAACTAGCTGTTCGGTCCCCTCTCAGCTCGCCAGCTCCGAATTTCAGAGCAAGGATGCGTCCTTCGCTCGGGAAATGGGAAGAGTGATGTATCAAGGTCTTGCACAAGGAGCGTCTCTCCAAGAAATGCAGTCAGGCGGCTCAAATGAGCGTCAGAAAACCGGAGAATCCATGCAGTACCTCCCACTAAGTCCCAGCCCGCGGCGAGTTACAGGCATGCCTCTGTCCGGTGCCTCGGTTTGCGAACGGCCCCCTCCCACCCTCCCCCCGCCCCACACACACCCACATACCCACAGCCACACCCACACCATACATACAACCACCACAATGCAGCGCGCACACACACATCACAATACCACAAACACCACATACACCGCAAACACCTCGCGCTGCACACACCACACACACACAACCACCGCATACACGACAAACCCCTCGCACCACACCCGTTATACACACCTACAATACTCCACGAAAGCAAATTCCTCAAGTCATCATCTGCAACTGTTATATACGCGCAAATTCTGTATTTGAAAGAAGGTATAAGAAATGCACAATACGTCCCTGTCTCAAAATCAAAACTTATTAAGAACTTTGGGACAAGCAGAACCTAGGAAAACTATGCCATTTCACGTTTTACAAACGCTCTCATATATGACCTTATGATTCCATCACAGACACCCTTGAAAGAGCATTTATACAAGGCTCAGCACATCTCCTCAAGCTGACATTGAATTTTTAATACCAATGAAGAATCAGATGTTGTATTAACTTAAGAAGCATTCAAACTGAGACTGTCCAGAGATTTGGAAAATAGTTTGTATGTATCTCACTTCTGAAACTTTTCTTAATATTTTGACCAAACCATTCCATAATCTTGTTCCTTCTACATGCGTATTAAATGTTCGGCAACAATTATAGATGGGATTAAATACTTGGACTTCAGCATCACCCTCTGCTGTGACAGGACCGAGATTTTCCATGTGATTGGCTGTCTAAATTGTTCTCAAATGCGGGGTGTTCTTTGACATCTCACATAATAAGTTGCAAATATTATGCAATTTACTAATTATGGAATTAAGCCTGAGTGTGTTTGCTGCTTGGAGAATGTGTTTGTGTCTCATCACAGTTTATTATGCCAAATGACTAAGGCTTCCGTGCTGTACTGTGAGCTATTAAGTCATTCACATATTTCAAGACTCTTATGTCTGGTCATTAAAACTGCCCAAGGAGGGGCGCCTGGGTGGCGCAGTCGGTTAAGCGTCCGACTTCAGCCAGGTCACGATCTCGCGGTCTGTGAGTTCGAGCCCCGCGTCAGGCTCTGGGCTGATGGCTCGGAGCCTGGAGCCTGTTTCCGATTCTGTGTCTCCCTCTCTCTCTGCCCCTCCCCCGTTCATGCTCTGTCTCTCTCTGTCCCAAAAATAAATAAAAAACGTTGAAAAAAAAAAAAAAAAAAAACTGCCCAAGGAAATAATGTCACCAGCCACGACTACCTGTCCCTAGTAAATCACCTTTGGCCTCATAATTTGAGCTCATTGGCTCATCCCTAGTCAATGGTCACCCGGATACCTTAACTTTTGTGGGAACCATCCCCCCCGTGAGTAAACGGTACAGGACATAGAACTGCACCTGTAGCCAAAGGAATACATCATATGTAACAACTGCCAAATTTTTCACATCACTGGACCTGCCTGTGTTCACAAACAAGAGCTGCTAAAACAAACTAATCTGGCATTTCAGCGAGCTGGCCAGCGGGGGTTGGAGCAAGGACGGCATCATAAGTACCTGTCAGGGTAGAACCCCACACGCACCCCTACTCTCACCCAATGCCTGTGTAAGGGCCTTCTCGAAAGTTTCTTTCCTCCATTCGAAGGATAAGGAGGACTCTCTTTCTGAGTCTGTAATTCACACTTTCCAGAACCGAGTTTATAGCTCTGTTGACGCCCATGTTTTGTGATTCTTATGGGATGACATTTGATAATTCTGGATGGCCGTAGATTCCCTTGCCCACCATTTAGTCATTCAGCAATGAGGTGAGACTCCAGACATTGTTCTCAGCACTGGTGATAGAACACATGTGGAGTCCTGGTCCGGGTGGGAAGAGACAGCAGTAACAGGGAAACTGAACGAAGGGGGGAGATTGTGCAAAGTGCTACATAATAGATCAGAGTAGTAAAGAGGAATTCGCTTCCATCCATGTGTGATTCTCAATAGCTTCTACAAATATCCAGGACTTCCAGGGATCAATCATTCATTGAGTGGTTATCATGTACTAAGAACTATATGTGCATTATCTTTCATTAAGCCTACGACTGATCATGAGTTAGATAATATGAAAATCCCCGTTTTTAAGATGGAGATTTATTAACAAGTCAAGATGAAATGTACGTGTGCTTCCTCTAGAACCCCAGTCCCTAACCACTGATTACTGGTTTCTATATAGATCCTGTTATAACTTAAAATATAATTCACTATGATGCATACAAAGGAGTTCTTATACTCAACAAAGTGGGGGCCACCAATCTGGATGATGACTTCCTGGTCATTTTAAAATTAAAATATCCGGGGCGCCTGGGTGGCGCAGTCGGTTGGGCGTCCGACTTCAGCCAGGTCACGATCTCGTGGTCCGTGAGTTCGAGCCCCGCGTCAGGCTCTGGGCTGATGGCTCGGAGCCTGGAGCCTGTTTCCGATTCTGTGTCTCCCTCTCTCTCTGCCCCTCCCCCGTTCATGCTCTGTCTCTCTCTGTCCCAAAAATAAATAAAAAACGTTGAAAAAAAAATTTTTAAAATTAAAATATCCAGGCAAAAATACTGGAGGGGAACCAGGTAAGTAATAAGGATAATAATCAAGTCAGTATAGGATCTGAACAGCTATCACCTGTCATTGATGAGTAGTTGAATTTTCAAGTCAAATAATATGTTTGTGAATACTGTATGTGAATGGAAAATACAGATGAGTGAGACACTCGTCACTCTTAAGCAATCCAACACAGCAAACATACACTGAAGAAATAGGGCAGAATGAGATGGTCCCAATGAGGGTTATGTAGCCCATCAGTGCATAAGGAGTCACCACGGACTTCTGTGGTTGGAGAAACCTCCACACAAAAGGCAAGCTGCATACGGGAAAGGAAAAGGCTATGGTAATTCAGAGGAAGAAAGGGAACATGCCTTTGATGTAAAAAGCTCAGCCCTGGACAAGTCATGGTGGTCACAGTGAAAACCCCATATTTGAGCATGATGAGCATGGTGAGACAGGAAAGTTCCATAGAGAGAATGAGTAGGGAAAGGCAAAGTTGGGGAAGTCAGCGAGGCTTGCTCACAGGATATGTTAAAGTGATGGCATGAAGGTTGTGGAGAATTATGAGCACAGAAACGAGGTGAGTGTGGGGCTTTAGGTACGCTTTCTTGACTACAATCTGGAGGACACGCCTCAGTGCAAAAACCATGGAAGTTGAAAATTTGACCAAGATGCCACTCATACGCTAGACTTATGAAATGACATGGGCACTTTAGAAATCATTGGGAATCTTTGAAAATAACCATAATCCCATTTATTAGTGTAGAAAGAAATGTCAGAAGTTGGAGGGTTTGAAGAGAATAAGTGCTATTACGTAAGCGCTATAAACTCGGACCTTCCCGAGTGCTACAGGGTATTTACCCAAACAATGCAAAGACACTAATCCACAGGGATACATGCATCCCTATGTTTATTGGAGCATTACTTAAAATAGCCAAGATACGGGAACAACCCAGTGTCCATCGATAGATGAATGGATAAAGAGGTGGTTTCTATGTACAATGGAATGTTACTCAGTCATAAGGAAGAATGGAATCTTGCCATTTGCAACGACATGGATGAATCCAGAGGGTATAATGCTGAGCGAATAAATCACTTAGAAAAAGACAAAGACCATATAATCTCGCTCATATGTGGAACTTAAGAAACAAACAAACAAAACGAGTCAAGGAAAAAGAGAGAGACAAATCAAGAAACAGACTCTTAACTCTAGAGAACACACTGATGGTCACCAGAGGGGAAGTGGGTGGTGGTGGTGGGGAAATAGTGGGTGGTGGTGGGGGGGAAATAGTGGGTGGGGGAAATTACACTGTATACTAGCTCTATTGGAATTTAAAACATGAAAAATAGGTTAAAAATGAGAATAAATGCTGATAAAGTGGATACCAATGTGAAGGATCACACATTTGAGAAGATTCAACAGAAAGAGAAAAATCCAGCTTCTTGGCTTCAATCCTACCCGGGATATATTTAAAAATGTTTAAAATACATGTACAAATTCAATAAGATGGAAGGGATGACCAAAAATATTTAAGAAAGGAAAGGAACAGCAGAGATTGATGTTCCTACAGAGTTAGCGGAGAATGGGATCAAAGGGCTGAAAAAGGAGGAGACTTGTGGCCAAGCCCCTGGAATCCCCTTACCCCAAATGTTTCTCTCCAATGGGCTCACAGAAGCATCTCACATCACCATATGGCACTATACCAAAGTTCTGCAATGCCTCGGATGGGCCTCTTTTCTCTTCTCTTCCCAGCCACGGCTGGCTGAATATGCTCTCGTGAGCCAAAGCCTATCTTGCCCATCAGTATGCCCCCAGGACGGAGCAGAGGGCCTCGCATTCTGGAATACTCAAATACTAGCTGAGAAAATGAATGAGAGGGATTTGAGGGCAGCGCAGCACCCCGAGACCCAAAGTTTCCAGTGGGGATCAGGAACTTGTGAGAGGCAGGGTGAGGAAACCCTCGCAGTCATATCGCAACATGTAGCATGAGTTTGTGGCTGGACAGAAGTCTCTACCTCGAGGTGGTCTCTACCACCTGTGGTAGGACAGAAGTCTCTACCTCGAGTGCACCTAGGTGGCTCAGTCAGTTGAGTGTCCGACTCTTAGTTTTGGCTCAGGTCATGATCCCAGGGTGGTGGAATCCAGTCCTGCCTGGGACTCCGTACTAAGCATGGAGCCTGCTTGGGATTCTCTCTCTCCCTCTCTCTCTGCCCCTCCCCACCCCTCTCTATCTCTCAATAAATACACTTAAAAAAAAAACAGTCTCTACATCACTTTGCAGGGATGCTCTCTGTTCCAGGATCACAGGGGACAGAAGACAGATGACCCAGCCTGGATTGGTCCAATGTCAGTGGTACAAAGCTGTGTAATTTGGCTAGCATTTAAGCAATTAACTAAAAAGATTATGGTGGAGTCTTTTCTAGCATAGGTCATTTCGAAGAGGAAGGATTCATGTCTTCTCTGGTAGAAACTTAGAGACTTACGATTTCTAAGAGGGCCAATTTAAAGATCTATAGGGAATAATATCATGTTTGATAGGAGGTCATTCTGATTTGCTTGGTACTGAGGGCTTTCAGTTTTAAAAGTGGGACAGTCTCTGGCAAACCAGGACAGTTGGTGACATCCTCTGCGGTGGCTTTATTGACCCCATGTGGTTCTTCAGTGTTTCTTGTTCTGCCTTAGGAACTGTGGACATGCTCTTCCCATGGTGGACACACTCTTTCTGGCCTTCCTTCTCCCTGATCTGTTTCCTCTGGCTGATGCCTTTTCTTCAACTCATCATCACTTCTCTTCCTCCTCCCCCTCCTCCTTCTCCTCCTCCCCTCCTCCTCCCCCTTCTCCACCTCCTCCCCCTTCCCCTCTGCTCCCCTTCCCCCTCTTCCTCTTTCTTCTTCTTCTTCTTCTTCTTCTTCTTCTTCTTCTTCTTCTTCTTCTTCTTCTTCTTCTTCATCATGAGCTTTCTGTACAGAAATATGTTATATATTTAAACCTTCTTTTATATATATATCGCTTATTTATTTTAGAGAGAGAGAGAGCCGGGGAAGGACCGAGAGATAGGAGGAAAGAGAGTCTCAGTCTCCACACTGTCAGCTCAGAGCCCGATGCAGGGTTCCATCTCACACCCTGTGAGATCATGACCTGAGCCAAAATCAGGAGTCAGAGACTTAACTGACCGAGCCATGTAGGCACCACAGTTCACCATTTCTTTTTGCGTTTTTTCACTCTTTACTCCCTCAGCCCCAAGGTCCCCAACACAACTGTGAGCCCCGTGGGACAGCTCCACTATTTTGAAATGTAGTGGGAGAAAGCAAGCAGGACTTGTGTTTGGGAAGTAGACCTGAGATTTTGTTTTTTAATACTTGCTTCTTTTATGTGTTCTTTAAATTTCCTTTAATGAGTTTCTAAAAATGATAGTCTGTCTTTTCATTCCTCAAAATATATTAGAAATTCTGCCTTAAAGAATTGTTAGTGATTAGCATTTGGAATATGGTTGTATTAGTGCTTATTAACAATGTTGCTCAAAACTGTGTATTTGTGAAGCTAAAACTCTTGTTGACTAGCCACGAGATTCATCCTGTAATGGGCAGAAGGTCCTCATGCTAAATGTATCAAATGATAGGAAAGACAGCACATAGCACTTCAGGAATTCATCACATCCTGTCTTCACTGTAGTGTTTTATTTACTTATTTTTTTAAGTTTATTTATTTTTGAGAGAGAGAGAGTGGGGAGGGGCAGAGAGAGGGACAGAGGATATGAAGCTGGCTCTGAGTTGACAGCAGACAGCCCCACACGGGGCTCGAACCCACAAACTGCGAGATCATGACCTGAGCCAAAGTCAGAAATTTAACCAACTGAGCCACCCAGGTGCCCCTTCACTGTAGTATTTTAATGGGTGGCAGTATTAAAACAAGTTTATTGATGAATTTATGCCTCATTAACACGTGTTAAAGCTTGACTTGTGCAGGCTGCCTTCAAGGGGACTTGGTTGAGGTCAGGCACTGTGATTCCCTCTTGGGGTCCAGGGCAGAGGCTGCTCTTTTCCTGGGAGAGAAAGAGGGAAGTGATGGATGGACAGGTGGAGGCTGTTGAGCTGGACGGCAGGCCAGGTGAGCAGGACCGGTTGGTACCCCGGCTTGCCATGGCCAAGGTCAGTTGGAATGGCTGACCCCTGGTGGACTAGCGGCCCCTGTGGGTGGATTTAGGGAGAGGGCAGGAAGGACAGCTGCACTTCATTTTTGTGAACTGATTATAGGGAGTGAGGACCAGAGGTCCGCAAAGTTCATCTTCTCTGCCAAATTGTAGGAACATGTTTGAGCAAAGTGAAAACACTCACTAATTTAAAGCCTTTTCAACTTCTTCTGTTGTGGTTGTATTTGAACAATGACTTAAAGGGCAAACACTTAAAATTCTCATCCTGGGCTTGATGGCCATAGGATCCCCACAGAGTATGCCTGGACCCTACTGCAATCGGGCTGAAAATAAGCAACGTTGAAAGAGGCAAGGGACCTTCCTTCCACTCCATTAATGCAGACTTGACAGGCAGAGATGGACTGCAAGAAAGAAAGAATTTTCGCTGCAGTTCCTGGGAAGAAGTGCCGTGGTTTCCCGAGATAACATAACAAATGGTATTTGCTCTACAGAATGCTCGTCACAGAACATAAGGTCAGAAAGGGGGAAAATCCAAATCACCTTCACAGGCTGAGAGTTCCATCAATGATAAAATTGTCAAGAAGGATGTTATCAAGATGAATATAATTACTAAATATGTTGCAAGAAGGTGGTTCCTTTGGAAATAGGTGTCTATCTAGGTGAGTCGGCCGAGTGACTTTGAAATAACAGCCTGTGCTAGAGGTTATCAGGGAAGAAAATTAAAGTAAGGCTTACCGCTGAAATTCAGACTATCCCCCTATTCATTCTGCTGACAAGTTGGCTTTCCAGTTTAATTTCTGCTTAGCAGTACATCACTATGAGTTTGCTGCTGATTGCAGTTTCTTTTGGTAACATTCCTTGATTCCTTAGCTCTCCTTCACTCCCAGTTGAAATGCTGGGTGCAGTTTTATTCTGTCTTAAAGATGGGGGAAAAAGGTATTTAGAAATAAAAAAGAAGTGTATTTAAAGAAGTGTATTTAAAGGTGCACATTTCATAGAATAATATAATGATAATTTCGAGATTGCAGATTCCTGTAAAAGACTACAATATAATTATTTAAGTTGTAAAGTCACGTTACAAATCTGGGACGAATTCGAGTGTTAACTCTCTTTATGTGATTTAAGGACAAGCACACATTTGCTATTAGGTCTTCTCTCAATTTAGAATTTACCATTTTGGCAATTTACTATCATGCCGTAGGTGAAATTTTCTGAGGGTGCCTGGGTGGCTCAGTCAGTTAAGCGTCCGACTTCGGCTCAGATCATGATGTCACAGTTCATGAGTTGGAGCCCCACGTCGGGCTCTTGCTGACAGCTCAGAGCCTCGAGCCTGCTTTGGATTCTGTTGTCTTCCTCTCTCCCTGCCCTTCCTCTACTTGTGTGTGCTCGCTTTCTCTCTCTCTAAAATAAACAAACAAACAAACAAACAAACTTAAAAAAAACCAAGGAATGTCACACAAAACTCCTATTATCCAAGACCAATTTTAAAAATAAAGATTCTGGTATTTCCTCAAATTCTGCAAAGTTTTGTCACTTTGATCACTTGAAACTCCGCAAATGCATGCAACACCTTTCAGTCTAATTTGTGCAGAAATAGAGAAGGTGAGAAGTAGCTGTTTGAATGTTTACAGAGCTTTTAACTTAAAGTAGGTCACTACACTGCTTCATACCTTTCTTCAGGATTTTGAGGCAAGG
The DNA here is from genome assembly GCF_046562875.1 of Panthera onca. NCBI lineage: Eukaryota > Metazoa > Chordata > Mammalia > Carnivora > Felidae > Panthera > Panthera onca. The sequence goes on from NC_138342.1 coordinate 200,605,523, forward strand.
GGAAATCCCAGAATTGGGATATTCTTGTCCAACTAGAAGTTTTGATAGCCCTAAAATGTTACAAAGTTAAAGAAACCAGGTACTATGTTGAGGAATACATACACTGTAATGGTAATCTTAAATTATGAGCTTTGTAATGAATGTTTCAATGTATAAGGAAATTGTACGTTGTGAAACAGATCCAGAGAGGAGACACAGTGCTTTTCAGCCCTCACCTTGGCACTTTAGTCGTGCTTCTAATGTGTTCTCTTCTCTAAACCCAGTGCCTTTTCAAATATATTTTTAATTTTTCTGCACTGTGTTTAATATGGCAATAAAGACCAACTCCTGAAAGGGGGGGTGATAACAGGTGTAGCTAGTCCTTGAATGGAGGTTTTCCTTTGTATGTACATCATGGTTTTAATCCTTCATACAAACATCTGATGGCCTTAGTAATTAAGATACCATCATAGGGACTATTGGGACTCCATAGAAGAATTCCATATGGAGTCAGGGTGAACCACTAACAGGTTAATAGGAGAAAAACACGAGGTAATGCAGGTAATGGTAGCCAAAGACTCACTGTGCACAGTGACCAGGAAGCAAAACAAAGGCTTGCCTTGGACACGTTATTTCTCTTACACATTTTCTATTTTCTGAACTACAGAGGACTTTTCTGAATGTGTTCTTCAGCTTTTGGAAACATATATGGACCATAAATATTCATAATAGTGCATATGGAACTTTAAAATTTCTCCAAGAGTATGTCCAAGAATATCTCAGGCCCTTTTTACCAGACCTTTTCTATTATAACTTTATACCTAGAAATCATGTTTTCTCATTTCTTATGAAATATATGATCAAGTCAAGATAAGTGAGATGGCTCTTTAAAGGCAAAAAAAAAAAAAAGAAAAATCATCCAGGAAAGTGAGTATTATTGGTATCAAAACTGAAACAAGAAATGCCCAAATTTACCTTTGTTATGTATCCAAAATTGAGAAAAAAGTAAATACTGTTTTTATTGATACTGTTATCAGTATAATATGTGCAAATCACCCAACAAGGAGGCATAAGAACAAAAGCATATACATACTGAAATTTCTAGATTTAGAATCTGCTATGTTTGCGGAATTGTGGAATCACAAGATTAATAAACTACCTATTGGGTTTGAGCAAATTTATCAGTACCAACTCAATGAAATTATTTGCTAGCTACTTGAAAAGGTACTATGAGGTAGCCAGCATATGGTATTTATGTGACCAGATAATTGAAACCTATAGGGTACCGTTGGTCGTTGATATCAGAATAAGAATATGGGTCTTTTTTGAAAGTTGGAAATGATGGGTTGAATGGGCGTCTACTTCTTTTGTGCTGGTGAGGCACTAACTTCTCAAAGGGTTTACATCAAACTTTATTTTCCCCATCTAACACACCTGTAACAGTAGAGCAGTCTGGATGCTTAAATAGAACTAGTCTCACGAATGACAGGGAGTTTTAAGTGTTGTGTCCTATCCTCAGCTCCATAATTGACTCACTGTAGGAGGTAGTAAGATGATATTTGCAAAGCAAGGCATGGATCTCATAAGAAAACAACTATGTAAATAGGAAGCATTGTTATTAGTTAAAGCCTCCCCCCCACCATAGGCTTTAAAGTCAATATGACATCGAGTTGAGTAGAAAGGAGGGGAAATTCACATTCTGACTGCCGCTTAGCTGGAGACCATTTAATTAAGAAACATTTTGGAGGATTTTCCTTGCTATTTTAATGAAATTCAATCCATCATGCTTATTATCACAGTACCCATGCTTATCCTTGTTGGCAATGGGGGGTGCAGGTGACTGCCCTCCTCGGAAAGGCATTTAGGGGGCACGTCATTGGGCTAGGGTCAACGTCACATCCGATCGTTGTGGGCGTGTATAGCTTTTCAGTTTTAGTGGTTTGATCTTCAGGTCAAGCCCATGCTTATTCATTCTCATTGAGATAGGTGTCCTCTGTTAGATCAGCATGCATCTGGAATTTGTATCTGAGGTGGAGAACTAAGGTATAAGAACTGATGTTCAACATCTATAGAAACTAGAATCTCCTAGTACACTCAGAGCAAACTTCGACTAGAGTCCCGTGTCTTGGAATGAATAGGACAGTCCTCCAGTTTCTATGTGAACTTTACCAGGCCACAGAGCCGGGGAAAAGAATGAACCAAACTGGAGGACAGTCAATGAAGTATCTCGTAATAATGGGACAGTCTTTTGAAATGCTTACCACGTAAAAACCAAGCGGAAGCAAGGAAAGCTTTGGGTGAACAGCATTTAACGTATCAGGATGTGAAACATCAGTCATCCCATTTCACGTGAGACTTACACTTATCCAGGCTGACCCCGGCCACCAGGCCTCCGGAGGGAGAGATGTGTGTGTGTGTGTGTGTGTGTGTGTGTGCGCGCGCACACGCGCGCACACACTGAAGGCATTTGTGGAAAGGGGAGGTGACTCCCTGGCTGTCTTGAAAGATCAGAAATGTTGGGGGCCTATCTTAAGTCTACACTGATTTAGCTTTGAATAACTTCTTTATAATTCTCTGAGAAAGGTAGTTATAGATTAAGTACCTCTCTTGTTCAGTTTTTGTGCGGCTTACATAAAATTTCTGCCGATTTTATTCCAAATATCACTGAAACAGTGCCAGAAGTCGTGTCCTCTAGAACGTCCTCCACAGTAAATTGACTGGTGAGAGTTAATATTGATATAAACCATCAACTTTATATTAAGATTCTTTATCTCCTTTCACTTTGGATAGGTGTTTTTTCTATGACATCTGCAGGATACATCCTATCACGTAATTTACTTGAGTCCAGTGAATTCTGGCCTGTCCATCACCCCCACCACCCACTTGTCTAACGATATTTGAGTAGAGTCATTAGTAAGACCCCTTTCCTTCATTTGATGGTGCAAGAGTCCTGTGGACTGGACCCCAGAACCAAAGTCTGCAGAATGCCCTGTCCTTGGTTCTTGGTGCTCCCACTCATGACTTCTGCCTCTTTGGCTGACGGTGCCACCCTTTTCTGCTGGTTCTCCATGGTTTGTTGTTACAGCGACTCTTGGCGAGCACAGAGTTGGCTTTCACAGTTAGCTAGATCACCTGAAGCTTGGCTCCAGGAGACATTTTTCCTAAGTGCAGACAATTCACTAGTGGTCAGCCATGTGCCAGACTCCTGAGTGGTCCTGCTACCATCAATGCCATCTGGGACTGGATATGTCCCCTCAACTATTGTCACCCTGTTGGGAGATACACCTCTGTCCTCTGGTCTTGGACCAGGCTTGGGCCTCCTTCAAGCGTGTGCCTCCTACCTTCCCTCCCTCACATTCAGTTCACATTTAGGCTTCCGTGGTTCTAACCTTCCAAACAGCATCCTACCAAGAAGGATGTGATTGTATGTATGTCTGTTTCAACCAGTCCCCTGAAAAGAAAGTGTTCCACCTGCACCTGCCGAAAGGAACAGCCATGACAGCTCAGTCAGAAAGGCTTTCCTAATTCTGTGGATGTGGAATGAGAAAATGTGGCCATGGATGTTTCTCTTCAGGAACCTAGAGAAGCCGGAACTTGGAGACTCAATTGCTTATTCTGGTATAAAGTAAATAATAAAGAGGTAAATGAGACTACTTCAGTATTCCAGATGAGATAAAATTGCTGATTAACTCCCTTTGGAAAGCAATATGGTGGAATTAGAATAAAACAGGAAGGTTTTAAAATGAATAGCCTTTGCAGTCTTGGTTCTTATTCTTAAGTTCGGCACTTTCAGAGGTAACAGTGTTGAATCCCTTCACACAGTTCTCCATTCTGAAAATCTGTTCCCACTGCCCAAAAAGACAAAACCAGCCTCTTTTGCCAAAACTATAAATAAGTATTATATTCTCACTGACAGATTTAAAACATAGTGTTACAGACATGTATTTAGAGTTTGTATCAGAATTTCACTTCCCTTTCCTAAATTTTCAAATGTACTTGTTTCATCATCTTCTCTCAATTAAAAGATTATTGATCAGGTTGTGCTCTGATATATATGTGTGTGTGTAATATATATGTGTATACATATACATAAGCAAACACACACACACACACACACATATATGTGACGTTCATATTGCTAAGGTGTTTTTATGGAATGTGTATGTGTATTTGTCTTTGTTTTATACTATCAATCACTTTCTTAATTGTCTTTATTCTTATTTGATGTTATTTGAGACTCCCTATACCTTTTCTCACCCACCAAGTTTGTTTACCGTCTATTTTGTGAATATCCGTCACTCCCCTTAGTAGAGTTAGTTTTTAGTACATGTAGTAGTAGAGTCCTGACTAACGCCACACGGGGAGGACTCGCAAATGAAAATGCTGTGTAACCTGATTTCTGAGTCGAGTTACCTTATTTCTTCTGTGTTCATGTCACATTTCCCCAGGACAGGGAAAAGATTCTTCAGTTTCACCGATTGGAAACAGCTAGGAAACTGCAAAAGGCATTCTTACTCTGCAGTTTTACCATTTTGTTAAGTGATGGATTAGGGAAACAGGAAAAGGTAATGCACCTTTATGTGTGTTGTATTCTTTTACACGGATGAGCCACGCATCTTCCTTTGCCACTTGCTGTTTTCAAGGATGGAAGATGCAAAATCAACTTCACTGACAATTTATGACAAACGATTTAAAATTAAAGATATTTTCATGTTTGTTACTTTTTCTCCTTCAGGTGACAGGGAGCTAATGCTGACAGTATTTTACACACATTTTTACACTTAAGTATCTTAATGATCCTTAGATTGTGATCATATTAACCTTAATGTACACAAAAAAGGTTCAAAGTAGGTTAACGTAGAAAAAGTACCAAGTGTGTTCGTAGTAGAATCACAGATTTGACAATGGTTCCCTCTGTAAAGAGAGTTCTTTTTTAGAAAAATTTTCATGTTCATTTATTTTGAAAGAAAGAGCGAGAGTAGGGGAGGGGCAGAGAGTGAGAGAGAGAGGGGGAAGGAAAATCTCAGGCTGGCTCCTGGCTGTCAATACACAGCTGGATGTGGGGGTCAATCTCACGAACTGCAAAATCATGATGGGAGCCCAAATCGGGAGTCAGACACTTTAACCAACGGAGCCACCCAGATGCCCCTCTGTAAAGATATTTGTACCGTTATATTATCATTGCAAAGTGATGTAACCCTTAGGAAACATAATTAACAACTGACTAGTTATGGTGAAAAAAATACATGTTATTATTATGTTATATGTTATATATAATATTCTTGTATTTTATATAAAATACAAATACATGTAGTAAAATATATATAAATTAAAATAATTATAAAATATAAAATTTTATACACACACACATAATCCTAAGGAAAAGATGCTAGCTTTAAAGTTTGGAAACTCTTAGAATTTGGAGAATATAAACCATTTGGGGAAAGAAGGTAGGTTTTATGTTGTGAAATAAAGAGAAAGCCTATTTGTGCCAGATCATCAATCCTAATTTTATAATTAAAAACCAATGGACACTTTTTGTAGAAAGATTTCCAAATATAAAGAAAACAAACTGTACCTGTAATTCCCTTTCTCAGAAATAGCTTGCTGGTATTTCAATTTGTCATATTCTTTTATCTTCCTATGCCAGTACACACATAGAAAAAGCTATCGTTTGATATTCTACTTTTTCACTTGTACAAAATTCCCCAGATTTGTGCTGTCTTTGAGAGAGAGAGAGAGAGAGAGAGAGAGAGAGAGCAGGGGGGAGGGGGAGAGAGAAGGAGAGAGAGAGAATAAGAACCAGAGGAGTGTGACACGGGACTCAAACTCACAAAGTGTGAGATCATGACCTGAGCCGAAGTCAAGAATCGGATGCTTAACTAACTGAGCCACCCAGGTGCCCCTAAATCCCCCAGATTTTTAAATATTTCTGAAAACAAATATTTAAAAAGCTGTAAAATGCCATCATGTTCATGTACAATGATCTAGTGAGGCAATATCCAATAAGTAACAGGGACCATTTCCTCAAATTTCACTACAATAAATAATCCTTTGGCTTAAAAAAATCCACTTGTACAGAACTGTTGAAGAAAGTCGATGATCCAAAATGCACAGATTCATGGTCCAGGAAGTAAATCTCTACTCATTCTTTGCTGTCACTTTGTAAATGTTTCCGTAGCTTAGTGTCGAGAGAGATGTGAAGGACAGAAAGGCTGTAGAAAGGCTCTGCCCTATTGCACAGAACACAGGGCATCGCAGTCTCAGGGCGTCAGGACACCCAGTGGACACTGAGGAGACAGTGTAGCTGCCCTGACCGGTAGGTCCCACACTGCAGGAAGCTACATACATGTCTGTGAGATTCATGGTCGACTCTCTGCAGAAAGGCTTTCTCAGCTTCTCTGTGAGTGGTTTGAAAAACAGGATATCTGTAGTTGCCAAGGTTGCTTTCCTAGGTCGGCCTCTAGTACAAGTGCACTAGCCTCGCCCAATCTGGAATCCACATCTCCAGGAGTGGATTCTGACAAGACCAGGCTGGGCTGAGTCAGGTGCGTTCGTCACATGCATGTGAAGTGTGTCAACAGGGGCTGGGCTCTGAGCAGAAAGGGGCAAGGTATCGGCTTGGAAAGCCCCTCCAGGTGCGACTGTGCATTAGGTAGGACATTAATAAGCCACTACATGTGCTTTGGGTTTTGCTTTTTTGAATAGTGCAAGAATGTCATGTTTACTTTCATGACTCCTTTAATGCGTCTGTTGCTCTTTGGATGAATTTCCTGAAAAGGAAATCGAGGTAATTCAAGTCATTGTAGTAATACTGAATTGTTTTGCGGACATAGTACCCTTAGGATAAACAGAATTTGCAGAAACATTAGCAGATGGGAAATGAGAATGCTAAATCATTGCTTTTTTTAGTTACATGCCAGTGATAATGACATAGATTGAGTTGAAACATGTCTTTATTTCTAACTTCTGCTCCTGTGGACAAATTGGACTGCATTGATTTTTTCATATCTGATGACAGGTAAGAGAGCTTGGGTGTGTGTATAATCTGTGCGAATATCTGTGTGCATAAAACAATACTTGTTTTTTTAGGAGAAAAGGGTCTGACTTTCTCTGGGAATTTCCCAAAGTTATTAAAAGTCTTAATGAAATGTCCATTCACTATTTAGTTGACTTTAAATAGAATATTTGAATACATTTAACATAGTGAGAAATCATATTATCATACCTATTATTTACTTGAGTGCCTTTATTGAAGTATTTACATCATATTTTTCTTCAAGAAGAAGATAGCCTGAACTTGACCAATATTACCACATTCTGGTGTTCTTTGGCTGGAAGAAAAAGCTGCACACTATTATGACCTATAGTATCCCGAAGTCCAAAATTAAAAGTAAACACTATTTAAAAGCCTTTGCATCTGTATGGGACTTTTCAGACAGCATGGTATGTTCATGCATTATCGTATTGCTTTTAAAACAACCATAGCGGGTCGCCTGGGTGGTTCAGTTGGTTAAGTGTCTGACTCTTGATTTTGGCTCAAGTCGTCATCTCAAGGTCATGAGATCAAGCCCCACATCAGGCTCCATGCTGTTCGCGGAACCTGTTTAAGATTCTCTTTCTCCCTGTCCCTCTGCCCCTCCCCGCTCACATGTACACATGGGATCATGTGCGCGCACGCACTCTTTCTCTCTCTCTGCTGGCCACCTGTGTGTCAGAGCTGCAGGGTTTATTATGTCCGACTCACAGAGAGGGAAGTTGGAGCTTCCAAGTTTCTATGACCTGCTGGGTGTCATGTACAAAATACGTGGTAAATACCACCCCATCTTGCCCAAGGAGATTGAATTTTCCGCTCTGGTGTCCAGCTTGTCTTTGTCGTTTCTCATTCTCCTTTCAGGTTTGGTTATTTAGTTTGAAGGGTGAAGGAGGAAAGTATTTGAACAAAATTGATCTGCCAGCAAGCGATGGCATAGGGAGGTCACGTGGCAATCCTAGTGAGGCTGCATCACTTGTGGCTTATGATGTTTTCCTTAGCCAGTGTCAGACAGCACAGCATCAATGGGCTCACACGGCAAAGGGACGCTGTGGGCTTACATAACGATGGGGATTCTGACCTGACTTGAGAGCACGATTCAGGATTTCTTCAGAGCTGTGCTCATGTGCTGTGGGATTCGTTGAGTTCTGCTTATCTGTCGGTTAACGGTTTCTCATGAGACGTTGCCCGTGTTAGAACCATGGCCGCTGGGGCCCGGGAATCACGTGGTCCTACACTCATAGCCAAAGGGACGGAAGGACTTCTCTTTCCAGCTGTTGGACATTGGCTGTGAACTTCCTATGGTAGGACCAGCTAAGGCCACCCGCCCAAACACGTGGACACCCAAGGACCACAGTCGGGACAGCGTGGCAACTTGATTTGAGGAGACCACATCAGTGCCCTTGAGAGGCATATCCACCGCTCGCTGGCGTGGGCTGACTGAGGTCTATCCTCCCACAAGCGTGAGTTCACTTCCCTGAAATACGGAGACTAGAGGAGCTGGCGTTTTAAGAAGGAGAAATGGGGAATCAGATGCAGGAGACACAGCAGTAATGCCCACTGAAATTAGCAAATCATTCTGCGGCTTCAACCCTTTTCTTAGGTCATATATGGCAGTACCTCTTACCAAATTTAAGAATATGAAGTAGGAGTAGAGACGCCTGGGTGGCTTAGTGGGTTAAGCGTCCAACTTCAGCTCGGGTCATGATCTCGCAGTTTGCGAGTTTGAGCCCCAAGTCGGGCTCTGTGCTGACTGCTCGGAGCCTGGAGCTTGCATCCTGCTTCAGATTCTCTCTCTCTCTCTCTCTCTCTCTCTCTCTCTCTCTCTCTCTCTCTGCATCTCCCTCCCCCCTCAAAAATAAATAAACATTAAAAAAAAGAACATGAAGTAGGAGTTAAAAGTAGACCTATCCATCTCGATATTTGGGGTCTCAGTACTGAATTATCTCTCTCATTGACCAAAGACAATCCAATTGTCAAGGATGGAGTACCTTTTGAAGAAGCCTTACTGGCAGTTCATGCTGACCATAAAAACTTTTGTGTTTTCATCCTCATTGTTCAGAAGAGACATTCAATAGTTTTTATCACACGTGTGTGTGTGTTGTGTTCTTGCATTCACATTAAGAACTATCTAAAAATGGGTTAGCTCAGCATCAGCTCAGCTCACTATCACCAATTCTGCTGTGGTTTCCCCTTTCCACCCACTCCATAATGTAATGCAGTTGCCCAGAGCCGTCAAGTGTGAAAGCCCGGTGATGAGAACATGGTTTCTCACTGCATGTAGTTTCAGAGGGTGAAGGAATTCACGGGAAAGTACATTCATATTGCAGAGTAACATTAGTAGGGAAAGGTTTGAGGTTGAATTAAGTGACCCAACACTTTCAGATTCATAATACTTTCTAGACTCATTTTTCTAGGTAGAATTCTCCTTGTAAAATCTTAGTGGCAAAATAACGCATATTTTTCAGATTCAGCTGAGTAACCAGGATGGCAGTGTGCATTTTTGTAGTGCGCAAATTGATCTGAAATGATTCTAAGCACAGTGCTGATTCAAAATACACCATTTAAATTTACGGTTGCCCTTTTACCTAATACGATACAACTTTTACGTGATTTTAAAAATATAGTTAAGTCTTTCATGGCATGATGTTTTATTCACGTCATTGGCATGCATTGATATTTTAAGAATGCTTGAGGGATCTTCACACAAATTACAAGCTGTTATATCTAATATTCTATAAATGTTTTCAACCTGCATTTTTGTAGATAAAACAACTCATAATTAATTTGGGAAATGGCCATCCACTTTTAAAATCAATCAATGAGCATTTCAACTGCATATGCATTTTATATAATTTATGCACTTATGCATAAAGCTTCACTTAAAGAAAGTCAGTAGTTACAGAAACCAATGAATTTCAGATGCAGTAAACATTTTCTGAGCATCTGGGCTCTTTTAGATAGTTATGTCGTTCAGTCCTCCTAACCCTTTAGCAAGAGATTATCTCTTTGTGGGAAAATGATCACTAAAGAAGAAAGAAGATTAAGAGGACTTACTGGAGTTTTTGTGGTGCAAAAAACATTTTTCTTGGACCCAAAATTGGAACTTTGGGCCCGATGTCAGAAGTAAAGGCTAGACTCATCAAATTCTAGAATAGAAATGGGTGTGTATGGGAGTATGGTTGGTCTAAAAATACACAGAGCTGAAGTACTTTGATTTTTTATTAAGCACAGCATCTTTTAAATTTTGGGTTTTTTCTTCCCAATTTTTATTTAAATTCTATCTAGCTAGTTAACATATAGTGTAATATTCATTTCAGAAATAGAACTCAGTGATTCATCACTTACGTCTAACACCCAGTGCCCGTCCCAACAAATACTTTCCTTAATGCCCATCGCCCATCTCGCCCATCCCCCACCCACCTCCCTCCACCAACCCTCAGTATGTTCTCTATATATAGTTAAGAGCCTCTTAGGGTTCGCCTCCTGCCGTCTCTTTTTTTCCCCTTCCCATATGTTGGTCTGTTTGAATTTCAACAACACTAAAGAGAAGCTCAATATTTTAATGTTTCTCAAAAGTGGGCATGAGCCAAAAGTCTTTTTAAAACATCAGTCAATTACAAGGATCCTTCTGAAGTGGATAACGTTCACCACCCCCCCCCCCCCCCGCCCAAGTGTGCACATTGCAACGGAGGTGACCACACCAAGGCGGGGCCCTGAAACTTACCGATGCGGGCATCTTCTGCAGAGTGAGGAAACCTCTTGTCCTGGGTGTGCAGTTAAGCAGTCACAGGCAAACAGGAGTGCGAGGTGTCCCAAGAGACCCCTGTGAAAGGGCTGGGGAGGCGAGGTCTTCTGGGCAGAGCTGAGGGCCGCAGAATTTACCGTACGTGGGGCAATGCGGAGCAGACAGTTGTCACAGTTCAGCTGGCTCGGTGGGCACCGTCTGGGGACATGCTGTCACTCATTTGCTAAGCATCACTGGTTACTAAGTGTTCACAATGACAGGATTTGGGGCTGCGACTGGGGATATACCTGCTAGCAAAACCAGATCCTTATCACCATGCATTAAAAGTAACGTGGGCAAAATCTGATAAGAAGAGAGAGACAAAGTGGCTATTGATAGTATTTTGAATTAATACTATCATTGAATTAATACGTATTTGAATTAATACGTCGTTGTTAACGACAGGCCTCCTCAAAAATATCTCTATCCCCTTCAAGTGTCTTCCGTTGAAACATCCCATTATCCATGGATAATGTGTGTAGGTGTATTGTTATCAAAATAGTTATCCTGTAGCCTTACGGTTATTTATCATTGCCTCTGATTGCCAATAAAATGCAGGGCGAGGGTTCGGTCCCTTTTATTTTATAGCCGCTGGTGTTTTAAACCTAAAGAGGTAATATATAGTTTTATTTGCCCCATAGTTACTGCGCAGCATTAAAATGCTATATGTTATATATCATCTCCCAGCCTTTATTCAGTTTCCTCCCTCCCTCCCCCACTTCCCTTCCTTCCCTCCTTCTCTCCTTCTTTTCTCCACAAGTATTGAATGGGCATCTATCATGTGCCAAGAACTCCATTGGGTTTGGGGGACAAGATAGTAAGGACAGACCTTTCATTAGAGAGATTAATTAATGGTCACATGGGGGAATGTAAAATTTCAACAGTGATAAATACTCTAAAGACAACTGAAATCAGGAGCACCTAGGTGGCTCAGTCAGTCAAACATCCAACTTCAGCTCAGGTCATGATCCCACAGTTCATTAGTTCGAGCCCCACATTGGGCTCCCTGCTGTCAGGGCACAGTCCACTTCCAATCCTCTGTCTCCCTCTCTCTCTGCTCGCTCCTCACACACGTTCTCTCTCCCTCTCTCTCAAAATAAATAAACAAACTTCAGAAAAGACAACTTACTCAGGCACTATGAAAGCATAAAGTGAGTGTATCAGCTTTGGTCTAAACTATAAGGAGAACTTTCAGAAGGAAAATTATTCTGGCTTGGAAAGATAAAACATGATTAGAGAAAACCTAGATAAAGTGTAGTGTATTGGAATGGGGGAAGGGAAGGGAGAGAGAGAGAGAGAGAGAGAGAGAGAGAGAGATGGGGCGAGGGACAGAGTATTGCAGGAAGGAAGGGCATGGGCATGCTCAAAGTCGTTTTATAAAGCGAGCAAGGTGCTTAAAAGCACAAAGGAAGGTCTTAGTGTTTGCCGAGCAACAGACTAAGAGCAAAAAGGTGGGACACCGATGTGGACATGGAGACAACCAAATGGCATCCACCGGCTGTATGAACTATAATTGGAAGTGTTTTTATCGTTCAGCGGTGGCTTGGAGAGTACTTGGTTGCGGATGTGGTGCCCTCGCGAAGACAGGAAGCCGGCCGAGATGGTGTGTGGGGTAGCCCACCGTGTGCCTACGAGGTGCCAGGGATGAGGTGGGTGGACTGGGAATTTGCAAGACACATTTGGACAGCAAAATTAGCAGGACGCCCTGACGAGCTGAATCGGGGGGGGGGGGTGTCGAATGTAGAGATGGTGACACGTGGCAGCAGCTGCGCAAGCTTCCAGAAGCATTTGAGGAGTGGACAGGGTGCCACCAGCAGGGACCTAGACCACACCCAGGGGGCTTAAACCAACTTAAATCAGGAGTGCCTGAGGTTCGGGTGAGGTCGAGGGCAGATGGATATGGGAGCTTGTACTTCAGGGTCTCCAAGGGGGACAAACCTGATAAATTTAGTGTTAACAAGTGCAGAGAGCATGTTGTAGACCAAAGGAGTAGAGGGAGCTGTTGAAAGCATCTTTTGTTTTCAACTTTTTTTTTTTTTTTTAATTTATTTTTGGGACAGAGAGAGACAGAGCATGAACGGGGGAGGGGCAGAGAGAGAGGGAGACACAGAATCGGAAACAGGCTCCAGGCTCCAAGCCATCAGCCCAGAGCCTGACGCGGGGCTCGAACTCACGGACCGCGAGATCGTGACCTGGCTGAAGTCGGACGCTTAACCGACTGCGCCACCCAGGCGCCCCAAAAGCATCTTTGATCCAAGATACCGCAGAGACTAACAGACTTCTAGGTCAGCGTCTATAATCCCAAAGAGACGAACGTGTCTACTGATGTGACACAACACTTTATGCCAAGCCGACTTGTGTAATTATCCCGCAGCCAAATTGTTCAGTTCTGCCGACGACGTTTCTCTACTGGCTTTTCCTACTCCTCTGATAAAGTAGGACCTTGGTGTTTCAGGACCAGGTGCCTTCCTCTACTGCACAAATGTAATGATTAGAGTACCTGTGACTTGAATTTAAAGAACGTAAAATCCCTGAAAGTGGATATAGGCTTCTGGTCGAAATGCAGGTGGCATGCTAAGGCGCCACAGAGGATGACGGAAGGATACGTGAACAAACGTACAAACGCTGCTCTCAAAATTTGACTTTGTTCGCTTGTAATGTCGTTGCAAAGGGTTTCTCTGTAAAATTTCCTGTGACAGTCTTTCCCAAGCCTGACCACCGCGGCCCCATCACCACCAGGTCAGGGCACAATGAGGGGTTCTGTGTCAAACCATTCCCGGGTGTCTTCCGACTCCGATTCTGTCCCAGTCATGGTCTTCGCTGTCCTTGGACCATTCTTATTTCATTTTCCTATAGTCCTAAGACTCACTGAAGTTAAATAACTCAGTAATGATTGGTCACCTAATACATGGGAAAATCAAAATTTGGCCCCGCATCTCTCAAATGCCAAAGCATTTGTTCTCTGGCCCCGCATCTCTCAAATGCCAAAGCATTTGTTCTCTAGTTATTTATGTTACTCATAAGCTCTATGGTTGGTGACTCTTTCTAGGCTCCAGAAATCCTCCTTCTCCCTTCCTTCTTCCTTCTTTCCTCCCTCTCTCCCTCTCTCCCTTTCTTCCTCCCTTCCTTCCTTCTTCCTCCCTCCTTCCGTCTTTCCTCCTTCTCTCTTTCTTCCTCCCTTCCTCCCTCTTTCCTTCCCTCCCTCCTTTCCTTCCTTTCTCCCTCCCTCCCTTCCTCCTTCCCTCTCTTCCTTCCTTCCTTCCTCCCTTCTTCCCTTCTTTCCTCCCTTCCTTCCTTCCTCCCTTATTTCCTCCCTTTCTTCCTTCCTTCCTCCCTTCCTTCCTTCTTCCTCCCTCCTTTCTTCTTTCCTCCTTCTCTCTTCCTTCCTCCCTTCCTCCCTCTCTCCTTCCCTCCCTTCTTTCCTTCCTCCCTCCCTCACTTCCTCCTTCCCTCTGTCCTTCTTTCCTCCTTCCCTCTCTTCCTTCCTTCCTTCCTCCCTTCTTCCCTTCTTTGCTCCCTTCCTTCCCCCCTTCCTTCCTTCCTCCCTTCTTTCCTCCCTTCCTTCCTTCCTTATTTCCTCCCTTCCTTCCTTCCTTCCTTCCTTCCTTCCTTCCTCCATTCCTCCTTCCCTTTCTTCCTCCCTCCCTTCCTCCTTCTCTCCCTTCCTTCTTTCCTCCATTCCTCCCCTTCTTCTTTCCTTCCTTCCTTCACACCTCCCTCGGTTTCTTTATTTCTTTTGGGTACAATTCTCTTTTCCCCTTGACACCCTTTCAGAATTTGTTTCCTGTTTTCAACAGAAGTGTACGTGTGCATGTCACCGTGCATGTGAATGAGTGTATCTGTGAGTGTGTATGTGTGTGCACACACAGTCAGGTTTGCTCTCTCCTCCCTGACCCTAAACTTTGTTTTTTCTTTTTGTCAAGCACTCAGGCTTTCTATGGGTCTGTTCTTAATTTTAATTTTTTTGCAGATTTTGTGCACATGATATACCCGAGGTTTCAGGGATATTCTTAAACATTTTCTCTCATCTTTCTCTTATTCCAGTACTTATGCATTTCCTTAGATTCACAACCCTTTTTAGAAAAAAATTTAGTCCATAATGCAGAATTTATTTTTCTTCCTCTTCTTTACATGTGGGAGGGGAAGGTTGTGTATTCACTACAGATATCTTCTGCTCATGCTTCCAAGTCTACTTGGCTGTGAGAATGTTGACAGGCTCTGTCCTCCCTTACACTCGCCTCAAGTCAATGCCTGCCCCCCACGTGGCTTCAATTGGAGAGACAAGGTCCTAGGGAAGTTTTCATCTGAGAGAGCTCAAGAGATCAAAGGGTCCTGGAAATGTATTTTGTTAAATGGGGTTCAGACACCTGTACAAATAATCCTCTTTGAGTAAGCCTGCCCGTCTCACCTTTCTGGACTTCCAGGAGACTTGGCCAACGGAAGCCCGGCAGGTGTCTCATAGAGATGCTGCTGTCTGGGACCCCCATGCAAAGGGGAGATCAGTCCCCTGGCTCTTTCACTGCAGAACACCTGATTCTTCCAGGAACACTTGATCTCCTGCACAAAGAGGAGAGGGCTGCCCTTGATGTTAGCGCTGCCATGCTCTGGGTAAGCCACCTGAACCATGTCAGATGTTCCAAGAGAGAAAAACGATGCCTGCCTGGGCGGGGTGCTGCTCTACACTCTGGAAAGCTGACCCACTCAAAAGCCAATCTAGGCAACTAGCGGGGTGTTTCTATCCTCTCGCTTTTAATGTAACTTGAAAAGATGAGGCATGGATGAAAGTCTTTAAATGCAATTTTTCCCTCTGGCTCCTTCAGGCTGATAACCTCCCGGAGAAGAAAAAATATACATGTAACCAGCAATCCTTTCTGAGCAATGTGTCTTACAAGGTGCGATAAAATGGATCTGTTAATTAAATCTAACCATGAAAACTGTTTCATTTTCAAACTTTTCCATTTAATCTCTGTGCTGAGAAAGGCACTGTTGAGGATCATATGATTTGAGTCTATTGAAAGTGTCTGGTGAATTCAGGTAGAGAGGAGAGAGTGACCCCTATTTGGAAGCTGGCCAGATCCCTTTAGCCAACATTGAGGCTATTGTTCCAGAGCAATAGCTTTTCTGTTGTGCTTCCAGAATTATTCTGACAAACCTCTTTGACAAATGTTAATATTTCTCCCCAAAGTTTCTACTTGATTGGACAAATAGACCCAAGACTGTAAGGTCTGTGTGTGTGTGTGTGTGTGTGTCTGTGTGTGTGTGTGTGTGTGTGTGTGTGTGGTGTGTGTTTAAGTAGACAAACAAACAGCATCAATGGGGGTTAAAAACAGGATTTAGAAATGTGCTATCCTTGTGTTTCCCTAGACCCATTCAGTAACCTGCACTGAAGTTCACAGAGAAATTATTTAATGTCTGTAATGGGAAATGGATTGAATATTTCACCCAGAAGGTAGAGAAAATACTAAGAGGAATCAAAAAGGAAGCTTCATAGATATATAAATCATGCCACAAAATGTTCAGAGAAAACAAACTTACAAACATAGCTATTTTTTTTCAATTTTTTTTAATGTTTATTTATTTTTGAGACAGAGACAGAGCATGAATGGGGGAGGGTCAGAGAGAGAGGGAGACACAGAATCGGAAGCAGGCTCCAGGCTCTGAGCCATCAGCCCAGAGCCTGACGCAGGGCTTGAACTCACGGACCATGAGATCGTGACCTGAGCTGAAGTCGGATGCTTAACCGACCAAGCCATCCAGGCGCCCCTAAACATAGCTATTTTTTAAGCCATGGTCAGCATTTTATGCTATGCAATTTTACTGTGCGATTTTTGCCGAAATGGTGTTCAGAATTATTGGTAGAGAAAAGCGTCCAACGTGTAAAGCACAATGGAGCTTCTTGATAAAGCCGTAGTCAGGAGCAAGCACTGGTGTGTTTGTTCTGTGAGTCCATTCAGTGAATCAAGCTATCATGTCATTAAAACCCACCCTCACACCCCACCACAATCATACAAAGGCATTCTTAACACGCATCCGAAAATGTACTGTTAACTGAGCACGTGAGACAAAATACCTTCTTCTTTGTATTTTAAGTTCTTGTGTCTCTGTATTTCTCAGCCAGTTGACTCCATTGGTTTGTGGGTCGTCTGGAGTGTCCTGAGTCCTCTGCCCACGTGTCACAGTGCTGTGTGTGCATACATTCATAGGAATGGCTGAAATACGCTAGCCTATTACCAACGATGACATTGGCATATTGATACGTCAAATCTCATGTCATAGAAACTGCCAAAACAGAGATATGCTACTTTCCCATCTTAAGGGTAAAGATCAAAATACGAAGTATAGTACTCCTGAAGTCAGCACTTTTAATTATAGGAACATATTTATGCAGAGACGGTCAAAATGTCATAAAGTAGCTAAGTCAGAAGACATGTACGATGGACTGATTTGTTCCCTGTGCACTAAATTCATATACTGAAGCCCTGACCCATAACGTAATGGAGGTGGGGACTTTGAGAGGTAATTAGGTTTAGATGAGGTTGTCAGGTGAGGCCTTATGATGACATAAGTGCCCTTATCAGAATAGACACCAGACCTCCTCCTCATGCCCCACCCTCTGACATGTGAGGACACACTAAGAAGGTGCGACCAGCAATCCAGAAAGCGGAACCTCACCAGGGAACCTTGAACCTTGCTCTTGGATTTCCCAACCTCCACAACTTTGAGAAGTATCTATTGTTTAAGCCACTTAATCTATGGTATTTTGCTATGGCAGCCCAAACTAAGACAGCATACTTGCTTCTTCTATTTAAACAAAAGTTTGTTTTTTTTTTTTTTAAATAATAATCTCTATGCTCAACCATGGGGCTTGAACTCATGACCCTGAGATCAAGAGTCACATGCTCTACCAACTGAGCCTGCCAGGCACCCCCATATTCGCTTCTTAACTATCCCAAACACACAATTTCCTTGCCCACTACTTGATTTATTAGAGAAGGAGTGTTTCATTGTGAGTCACAGTCTTGACCCGGTCATGAACAGGAGAAAGACTGCCAGTCAACACAAACCGCATCAAAGAAGGCAAACGGGTGGTCAGGGTCGAAGTCCATTACTGTTTTAAATGAGCTGACACAGGTAGCATGCAGAGCGACCCAGCAGGAAGATAGGGATAGGGCTTTAGTTTAGTGAGTGCAGCAGTAAAAAGTAAATCTTTAAACGTACACTCAGAAAGATCCCTAGGTCCTTTTGGTGGCGTGGATGCCCCAAGCCCATTTCTGTGGTGACGGAGCGCTTCCTTTAGGAAAGATCCAAAGGGTGAGTTTCTCTACGCTGTCAGCCCTTTGAAATTTTAATGAATTTTCTGCTAAGCAGCTGCAACATTTATAAAGTCTTTAATGCATGACTTTCAAGGAAGAACAAGCATGGGACATCAGGCGTCTGTCTTTCCTGCCATGTCTGGAAGCCATGGATGACAAGTGAGGTTTTGTGATTTGGCTTCTAGCACACCATTCTTCTCGGATGGCCTTCTCAATATTCCTATGTGACTCATTCTCCTTCTGGATAAATACTCCACCTCCAACCCCAAGAAGATGAATAAAAACTATGTAAAGATAGTTTAAGAAAAATAAACAGAAGTGTTCAACTTAGAAAAAGCTGATGACTGCATACCCTAAAATTTTAAGAGCTTAAATCGAAGCTAGAGCATTTCTATAAGGAAATCCACAGTAGACCCTAATGCTTTCTGAGTATGGAATGAACTGCTCTCAGGAAAGAGATGAAAAGGAAGACGTGTGGTCTAAGAAAGACATTAGAAATGAAGAAAACACAGCTTTAGAAATAATGAAAAAACAGCTTTAAAATAAGCTCGGCCCGGATGTGGTGGACCAGACAGAAGAACGTGGAGAGGGAGGTATAGATAATAGATGTGGAAGGGGACCGCAGTCATGGAGGGCACTGAGGAGGAGAACACTGGAGAAATGTTTTAATACTTCTTAAGTGTCCTGAAGATAAAGCAAAGATAAAAAAAAAAAAAAAAGCAAGGAGCATGAGCACCTCTCTTCCTGAGTAGGTCGTGTATATGAGGAGGTATGAGGCGTCTTCACAGAATCCGGTGAAATCCTTCCGGGTCGGAGTTCAGTAGCTCAGTTAGCAGCATGGTTTGCTAGAACCATCAACGGGAGTCAATTCACCAGTCTCTGGTCTTTGCTGGATCAGCTTATCCAGGCTTACACCGTGGGGCTATTGCAGGTTGATCATGGATCTCAGGCAGAGTCCCAGAATGTTTTTCTTGATCCAGGTGAGGTATGTGTGATTCTGAGTCTCAGGGTCAGGATCCTGGGAGTCAACCTGCCTGGAGCCTTCAGCTCAATGCTACAATGCTTAACAGTCTCCAAAGATGCCCGCAGAGAAAGGAAATGGACCCGTAGATTCTAGGTATTTGTGCTCTGCTCCTTCAACTTTGAGAAAAAGGGCTTTCCTCAACATTACCATAAATCCAGTTAGAATATGGGTAAACCACGTGAAAAGATGTTTCACTGGAAAGAGTATACAGATGAAGAACACGCATGAGAGAAGATGCTTGGCATTAGTAGCCATTAGAGAAGTCCACATTAAACCCACAAGATGATACCATTGCCCATTTAAAATACAAAATAGTGATAGCCACCCCCAAAGAAAATAATAAATAAAGGGCTTCGTCCAGGGGATTGGAAGTTTCTCCCGGCTCTAACTTGCTATTATCTTGCATATATAGATCATGAAAAATAAGAAACAAAAATAAGGCTGGGATCATGTAGTGAAGGCTTGCATCACCAAAAAGACTAGAGTCCCTGTGGTTGATTCAGAGTGTCTATAGTTGGAGAAAACCCGGTGCTTCTCTCCATATATTCTCCAGCTCACCTCATCGGGCCAGTAGAGCATGGCTGTGTGGTTGAGTCCCTTCTCTGTACGAAGCCATTTCAGTCAATTCTGTGCTGAAGCAGAGAGAAGTCTTAAGGAAAAAAAAAAGCCTTCTCAACATGGAACAGGAAAAAGTATTGAGTAAAATTCCTTAAGAGTGGCTTCATTTTTATTTCCCTTTTGTGTCTCTTTTTGGCCAACCGATTTGGAATACACACCGTCACCCATGTTTCAAGGCCGTAACAAGTGTCCTACCCCCGTGTTTGCCACTGCGGGGGCTTGTTTGTTTCCTGAGCTTGAGTCCCCAGTGGAAAAAGGCTGTGACCACGCTCCCTGGGAATCATGAAGCAGAAGGTGTAGTGAAGAGTAATTGCACAACGTTTCACACGGTGTTGAAACGTTCCTGAAAACAGAACACAAAAAGAAGTGACTGCTGAAACGGATTTTATGTTTCTGAAGAACATGATGTGAGAAATAGTAACCCTTCGGACTGACATTGTTGGGCACATGAATAACATCTTTACATTAGTATTCACCAGGGGGACCAGCGAAAGTGCGTGGAAAACCCAGATGCGCTTTTCACCATGGGAAGGCACCAGACTACAGAAACCAAGTGCCTCGCTGGAGAAAATAAAAAGAAATTAGGGTGATGAAGACAAAAGTGTGTCAGTGTGGTCTTTTTGTAAAGCCTAATCCTTTTCCTCAGCCATTTTAAGAACAATGCATGCTCCTAAATATTGTCCCCTGTGCCTTGTCTCATTTCCTCTGTGTAATTCAGTGCTCTGCTATTTTTAGAAACGCCTTATTTGTCTGCAGAGGAGGAATGTGTATTACATTTCCTATTAATTATCGAAAAAAATCATTCCAGTGTAACTTTGAAAGCGTGCCAAGTTACTAGAAACTGTTTGTGGATTTATTTGAGGGATTTCATTTCCTTTGCAGTTTACATATTTCATCATAATATGTTTGAAGTCAGGAAGTGCAATCTGTGTGTAGAGTTTCTCCAGCCCCAATTTTTTTTCTTTTACTATAAAGTGTAAATACATGTATTTATTTGACCCACATATGCGGATGATGTATCTGTTCACCAAATGTGAGCTTTCCTAACAGAGCAAATTAATGTCGATTGTATCCTAATAATACTGTAGATTGGTGTAGCTGTGTAGAAATTGTTGGTTAACGCCACCATGTTAGAAGACAGCAACTGTGGTCGTATACATGCATTCTTATCTCCCTGCCGACAGGGAAGTTTAGACAACTTATATTACCCACCACTCACAGCAACAATTCCTAATACTTCTTTTGGATTTCGGGTTGCCAAGATTTCACGTTCTTCTAAGAAAGCAATTTATCTTCATCTGTATTCTCCGTTCTATTTAAAGTTTTTATTTTCAGGTAATTTTAGATTCACATGCGATCGTAGAAAGTAAGAAAGATGTCCTGTATCTTCACTCACTTTCCCCAGTGCCAACGTCTTAGAAAGGCGCAGTGTGATATCACAACCAGGGTGCTGACGTTAATACGGTCAAGATAGAGAATATTCCCGTCACCGCAAAGACCGTGTTCCAGCCACACTCATGTTCTTCCTGAGACCACCGCCACTTAACCCTGGGCAGATATTAAGCTACACTCCGTTTCTATCATCCTCTTATCTCAAGACTGTTGTGTACATTGAATCACAGGGTCTGTAACCTTCGGGACTGTGTCTTTCCACTCTGCATGGCTCTGGGAGACTCACCCACGTCGTTACATGTAGGAGCCAGTGGTCTGTTCCTTTCTCTTGCTGAGTGGGGCTCCGTGTGATGGATGTACCACAATTACCCATTCTCTCATCCAGGAGCATCTGGGTTATTTCCGCTTTTGTCTCTTCCAAACAATGCTGCTGTACACATTCGTGTGCAGCTTTTTGCATGAACATGCTTGCATTTATTTATTTTTCATTAAATAAATGTTTATAGTATCACGGGCTCTATCCCCTAGGCTGCACCTTTTGTTTCTGTGGCTCATTCATTCCGTAACTGGAGGCCTGTATCTCCTCTCCCCTTCACCCATTTGGCCCATCCCTTCGCCCCTGTCTTCCCTGTGACAACCATCAGTGTGTTCTCTATATTTATAGGTCCGATTCTGCTTTTTGCTTCTTGGTTTATTTCTTCATTTTTAGGTTGCACATACAAGTGAAATCATAGGGCATGTGTCTTTGTCTGTACATGTATACACATCCACATATACATGCACACCCCCACATCTTTATCCATTCATCTGTCCACGGACGCTTGGGTTGCTATGTGTATTCCTCTGTTTACTGCCACATTATTTACCCTGAACTGTCTGTATTTCTAGGATGAATGCCCAGTAGGACAAGCAGTAGGTTGCCTGGGACTTGCAGGTTCAGTGTCTTACACAAACCGTGAGCTGTGTTCCAGAGTGTCTGTACCATTTTATGTTCCACCGGCAATATTTGAGTGATCAATTTTTCCCGCATCCTAAGCAGCATTGAATATTATCACCAGTGTGTTTGTTTGTTTCACGTAGCCATTCTGATGAGGGCGTAGTGGATTTGCATTTCTCTGGAGGCCAATGATGTTGAACATCACACCCTGTGCTTCTTGGCCACCTGTACGTCTTCATCAGTGACATTTCTCTTCTTTTGCCTTTTTCCAATCGGGTTGTTTTTGACAGATGAGCTTTAAGAGTTCTTTATACATTCTAAATACTAGTCCTTTGTCAGATGTGTATTTTGGAAACACTTGCTGCCAGTCTGTAGCTTGTCTTTTAGTCCTGTCAACCAGATCACTCACAGAGCAAACATTTTTAATTTTGATGAAGCTTGATGAACTTTTTGTTTCATCAAGTTGATGAACAATTTGCGGTTTCTTCCTTTTATGGAATGTGACTTTGGTGCCAAGTCTAAGAATTCTTTGCCTAGCTGTAGATTCTGAAGACTTCTTCCCACTTTTTTTTTTTAAAGAAAGTTTTTTATACTTTTTACATTTTATATTGAAGTTCATGATTTATCTTGAGTTAATTCCTGTATAGGGTATAGGACTTGGGTCCAGGTTCATTTTAAGCCTATGGATGGCTAGTTGCTCCAAGACAATCTGTAGAAAGGCTGTCTATCCTACCTTTATTGAATTGCTTTTCTACCTTTGTGAAAAACCGATGGGGCAGGTCTGTGGGAAACTGTTTCCGGATTCTCCTTCTGTTCTACTGATCTATGTATCTATCATTCTGCCCATACTACACAGTTTTGATTTTAGTAGCTTATGCCGTAAGTCTTGAAGCTGGTTCTTCCATTTCCTTCTTTTTAAAAATCGTTCTAGCTATTCTAGAATGTTTAAATTTTAGAATGTTCTTATCTATAAATATAGAACGTTAAGCTCAGAATTTTAAAGGGATTTCATTAAACCTGAATATCAGGGGTACCTCGATGGCTCAGCTGGTTAAGTATTCGACATCAGTTCGGGTCATGATCTCACGGCTCATGAGTTCAAGCCCCGTGTTGGGCTCTGGGCTGACAGCTCACAGCCCAGAATTCTGTGTCTCCTTCTCTCTCTGCTCCTCCTCCACACATGCTCTGTCTCTCTCTCTCTCAAAAATAAATAAACAAAAAATTAAACCTGGATATCAATTTTGAGAGAATTGATATTTTTATGGTATTGTGTCTTCCAACATGGTATAGGTCTCCATTCATTTAGATTCTATCCCCATATCACCAGTGTTTTGTGCTTTTCAACGTGTAAATCTAGTATGTGTTCCCTGAGATTTGCAGGTAATTATTTTGGAATGCTTTTTTTTTTTTTTTCATTTTTGTAACGTTTATTTGTTTTTGAGACAGAGACAGAGCATGAATAGGAGAGGGTCAGAGAGAGAGGGAGACACAGAATCTGAAACAGGCTCCAGGCTCTGAGCTGTCAGCACAGAGCCCAATGCAGGGCTGGAAATCACAGACTGCGAGATCATGACCTGGGCCGAAGTCGGACGCTTAACCGACTGAGCCACCCAGGTGCCCCGGAATGCTTTTGAATGGTGCTGTTAGCTCTAGAAGTTTCTTTGTGGAGTCCTTGGGATTTTCTGCATAGACAACCATATCATCTGTGCATGGTTTTACTTCTTCCTTCTGATCTTGTAATTTTATTTCAGTTTCTTGCCCTATTGCATTGGTTGAGAATTTCCAGGGGTATGTTGGATAAGCATAGTGAGACTGAAAACATTTCTTTTTCGCAATCTCTGGAGGAAGGTCTTTCACCATATAATTATAGGTACACATTTTTTTGTAGATGCTCTTTGTCAATTTGAAGAAGTTCCCCTTGATTCCTAGTTTTCTGAGTGGTTTACTCTGAGTGTGTGTTGAATTATGTAAAATGCGTTTTTGGTATTGACATGACTTGTATTATTCTTGTAATTTGTATTTTTTAGCCTAATTAATATGGGGGGTTATATTAAGTGTTTGTAAATTTTCTTATTCACGTGAAACTCACATAATACAAAATGAACTATTTTAGGGTTAATAAACAAGTAGCACTTAGTATATTGCAGTGTTGTGCAACCATCCTTTCTATCTAGGTCTGAAACAATTTTATCACCCAGAAAGGAAACAGTCACTTCCTGTTCCCCTGATCTATTACTCCAACCTTGGCAAATGCCAGTGCGTTTTCTCTGTTTATGGTTATACCTATTCTGGATTTTTTCTATACATGAAATCATACATCATGTAACTGTTTGCATCTGGCTTTGTTTATTGAGCATAATGTTTTTGCCATTCATCCGTGTTGTAGTATATGTCACTGTTTCATTCCTTTTTATGCCTGTAAAGTCTTTGATCAGGTATAAACAAAATCTGATATAAGATTTTATAAGATATAAAGATATAAGATTTTATATCAGATTTTGTTTATCCATTTGTTAATGAAATCGAGGTTTTTTTTCCTACCTTTCGGCTATTGTATTTAAAGCTCCTGTAGACATTTAAATTCAGGTATTTTTTGAGTACCTGTTTTCAATTCTTTTGGGAACGTATCTAATATAGTGGAATTGTTGGGTCACATGGTAATCCTTTGTTTAATTTTTGCATACAGCAAAACATTTGTCCACAGGCACTGAATGATTTTCCATTCCCACCAGCAGTGTTGGGAATGCAGCAAAGCAATGAACGTTACCATTTTTCCATATTCTTGTCAACACTTGTTATTTTCCTTTTTAAAAATTACAGTTAGCCTAGTGGACGTGAAGCCGTACCTCCATGACGTTTGGATTTCCATTTCCCTATTGACCAATGAATGGAGCATCTTTTCATTTACTTGTTGGATATTTGTGTATCTTAGGAAAAATGTCTGTTCAAGTGCATTGTGAAGTTTTTAATTGTGTCATTCTTGTCAAATTGTAAGAGATATGTAATATATAATATGATATATAATATATATGTTATATATATATATATATATATATTCTAGACGGTAGATACTTATCAGATATAATTTTTGTTTTCTCTCATTCTTCAGGTTGTCCATTCACTTTTGATAATGACCTTTGGTACTCAAAAGTGGTTACATTTTTAAAAAATTTTGATGGTTCAATTTATCCAATTTTTTGGTATTGTTCATGCTTGTGGTGTCATATCTAAGAATCCATTGTCAAGTGCAAGGTCATGCAGATCTGCTGCTTTATTTTCTGCCCAGAGTTTTATGGTTTTAGCTTTTATATTTAGGACATTTATCCACTTAGAGTAACTTTTGTATATAAAGATGAAGGGATTCAAATTATTTCTTTTGCATGTGGATATCCAAGGGTCCAAGTACCATATGGTAAGGAGACTGTTTCCCTTACTGAGGGCTCCTGCCAGCCTTTCTAAGAATTAATTTCCCGTAAAAGTCTGGGTTTATATCTAGACTCTCCATTTTATTTCATTTGTCTGTATGTCTCTATTCTTACACCAGTACCACACTCTTGATTACCATAGCTTTGTAGTAAGTTTTTAAATAAGAAAATGTAAGTACTCCCACTTTGTTCTTTTTTGATATTGCTTTGGCTACTTGGGGCCACTTTGAAGTCCATATGGCTTTTCAGATTGAATTTTCCATTTTTGCAAAAGAGGCAGCTGGAATTTTGTAGGTATTGCTTTGAATTCATTGATCACTTTGGGTAGCATTTCCATCTTAACAATATTAAGTCTTGCAATGCATGAGCATGGGGTATATTTCCACTAATATAGGTCTTTGATTTATTTCTGCAAATTCTTACAATTTTCAGTGTAAGACTTTCACCTCCTTGGTTAAATTGTAATACTAGGTATTTTATTCTTTTAGAGGCTATTGTCAATAGAAATGTTTCCTCAATTTCTTTTTTTCTTTTTTAGATTGTTAATTGATGGCATATAGAAACACAACTAATTTTTCTGTGTTAATCTTATCCCCTGCAACTTTGATTGATTTGTCTATCAATTCTATTCACTTTCTGTGCAGATTCTTTGGGATTTTCTCTACGTAAGATCATGTCATTTGAGACAGTTTGACTTCTTCCCTTTCCACTGGATGCCTTTTTATTTATTGTCTCTTTTCTCTGGCTAGAGCTTTGAATACAATGTTGAAGAGCAGTGAGGAAGTAGGCATCCTTGTCTTCTTGCTCCTGTTATCAGGGGGAAATCATTCTTCTTCCTCTTTTTTTCTTACCACTGAATATAATGTTACTTTACTTCATATTTTGTATTGAGGAAGTGCCCTTCTAGTCCTAGTTGTTTGAGTGTTTTTACTCAAACTTGCTCCTGTTATCTTGCTCCTGTTATCAGGGGGAAATCATTCTTCTTCCTCTTTTTTTCTTACCACTGAATATAATGTTACTTTACTTCATATTTTGTATTGAGGAAGTGCCCTTCTAGTCCTAGTTGTTTGAGTGTTTTTACCATGAAAAAAAAGTGTTGAATTTTATTAAATGCTTCTTTTTGTTTCTTTGCATTAGAGAGGTGATGGGGTATTATATATTTGTCTTTTTTTTTTTTTTTTCTACCAGTGTAGCATATTACGTTGGATAATTATCTTCTGTTGAACCACCTTTGCATCCCTGGGATAGAT
Organism: Panthera onca; assembly: GCF_046562875.1. Classification (NCBI taxonomy): domain Eukaryota; kingdom Metazoa; phylum Chordata; class Mammalia; order Carnivora; family Felidae; genus Panthera; species Panthera onca. The sequence continues at coordinate 200,632,281 of NC_138342.1, forward strand.
CCTATTTGGTAACTAAGTATGATTATTTATTTATTTATTTATTTATTATTAATAATTACCGCTAAGTATGATTTTTGTACATTTTCTGTTGGGTTCAGTCTGGTATTGCGTTGAAGAATTTTTTATCTATATTCACAAGTGATAATGGTCTGTGGGAGTTCTTTTGTGTGTGTTGTCTTTGTTTGTTGTCGGCATTAGGGTAATACCAACCTCATAGAAAGAATTGGAAATATCCTTCCTTGTTCTATTTTTGAAAGAATTTAAAGTTACCTTACAGTCAGCTCTTTAAACATGTGGTAGAATTAACCAGTGAGGGAATCTGGTACTGGAATTTTCTTTTAGGGGAGGTTTTGGATTACTGTTTGAATCTCTTTACTTACTACAGCTCTGCTGAGATTTTCCTGTATCTTCTTTATTCAGTTTTGGTGCATATGTGTTTCTAAGAATTTGTCCATTTCGTCTACGGTATGTAATTTTGTGGGATAAGAGTATTTATAGAATTATCCTTTTTATTTCCCCAGTTTTAGTTATCTGTGATTTTAGTTATTTGTGTTTTGTCTGTTTCTTTTGCTTTAGGCTACCTAAAAATTGTTAATTCTTTTTGATCTTTTTGAGGAAACAGCTGTTGGTTTTATTGATTCTATTATGTTTTCTATTATTTTTTATTTATCTCATCTGTGTATTATTTCATTTTACCTGCTATGTTTTAGTTGCTTTTCTTTTTCTTTTTATAATCACTTAATGTGTAGTTAGGTTGTTGTTTTGAGACCTTTCTTCTCTTTTTAAGTTATGTGTTTACAGCTATAAATTTCCCAGTGAGCACTCTTTCACTCTCTTATATTTTTGTGTGTTGTGGTCCTCTTTTTACTCAGATGTAGGTATTTTAAAATTTCCCTTGATATTTTACACATTGATTGTACTTAACTTTTTAAATTAGTAATTTTATTTGCACGTATTTGTGAATTGTCCTCCTGTTACTAATTTCTAGCTTTATTTTCATGATGATTGGAGAAGATATATTAAATTATATATAATATTTAATATATATATACTAATTTTAAAAATTAAGTACAACCAATGTGTCAAATATCAAGGGAATATATTAAATACATTAATTATATATATATTAAATATATATATTTATATATAAATTTATAATATAATATATTAAATATTAGATATTATTTAAATATGTTTCATTCATTTAGACCTGTTTGTGATCCAACATATGGTTCCTTTTGTACTTGAGAAGAATATTTTCTGCTGTTAGTGGGTGGCATGGTCTGTGTATATCAATTCTGTCTTGTTGATTTATAGTTTTGTTCAAGTTGTCAATTTGTTCAGTGATCTTCTGTCTAGATTTCCTATCTGTTATTGAACGGGAGTATTGTAGTCTCCAAATACTATTGTACAACTGGCCTTTTCTCTTCTGCGTCAGTATTTGCTTCACAGATCTTACAGCTCTTTTGTTTGGTGCATAAATACTTATAATTGCTATATCTTCTTGACGAATTAATACTTTATCAGTATCAAGTATCATTTTACCTTTATAATTGTTTTTTGAGTTAAAGTCTCTTACTTTCTGATATTAATATAACCAGCCCAGGTCTCTCCAGTTAGTATTTGCCTGGCATCTTTTTCGAATTTTTTAGTACGAATTTAACTGTGTCTTTGGATATAAAGTGAATCCCTTATATACAGCATATAATTGAATCATGTATTTTGTTTTTGAGAGAGAGAGAGAGAGCCTGTGTGTGAGCATGCGCACAAGTGGGAGAGAGGAGGAGGGAGAGTGTGAGAGAGAATCTTAAGCAGGATCCAGGTCTAGCACAGAGCCCAACTGGGAGTTCAATCTCATGACTGTAAGATCATGACCTGAGCTGAAATCAAGTCTGATGCTTAACTGACTGAGCCACCCAGGCGCCCCAATCATGTATTTTTTAAAAATCTATCTTGTCCATCTCTGCTTTTTGAATGCAAAATGTAATCAATTTACATTTAAAATAATCTCAAATAAGAGAGGGCTTACTTTTGACATTTGCTATGTTTTCTAAATGCCTTAAACTTTTTTTTCCTTATTTCCTCCACCTCTGCCCTCTCTTGTGCTTATTTTTTTCCATAGTGTTCTATTTTGATCTTTTTCCTCACATTTACATCTGTGTATATTTTTCAGTAACTTTTTTTTGGTAATAACTATAGAGATTACAATTAACATCCTAAAATTATAACTATCCTGTTTAAATTGATACTAACAGAGTATCAAGAGCATAAGAAATTCTGTTCTTCTACAGCTCTGAATTCTCCCTTGGTGTTAATATTGTTACAAATTACATCTTTATACTTTGTGTGCCTGTTAACACAGATTTATAGTTATTGTTTTATACATTTGTCTTTTAAATCATGTAGAAAAAGAAGGAAGTTAGCCAAAAGTAGAATAGCGGTGTCTGTAATATTTGCTATTTGCCTTTGCTGGAATTATCTATTACGTTGTACAACTTTGAGTTACTGTCTCCTTTTATTTCCGCCAGAAGACCCCCCATTGGCATTTCTCCTAGGGCAGGTGTGCTCACAACAAACTCTCTCAGCTTTTGTTTATTCATGAATGTCTTCATTTTTACTTCTGTAAAGGGAACTTTTGCTGAAAAGAGAATACTTTATGCCAAGTTTGTTTGTTTTTCCTCAGCTCTTTACAAATAGCACCCGTGCCATTTTACCCTTGGCTTTTGCTTCTTGCTTGCACTGAATCCAGCAATCAAGCAGACGTGAAAGATTAGGGATTCTCTGGTCTTTCCCTAAGCGTGTATATGATTCGCTCATTTCCCACTATGCACAGTGCTTTGGAATGTTCTAATTTCCCAAAGAAATTCTCTCCAGCTCTTTTCTTCCCAGACTTTTGGTGCTCTACTGTTTAATTTTTTTTTTAATGTTTCTTTATTTTTGAGAGAGTGAGCCAGAGTGCAAGAGGGGGAGGGGCATAGAGAGAGGGAGACACAGGATCTGAAACAGACTCTAGGCTGTGAGCTGTCAGTACAGAGCCTGATGTGGGGTTTGAACTCACAGACTGCGAGATCATGACCTGAGCCAAAGTTGGACGCTTAGCCAATTGAGCCACCCAGGTGCCCGGTGCTCTACTGTTTAAATTAATCGTACTATTTTGTGCCAGGTGGCTTTCTTTGGTTGTTCATTTGCCCAAAAATGCTTTTGAGGAATGTTCACTGTTTTCTGCGTTGAGTTATATGTGAGGCAAAATAAAGACAAGTTATATGTGAGACAAAATAAAGACAAGTTACCCAAAGTAACACAGACAAACGAAATAAATTCTTCAATGTACTCAGTGATTATAGGCTATCTCCGTGTGCCTTAAAGCTGAAGTTATTAGATAATATTGTTGATTTCTTCTATAATAAACTTTACTAGTTCTCTGTTTACAACAATTTGCAAATTAGGTGTGGCACTGAAAATCAAACAAACTCAGAATATGTGGGAAATGGGTTTTTGATTAGTCAGTGAATGTGTTCATCAGTTAAGGTCAAGTCCTTTAAGCTTTGCATCCATGATATGATAATATATAGCAATAGCTCTTCAAAGTCTGACCGCGTCATTCAAATTAGAATCCAAAATAGTAGTAGCCTTATATAATCATGCCAGACCTGACTTTGCCACACCTAAGGTTACTTCTCAGACTTCATTTCCTCCTATGCTTCCATTCACTCAGCTCACTGACTACTGCTGGAGAGGAAGAAATTTTCCTCTATTCAAGATTCTTCTAGCTGGACTAATAAGTAATATTCCATGAGACAGATTCATAGGAGAAAATCATATCTAGCTTTATATATCTGAGGAATCCATACAGGTGTGAGATTCCAAAGACAGGAAAAATAAAGTATATACATGATCCTAAGTTACAGAGAGGTGTAGGGATCTGGGGATACAAAGGGGAGAAAGGCCATTAGTGGGAAGATGAGAGGACATATTTGGAAAACTAAGGTTGCCCTGTGATACATGTAAGTTTCTTAAGTAAATAGGAATCGCTGTTAATAGCTTTCTTCCTGGTACAGGCCTTCTACCTGATTATTTTCAGGCATGTTGGGGGGCGGGGGTTCAAAGTTTCTCCCTGAGTCTTTGTCTTGATTATTTTTAGCTCAAAAGAATCTGCATGCCATTGTGTCCCATTTTGGTGCAGTCCTCCTTGGCCGCTACACCTTCCATGTTCTGCAGATATCTTCATGAAACGCTCCTTACTTCCTTCTTTGCTCAAGGTCACCTCCCACTGAAACCTAACTTAACTTGCACTCCCGTCGGCAACTCCCTTTCCCCCTTACTCTGTCATACGTTTTCCTCCATAACACCTCTTGTCTCCTAACATAGCACGCAATTAGTGTACTTATTGTGGTCATTGTTTATTGTTTACCTCTGCACTGAAATGCACAGTGCCACAGGGCATGGATCTTTGTCTTCCGTGATAGAACTCAAGGGGCTAGAACATGGAAGCAGCTGATAATCAATATTTGTTTGATGAATGCCAGAAAACACTTTTTCCCCATTCCCAATAAATGAAATAGCTGAACTTGAATCCATATTTTATTGTTGAGGTTCTTTCAGTGATGAATTTTTACATGTCAGTTTTAATTTTATTATACATATGAGTGGCTGTTGTGCTTTTCTTAGGAAAATGATATTTTCATTTAACGTCTCTTCATGCCTTACTTAGGCTTTATATTCCCTTGACATTTCAACTAAATTGTTAACGTGATTACATATCATGTTTTCTATAACAAATACAACAAATTTATGCACCTAGAAGCTACTTGGCAAACAATTTAATGAATTGAACTGTTTGTTTCCTTTTAAAATATTAGTTGAAACATACGTTACAATTTGAGTTTCGTTTTCAAATTCTGATCACCAAAGCTTTTACTTCAATTAAAAATAAAAATAAGCTAGGATTCATGTCTGTACCTTCATGCTTCCTTTCTACATAGACAATTAGTTTTGTAGCATTCACTTTCCATCACTTGGCTTTGTCCTGTTTCCCGGAGGCCACTTTTAAAACCTCTGAGGGTGGGTTGGAGACAGGAGGTTGAGTGGGAACTGAAATCAGCCAGAACATTAACATGAAAAGAGCTCCTGTTCCGTTATAATTACAAAGAACAAATTTGCAGGAGAAAGGAACCCAAGTTCATGAAAAAGGTAGCTGTCTACATTTAAGAAGACGTTTTGATAAAGTCAGAAGAAGCAAAACTGAGTCTTAGTGAGATAAGGTCCTTAGAATTATTAATGGAAAAGAATCTATATGTCTCCTTTGATGGACAAACTTCATGAGGATTGAGACAACATTACGAGAGATTGGAGGTATGTCTGTATGCTTGATTAGCCTCATTTATAAGTAATTGTTAGTTATGTGTTGTCTTAGAGAGAGAGTGAGAGAGAGTGAGTTTGGCTAAAGTTTACCTTCCAAAGTTGTCTGTCTGGATATGCAGAAGGGGCCCAATAAATAACCTTCTTCCCTACCTAAGGTATGAATAGACTGGGAAATAAGTCAAATATATACGGTTGAGGGGAACCAACAAACATCAGCAAACATCAGTTATTACCAATTAAGCTAATGTTAGACAGTTTAGTTGATACTTACAGTACCTAGTTTTCCCAGTATGAAGCTTTTGCATTAAATCATCATCGTTTCTCTCTCTCTCCCATTAAACCCCATTCACTAAAGCCTATCCATACCTTTGCGTGTGCAAACCCTCTCTCTAGAAGGGCACAGAAGACTGTATGCTGCTTAAGAATGGGAGAGAGGAAGGAACCGTGTTCCCAATTTCCATTTCCCCTTCCAAACTCAGAAAGCAAATACTCTACCTCCTGAATTAAGAGGGGAAAGGGGTGGGTGGAGAGAGACCAGAGATATTATCCTAATGAGGTTACATTCACATGGAAGGGATGGATGTTTCAGAACCATTCATATCCTTTCCATATACATCTGTATTTACTTGAGATTTGCTGAGCCACTGCCTGAGCTGAATTCTGGAGAAAGACTTTAGGTACACTGGGAGTGCTCGACCCAGCCCAGCCCAGAATAATGGTTTAAAGATATGACAACAGACAATGCAATAGACAAATAGAAAATGCACCAAACAAATGTAGTGTTAAATTGGTCCCAGAAACCCCATTGGTTTCTGAAGCTTGTTATGAGACTTTTGGAGGTTACTTTCAAACTCAGAGAACTGTATTCAATTAATGTGCAGAACCAACCCTAGTAACTCGGATATCAAAACCCTGATCATGAGAAAATGAACCCAGCTCAATCATAAACTATCCTCAACGACGTACTTTGGAGAAAAGCGGCGACTGAGATATTTTTCACAAATAACAATATGAAAATTGTACGTCTTCCTCAGGATCCTAAAAGCATGACCCTTGATAAAGACTCGTTATTTGCAAACGCCTCAATTCAAATTCAAAAAGTTATTTAGCATGTTCTGTAGTTCCAGAGAAGTATGTTTGAAAATAGATTTTCCTCCGATGTTTCCTTCTTGCCATTTGTGTCATGATTTTGTTTTCAGCCCGGGGCAACTGAGCTGCCCAAGAATCATATTGAGATCAGGAACCCCTGCAGCTGACTGACAACACTGAGCTGTTATCTAGGACTATTTTAATGCGCGTCATAAATCACAAAGCAAAGTTTCTATTTTGAAACAAATAGAAACACTCACCATCAGGGGTTCCTAAAATCTGTTTTAGAACGTCTGTTGCCTATAAGCCTTTCCTTTGTTTAAAACTGAGGTTTCAGAACTTGCCTAGAGAGGGAAATAACATGATATGCATCCACACCAAAACAGACAAGTTACTATGGTGAATTAAATCACAGTAATGGAATTTTCCGTGATAGGAAGAAGATTGTACTTTCCATGTGTTTTTTGCTGCAGCATGAAAAATAACCATCAATCTACTCAATAGTCTACTGAAAGTGAAACTTTTAATTTAGTTGTGCATTAGTGATTGTCACCTTTCATCAGTTACTTGGTGGGCCGTGGATCAAATTATCCTTTACCCTTGTCAGATTTTTGTAGATAAGAAAAGTCATTTACTTGATTTCTAAAACCATCACCTGGTATTATCACCAGATAGTCTGCTTTGGAAAGTTTTACTAAATGGCCTGAACTTGTGGCGAGGAAACAGAGCTCTGTCTCCCTTTAATGAGTCCCTGCGACTGGAGTGGCCATGCCTGCTGAATCTGGGGAGGGTCTGTTCTTGGCCAGTTGGGCACATTGGTTCTCTCCTGTGGGCTGACATACGTGGCCCCGCTGGTCCCACTCAACCACAAGACCCATTTGCCCCCAAAGCAAAACAGAGAAAATATCAGAAAGGAAGTCTCATGTGTTTGTTTCAAAAGAGCTTTACTGATGTTAATAAGCTAGACTTAAAAGAAATGTCCAACTGGGCTGCATAGTTCCTGCTCTCCCAATATCTGAGACTGAGTTCCTTTTCTGAGATCATTTCTCCAGTAGCCCCCTTAGACTTTTATGGTTCTTTTGAAGACTCCTATTAATGTCATCTCTCGATTCTTTACAACTGGGAATAGAATTGATCACTTCTTCCCCTGCCTCTCCTTATCTCCTGTCTTGCTAGTTCGATTGGAAGATGGTGTTGCAGGGTTGACAATTCGGGCTCCTGCTGACCGTGCAGCTACTTTATATCTCAGAGGAAACTCGAGACTGAGGCATGTTCCAAGTCAGCCTCTCGTCTAGGTCAGTGACTCGACCACAGAATGGACTCAGGGTCTTCCATCATGTCTGAGAGTCCCAGATTTGCGACACAACTTGTGTCCCTGGACTGCAGGCCGTCGTCTTCCTAAACTAGGGTTGTGTTCAGTGAATCAAAATGGCGTCCCATAGTAAACATGCCCCTTCCCAGAGGGGGAGGAGATGGGTGGGTTTCATCTAACTCTTAAGTGGTTGGGCTAGAGATAATAACGACCGGCTGTCATCATACACCTGGTGGAAACTGAGATGGTGCACATGTCCATGGGAGACGTGTGAGACTCTGCAAGGCTGCTGATCACGTGGACTTCATCTTGCAGCTGGGGACACGGGAGCTGCTAACCAGCAGGGGTTGGGTCCTTGGGGGTGTCAATGTGAAGAATGACGCCGAGTTGAGAAACGACGAAACGTTCTTCTTTCTTCTCTGATCCACCTGTGTTTGTTCCAAGTTTTATTTTCTACAAATGATTATAACCAAGCTACGCGGGGGAGGAGCTGGAATTTGTGATGGCACAGGTTGTGATGGTCCAGCGCGCAGGCCAGGCTTTGAGGCAGGCATTCCTCGTGGACTTACTGATTTTAAAATCCCGGGTACCATGAGAGAATGGTTTTAATAATCTTCTTTCCTGGACATGCCAACGGTTGATTTTGTTTTAATTGAGATATGATGGACCTACGGCATTATACCGGATTCAGGTGTACAACATAATGATTCAGTATTTATATATTGCAGAATTATCACCCCAGAAGTCTAGTTAACATCCGTCACCATACATACTTACCAAATTTTTTCTTGAGATGAGAACTTTTTCTTCTGCAATGACAACTTTTAAGATCTACTCTCTTAGCAACTTTCAAATATGCAATGCAATATTAATAGCTATATTCACCATGCTGTACCTGACATCCCAAGACTTATCGATCTCATAACTGGAGGTAGCTTTTGACCCCCTTCACCCATTTTGACAACTAACTCTTGATAATTAAAGACTTTTTTTTTCACGTATTAATTTTCCCTTTGCTCTATGCCAGCTATATGACGTTCTTTACTCTGTACGCTTTCAATGGTATGGAAATTTACACATCACTACGATTTTTTCGTGGTTGAAAGCAACGCGTACATTTTAGCCTCAGCCTTTATAGTGTCATCCATTTAGCCTCACATGATAGTTTCCTCAGACATTCCAATAGAGCTAAATGTTTTCATTTACTGTGCCAAGCTCTGATCAGTTAACATTGCAAATGGCCTCTTATCTCCGTGTCCATATTCTTTCTGGTTACAAATATTTAAGTTAGGAGTATAATCTCCTGTTGCATTTAAAAACTTGAAGCAAAGCAAATGAAATTAGTATGTTCTTACAAAACAGATCCACACTTCTGTGAATATTTGTTATCTAGGAAAAAAGCTACTCCCCTCCCTACCCCACCCCTGGTTTTCTGATCTCAAACCTTGGAAGGTAAACTCAGGTAAAACAAAAAGGAATCGAATCTAGATATAACTGAACAAAACCATGTTTAAAGGAGAGGGGGAAACTTCTGCGCCCTCAAAGTTCTAATTAGAAATCAGTAAAATAAAAACACAGGCAAAGCCACCTCTAGACCTTATATTCTTCCAACTCAAGGCCCCAGATTTGAAAGAACTTTAGTTCTCTTCAGCCAAAGTAGCTGTTACCGGCAATCCTAATCCTCCATGGAATTTCAATATCATGCATGATTTCTTCAGAAGCATCACCAAACCAAGATAAACTAGGGGACAGAAGCCAGGGCTTTGCTGTCTTGCCTGCAGCGTAGGAACCAGTTAAAAGTTGAAAGGGCATAAAAACAGATGTAGACACGTGGTAAAGATCGATTACAACAACAGATCCATAAATGGAGCTTTTCTTTCCGATATTTCCAGAGCTGTTTGTCAGTGTCTCCGTCTTGTTTGTGCCTATTTAGATATAATGTCACTCCGTTTAAGATGTGAGAAATTCTGATACCAGTCGAGTTCCCAATAGATTTATCGTTAATCAACTGGGTGATAGCACCCCCTGGAGTTGTGCAATATAGTGCCCCCAGTCCCACGCCTAAAAATATTATTGTAACCCCAAATCCCTTTTTTAAGTACTAACTCATATAATAGCTTTGGGTCCAAAGACTTATTTGAGGAATACAACTGAAACTGGAAATAGTTTTTGGCTTTCTCACATGCCCGCCTATAAATAGAGACACATAATCAGAATCCGGTCTTCAGCTCAGATATACAAACTCACTTTTTTGTTTCTTTCTCAATTTACATAATTACCTGTCTCCTCACAAAGAGCAGTAGGAGCGTTCTAAGGATTTAGAAACTGTCCTTTGCTTCTGTAATACAGTTTGTAAGAGTTATTCTTTTTAGAAAACAGAAGGAAGAAATAGTATAAGGTTTCTACATTGTGGCATAATAGAATGAGCGCCAGTGTTAAAATAAAATACTCTGGTTCACTTTCCCCTTCCCCTGCTTATGGGTATGTGGGTGTGACTTTGGTCAAAGCACCCAACTCTTTAGTTTCCCCATCAGCAAAAAGAGGAATGCCAAGGTCTATCAAGATCCCTGCGAGGATAGAACATTTATGGAAAGTGGTTGCCATATGGTGAGTATTCAGTGCGCATTGTAGCAATATCCTCTATCAGATACAGCCGTCAGCCTGGCTTTTCTGCTCCTGTATACTGAATGTTTAATTTGTGCTAGGCATTGTACTCAGCCCTGGAACTGGAACACCAGTCTAGGAGGAAGACATCTGCCCTCCTGTGGCTTTCAGTCTAGAGCTCTTATCTCTTCATGAAAAGATTCAGAAAATAATGATGGGTTATCAACAATGATGCACTCTTCTCAAATGCGCTGGCTGATAGAGCAGTTGAAGCCCACAAGAGAGATTTGGGCCAAGGCCAAGGTAGTCACAGTGTAGGGAATATGGTAATGGGATTGATACCTCATGGTTCTGATGGACTAAGCATCAGTACCGAGGAGCTCCTGGATTCGCTCCTGACTCAAATCAATCTAAGGTATATATGGAAACAAATTCTTTACACACTGATGCTGTTACCACAGTAGACATGCATCCTTCCCCACCATCCATAAAATGCACTTAACAAGTAGCCAGATCTCAGGTCTCGCCAAACACTGAATCTGGGACAGTGGGTGTCATGATGTCTCTCTACCATCATATCGGGGACTTTATAGTACACCCTCAAATTCCCTACAAATTCACTACCTAAAATCACAAAGACTCTGGGTAAAAACATGATTGTAAGTGTCAAAATTCTGTTCAAAGATGAAACCTAGTAGAATGTGAAATCAGCCCTGTAAATGATGACATATATCATAGTTTTCTATGTGCAGCCACCGTGCCAAAATTACATTTTTCTTCCAGGTGGACACAAAATCCACATACAAATCTCAACGTCATTCCATTGAGTAGCAGGGGGAGAGGTTAATAGTCTGTGCCTGTATGAGAGAGGAGGGACACAGAGAGAATCTCATTGTTCTTATGCTCCTTAGGTGGACTTTCCATCACAGGACTAATGGCCAAGGCACCATTGAGGGCCAGTGAGTGACCAACACCCTCCGTGAAGCCACTGAGGGTCTGGGTGGCAGAATCATCTCCAGATTTGAGGAAATGGGAACAAGAGAGACCTTAAATTGAGACCTGTAGCATGTCAGGAGTCTTACAGGTCTCCATGGTCTATTTGCCCAAAGCACAAATACATACAAACCCTTTAAAAAATAAATTTACATGCAACTTCTTGGAGACCAATTCTTTTATATTAAATCTATAAAATAGCCCTTAAGATTCTAACTTATGTCACCTCAGTCAATTATTCTGCTTAGTATTAAAGAGTGGAAAACTCATGACATGTTTATTTTTCATTTTTTAGCATTTACTTGCTAATTTGGGGAAGGGTACATACCTGGTAATTTGTCATGCCTTCAGACCCTAAATCTGAAAAGCTTCCCTAACTCCAAAGGACCTCATCCATTAATGCTCTCCTTTACCTTCTTTGCAAACAGTTTACCCTGGCTCCGTTCTTCCTGACGCATATTGGAGCGTGGGGTTTTAGCATGACTTTTGAACATTTCAGTTTCTCTTTGGAGGTAAACTCTCACTAGATGTTAAGAGAGACCATAATATTAGAATTTTCAAATATCTCTCGATGATCTAGAAATCATTTCCTGCGGTTCAGGAATGAAGGAAATCCAGAATGGAAGTGTAATGATAATCCACCTGCCCAGAAGGGGCTCATGCAGGGGATAGGATAGGGTTGCTGGTAGAAATTCTGAGCACCCAGGGAAAGACTCAGCTGGTAGTTTTATTTTGCCTTTCTTAACAGGGAACACTAACCGGATTATACGGCATCGTGATTAAACTATATCAGTTAACATCTTAGATTTTTTTAATGCTCTGTTTAAGGGAAACTTAGTTCCCTCCATTGATCCACCACCATTACCTTGAGAGCCTGGTTTAGGCTTCTTTTGACTTCTCATGTGTTAAAGCAGGAGTATGAAATAACATTATTTCAAGTTTGGGGAACAATTCAATCCTACTTGTCCGTAATGATGTGTTTCATTGCTAGGAATTGCATTAAAAGATAAAGAAATATCTGACATCCAATTAAGAATGTTAATTGTACCGTCTATGGAGAGAAAGAATTCTCTGAATTGATGAGTGTGGTTTGTTTCTGTGAGAAAAGTAGAATTGGCTTCAGAATAATTCGCAGTACAGAAATGCAGATTTGAAGGTTCTGAAAGAAAAGACTCCGATTCAGATGGGAACCTGTTTTAGGCAAAAAGTCATCTATTTAAAGAGTATCACTGTGGGATCTGGGAACCACAATAAAGTGGGGCTCTGCTTGTTTGTTCTGTGTTAATTTGATTTGTTTAGTGCTATAATAAACACCGCCATTCAAAATCTATGAAGTCAAATAATTCAACAATTCATTGTTGGTATTTCAAGTACCTTAGTGTGCTTTAAGGGACCATACAGGCTGGGCACCAAGCAGGTGTGGGTGCCCCCCCCAAAGGCACCTTCTAGAAATCACCACAACCTTGCAAAATCACCCTCATTTTCCATTTGTGGAAACTGAGGCTACTATTGGCCAGGTGACCTATTCAAATCCCTAGCGTCCCATGCTGGAAATTCATCACACTTTGGTTTTGTTTGATTCGGAGACCAATGCTATTTTGCCCCTACACCGTGCACAAAGTTCCTCCAATTTGTCCCTGTGGAGTAGGTAGACATTGAATGAGTTTATTACCATTAATGTAACAATTTCTCAGTTGGTGAAATCATGACAGTATTAGAATGAACTAAAGCTTCCTCCCCTGGGTGCAGTAGCTAAGGAAACAACATTGACATCATATCTGTGCGGTTCCAGGTCTGACTCACTGCAGCTTTCCCTTGCCCTGAATTATGACCCCCTTTTAGAACGAAAAGGCAGAGATGCCAATATACCAGGAAGATTGCAGAGGAAAAATTTAGCTTCAAATAAAGCAGGGACTACTTAAGTTAGTCTCGGGAGCTCTGGCCAATCAGGCTGTTGAACAGCATGGAGATTGCAGGACCCCTCTTCTCGGCATACTAATGACAACACCCCAGTCTGAATGCCCTGGGTAATCAATCGCCTGGCTGGGGTATGATTGAAGTTCCTTCTAGTACCACTCCTTTATATTTTTGACAACTCTGTCCACCTGAGTGTGTGTATCGATTAAATTTATGCCACTATCATCCCTACCCCGCACGCATATGCCTCAACTTGACCACGTGCTTCAATGATTGAACACTGATCGCCAGACACTGCTCTAGAACGGGGATATAAACAAGGCGGGTGGTATCCTCACGCTTGAAAGCGTTCCACAGCAGTTACAGAGACAGGTAGTCAACGAGTACACAAGTAAACAGGATATTTTCATGAAATGCCAAATACAACAAGGAAATACAAGAGGGTGCAGGGTAGTGAGGATCGATGCGGGGGGGGGGGGGGGTTGTTGATGGAGATGAGAGTCTGCACTGCAACCTGCGTGGAGAGATGTCACATACGGGAAGATCTAGGGGAAGAGCATTCAGGGCAGATGGATAAGCATGGGCGAAGGCCCCGAGGCTGTGGACAAGCAGAGTGTGTTCTAGGAAAGGAAATAAATTAAGCAGATCAAGCCCACGTGTAGTGATGCAAACAGACTTTACTGGAGGGAAGAAAGACCCTATGCTCTATATTTGTAGTCCGGTGAAAACCCCATTTTCTATGATAAGCACTAGAAATCGGGCATCCGTGCTTCATTTGTAATCTAACAGCTACCTGGGTGGCCTCGTTCATGGGCTGTGAAACCATTAGGGATGAACTGATTCCTTGGCATCATCTCAGGCTCGTGAGCCTCTGGCTTTTCTACATTTTGTCTCTGCTCATGTTGTGAGTAATCTCCCATAAGTGTTTGGGATTAACACTAAACCAAGCACCCTAAGGCTCTCAGCTACAGTAGCCAATATTCAGCTGCTCTTGGCACTCTGAGAGCTATAATGCTTCTAAAACTTCCTTCAGGACGTGTCGTTCCTAGAAAATGCCCGAAGACCTTAATTTTAAAACACCTTAATCAAAGTCCTACGAAGGGCAATTTTGAGTCAAGATCCTTGTGCAATTAATCATCTTACAAATAATGCAGACCCTGAAATAATCGATGAAACCGTGGAAGATAATGCGGAGTTTAATGCATATTTGATTTGTTTACCGCTTCAAAAAGTACTTATCTGATCAGGGAAACTTCCTCTTCCATCTCTGAAATTTGAGAGCTGCTGATATTTGAAATTCTGGATCCACTTAAGAGTATGCCATATTCCTTAGTCATTAGAGACAATGAAAAATTCAAGCGAAGTTTACAGCTATTTTTTGTTTTTTTAACTTCAGAGTTAGGACATTGTTACATCAAGAGGAGGAGGTGATTTTTAGTCCTGTAGCAAACCCACGGGTGTGTGGTATTGTCTTCCCATAAAAATGTCAAAATAGGAGAAGCTTTGGAGATAGAAAATCTGGTCGTGCAGAAGTAAAATTTCCCTTGCATAGAAACGTACATAAGATACGACCAACGTAAATTGTTGTTTTCATGGAAAGGATACAGGGACTGAATGGAGATGGCTATTGAGTATAATAAATAGTTTTTAAAATTTTTCCTGAATTGCATTGTTTTCAAAATAAATCAGTGTTGCACTTGTCGCAGCAGAATATAAACTTGTTTATATTTTCTGTGTGTCTTGCCTGAGATTCAGCTGTGATGTTCGCATAGCTTCTGCTCATTCTCTGTATTTACACACAAGCCTATTCTTTCCTCTACATGGGCCAGGTAGTTGGAATGTAAATATATATTCCCAAATCTTCGCATCTCTGGGTTATTCCTCTGCAGCCCGGGTGATCATTTGTCCTGTGACTGGTTTCAGGGTCAGTAGAATTCAGTATGGAGTATCCTTTCCTGGAATGGCTTCCTTCCCATACTGAACATAATAGACCATATCTCCCTGGAGCCACTGAACCAAATCTTGTGTCAAAATGCCCCAGAGAGGAAAACATTTGCTCTTACAGTGGGATTTACATAGCAAAGGCATTACATTATCATAAATCTTTGTCTGCATAAATCTTGTCACACCTATCAAAACAAAAGCTAGGCTAGCTTCTACCTGAAAGGCTGTGCAAGGATTAAATGAGATAGTATACGCCAAGACCTTGGCACATGAGTTTTGCCAAAATGACATCTACTACTTTCTAAGAATGGGTCATCGGGTCCAGAATTGGGGCAACAACACTGTCAACAACTGTGGCATCCAGGAAGGCATTTGTTGATACACACACTCGTTCATCAGATGCTCCGGCCAACCAGAATGAATCACAGATGAATCATCTCAGCAAATGCTTTCTTTGAGGAAATGAAAGGTGTGTGCTAAGTAGGAGTAGGAGTAAGCGTTTAGGAGGGGGTACAGGAACCTTCAGAGCAGAGGTTTTTTTCATCTCAGAAATGCCAAGGACGTACGGCCACGTTCTCAGCTGAGTGTTTTGCGAGAGTGACTTTCAGAGTAGGGAACTGTCATAGGGCACAACACGCCCTGTATCTGTCAGAATGTGTGCTACAGCCTTCATGGGTACACACCCCTGTTTAACCGGCATCGTCTCTACCCTCACCGGGACTCGGTGTTGCCAGTGGGCTCTTTGAGGAAGCAGCGGTGGTCTTATGGACCTTCTGAGAATAAAAATCAAGATCAACAATCAAACAAAACAAGACACATCCTAGATCCAGTTTTCCTGGCTGTTATTCATTCTGTAGGACCGGACACTACGGCTCTGAAACAAACCGCTCATGTACATCGGGTGACACACGCTACTTTAAACAGTGTCGGGATTAGTGAAGTGTTCGGGAAAGTGATGGCAGTGATAGATCAGTTTTAAAGAAAAACTGAAGTGAGAGTTTCCCAATATCTGGATTTCACTGTGCGATCTAAGCTATTCACTAAAGTTTGATCGGTACTCAAGCCTAGGACGGATTGCATTTTGCATGGGGCTGGTCTCTAGTGAGGTGTTTTGGGGGGACAAACACCAGTCTCTGGCGTCAGAAATCCCTACTTTGTTTCTGAGAAACTTGGGATGACTTTCCACTTCCACCTGCATTTTCGTATCTATACCCTTCACGTCGCAGGACTGCCATCTGGCCAACTGAGATTCTGCGTGAAAATGTAGTTTGAAAACAGTGCCTTGCTCCCAAAGTCTACGAGAGGATTAAAATGCCTGCTGGTAATCCTCTGTGTGGGAAGCCGTGCTATTGAGGATCTCTAAATTGGGTAGAAATCTACACTAAATTAACTCTGCATGAGTCCCTGACACCTAACATTCTGTTGATTACTTCAGAAGGAACCAAGTATTTCGTAAGGTATAATTTAGCTGCTAGATGATTTAGATACCAACTTCTTTTGTTTTCTGAGCTTCAATGAGATATAACTGATACAGAATGTTGTTAGACGCCCATCTCTTAAAATTGCGGCAGGTATGGAACTTTTCTGACTTGGTTCGCTTGAATTGTAGCACCTCACAAACTATCTGTGGGTACAGTTCTGTGTGTTTCCACGTGACATGCATTTAAGGTATGTGCGTAACGCATATCATTACATACATACATTCTTTTTCTTCCCTTGGCATTGGCGTTTGATTTCAAGGTAACTTCCATCATCAGAACTTGAAGAAGGAAGACCAGTAGACATTTTCTTCAGTAACAAGGGAGCTTTCGATCCTGTAAAAAACAACACAATTTTCACTAAAAGATTAAAATTATCCGCAGGTTGCTTCAGTGCCCTTAGGAAATATAACTTAAAAAAGTACTTACAATCGATGCCTGTTGAGCAATATGTTGATGCGCGATTATGTTTATAGTATTTAAAAATGCGTCTATTAAATTTCCTTCCAGTTAAAACAATCTGCTTCTTTTAAGCTGTTTTTAAGGCCAACATTTAAATCAAGAAACATAGATTTAAGCCATTTGAAAAGAAAACATTTGTAAAATATTTGAGGGTTCTCTGTAGCAGACAAGCGCCTGTTAAAGTATGATAACCAAGAGGGGACAGTCGTATGAGGGAGATAGGCAAAAGTCTTTGCTGGGACGTTTGAGGAAGAGCCTCCACCTTGGCATTTGCTGGTGGTGGGGCTACAGGAAGTCCCACACTCTCTGTGTAAGTGCGTGTGAACCCAGAAATGTACATAGATGTCATGTATCATCCACATACGTTCATCTGTGGCTTTACTTTATTCAACTAAAAGAACATTTTGCTATTGAAGCAATCTTTATTTCAGACATACCTTACCAAGATACCTGAATTAAGTTCTGGTACCAATGGTGAATGTCATCTGTAAGTTATTTGCACTCCTGAATTATAATCACTTCACATCCTGAGATTAACCTTTTGGGGAATAATTTTGCTCTATTCACAGCTGGTGTCAGCGGTTATTTTTTGTGAGTGTGTTAGGAAGCATGAACCCCACATAGGTCATAATGATGCGGAGATCTACAGCTCACAGTAATTGTTTTTAAGGGGATGTCCTTCAATTCAACATTAGTATAGATTTTGCATTTCTCTCAGGAGTTGTAGTCAATACCACTGTAGTACTGATGTGTAGACAAATAATTATTTTCACATGCCTTGTGTGTTTTTGTTTTTAAATGAGGGTCGAGATGCTTGAGTGGGACAGGAGACATTGAGTAAATTGTTGGGAAGTTCACAATTCCCTAGTGGGACCAAAGCAGGGGGTGGGGGTTGTTGCTCCTACAAAGAAAGACCAATAAAATCAGGATTTTTTTTTTTTTTTTTGTAGCACAAAATGCTATTTTCTTACACCTTTTGGATAGACCTCCACCCAGATGAGAGAGGTCAGGGCTGCAGATGGACTTCCATATTATGATCCATTTGTCTCTTTCCAATATTAGAAAAACCCGGCTCTGATTCTGAATCTCCATCTGCCTATAATCACTATTTTCCTATTCTACTACCTTCTTCTTATGGATTCATGAGGTTTCTTCATTGCATTATGAACATGCCATTTGTTGAATACAAACATCCTAGTGTTTGTATTTATTTTTCTGTCTCTCCTTTCAGGAGTATCATTTTTGGGGTTCCATTTAAGAGATCTTTGCTTGCCACACAGATCAGATTTTTTATGCTGTTTTCTTTTGGAAGTGTTATTGTTTTACACCTTCCATTTTTGTCCGCAATTCATAAGGAACTGATGTATGTATTCATAATAAGGTAGGGATCAAGATTTATTTTTCCCATTTGGATATCCAGTTGGCCCAGAACATTCTATTAAAAATACCATCTGGGGTGCCTGGGTGGCTCTCTCGGTGAAGCATTGCACTCTTGATTTCGGCTCAGGTCATGATCTTGTGGTCCGTAGTTCGAGAATTGCAGTGGGCTCCATGCTGGCAGTGCAGAGCCTTCTTGGGACCCTCTCTCTGTGCCCCCGCCCTGCTCACACTCTCTGTGTCTCTCAAAATAAATAACCTTAAAAAAAATAAAATAAAATACCATCCTATTTCTGGTGCACTGAAGAACCACATTTGTTATAAATCTAGCATTTATATCTCTGTGACTTTGTTTTGGGGCTTTCTACTCTGTCCTGTTGTCTATTTATCTAGGTTTGTACCAGTTAGACACTGTTGAATTACTATAGCTTTATAATAAGATATGACCTTCAGTAGCATAGGATCTCTGATTCTGTTCTTCAAGGTTGTCCTGGATATTCTTGGTCCAGACCAACTGCATCAGAATCTATCTAAGGGACAGATACGTGGAAAGCCCCTAAGTTGTTTGGAATGTGCATCCCGGCTGGAGGGTTGCTCATCTAACTTTTGAGCACTTCCCAAAGTTCCTCCCAGGGCCTGTGGAAAATTCTGTCTACTGATCAAATGTGACTCATTCTTCAAAATCTACTGTACTAATTGGTACCCATTGCAACCTAAGTGTTACTCCTTGGAGAAAAGTCTTAATATCTGATAATCTGGTTCAGCATGATGGGTCTATAATAGTAGCTACTTTCCAGCTGACACTTTTTCCTTTGAATTTATTTTTCTTTCCTCCAATTTATAATCAAGTTTTCACTTTTTGATTTACTGTGAAGCAGGAATTGCTAGATAAACCAGAAAAGCTATTTTCCTTAAAGACCTTCAAAACCCCCACAGCTTTAATATCTACTTGTTACAGTGTTATTGTTAGATTTAAATTTAGTGGAAAATGGGCTTCTTATTAGTTCTTTGGTTTTAAACTCATAAATCCCTTTCATTAAATCTTTTTTATTAAGATTTAGCAAACTCCCACCAGCATTTGATAATATTCCTGTGAAAGACTTGACTCTCTGAGAGCTACTATTGTGTAGTATTTTTTTAACATGTAAAACATAGTTGCAAATAATTTTCTGTTTGCAGTTCAACAATAAAAGTGGGGATAATGCTTGTATTCAGATATTTATACTACGTGTAATAATCTGCCTATGCCCCGATCCCTCTCAAACTTTCTTACATTGTTAGGGTCAAAACATTTAAATCCATTCGAAAGTATTGGTGGGAAACGTCCAGATAAAGAAGGAATGAAACCCTGCAGGCGGTGTCCAGGGGCCACTTGCTAGCTAGCCCCAGACAAAGAAAAGGTGGGAAGGATTTGATAGAGGAGTTGTTTTGTTCTCGCATATGGCAGTGATGTTCGCAATGAAAGTAATTAAAGTGTGTTCATTAGGGAAGATAGCCTGTCTGTCCTGACCTTTTCCCTTCCGGCTGCTTGACCTATACAGAGCCTGGGCAGGCACAAAATGAGAAGTCACATAACAGGGAACGTGTAAATCGTAGCAGGGACGGGGGTAGCACAGAGAAGCCACAGAAGGTCCGTACCCTACACTAGACGTGGTAACGAGGGTAGAGGTGGGGGTGGGAGAAACAGGGAAACACAGGTGGGGAACCATGGAGAAAAGCAGGTGGATGAAGGATGATGCCTGGCAGGAGGGGAGGTCAGGAAGGGAAGGGTGGGAGGGTTTATCTGGTGGCAAGAAAACAGCGATGGGCAAGCAGGTGGCTGTTGCTAATCTCCCAGCAGATCTTGTACACTGAATCCGGGGGCTACAATTTACAGCAAAAGAAGGGCCTGCTCCTTGGAAGCGCTCTTGATATCTGAGAACTGCCAGAGAATCCCAATGTTAAAATCAATACCATAAGACTTTGGGCAGCCAAGGCCGCCCGGAAGCAGCTCTCAGGCACAGTTTTAACCCACTCAGTGGCCGAAGGCAGCTTTGTGGCGCGCTCTGCTCTTCCTGTCTTTCCTCCTTCTCACGCGGTTTGGCTTCTGTACCAGTTCTGCACCAATTCCACCAGTAGTCGGGGAGGGGGGTGCCCCCACAGCAACAAGCAGGCCGCGCTGGGGCGTCGCGCAGGGCACCTCCATCCTGCCGCCGTTCACCTGCAGACAGCATCACATTCCGCAGGGCAAGTGTCCACGGCACCGCCTTCCGCTCCAGACACACAAGGGAAGTCCATGGTGTGTGATCTGTATCTCTGACCTTCCGGTTGGAAATGAGAGGTTCCCACGACCTCTCCCTTGGGTTCCGTTAATTTGCTAGCGGGGCTTGCAGAACTCAGCAAACCCGTTCACTCACTAGGTTGCTGGTTTAGCGCCAAAGAAATTAGACGATGCCAATCCACAGCCGGATACAGAGATGCACAGCACAGGATCTTCCAGGGTCTCCACATGCTCACAAACCTGGAAGGCCTCTGAACTCCTTCTTTTTGTGTTTCTATGGAGACCGTATCACGTAGGTCTGATTGATTAGTAGGTGTCGTTGGCCCTTGGCAATTGATTGAACCTCCAGGCCCTGTCTCCCTCCCAGAGGCCATGGGTGGACGTGGGACTGGAAGTTCGGCCTTCTGATCACATGGTGGTTTCCCCTGGAAACAGCCCCCATCCTTAGGTGCTGTCCAAAAATCCTCTCATTAACATGACACAAGACATATATATATATTTTTTTTTTTCTTTCATCCCATAGGACATTCCAAGGTTTGTAGGAGCTCTGTGCCAAAGGGACTAAGACCAACTATATATTTATTTCTTACTTTATGTCTTATTATAAATCACAACATCACAAATGTCAAACTTGAATACTGAGAGCAATCCTAATTCAATTCAACCTATCTAAGGGAAATTAGAATAAGAAGGGGGAATAAAGTGTGGGATATCCTGCAGATGTGCCCAGGGAAGCCATTTTCTTCAATGGCATCCATCACTGGAAGATGCACTTGTCCTCTTACCCCCATCTGCTGAATACCCATCCCCGGCCATGGGAATAGGAAACCTTTGACAGAGGGGAGGTCCCTGATTCCCTTGGGCGGCTCCTTAACCTTTGCTAACTTAATTTCTTTGGTTGTACGCCTTTTATTTTGGACTGGATAAGATTTCTGTGGCTTTGTGTTTTTCTTTGACTTTGTGGGACTTTGCCACATTAGGTGAGAACCAATAGTTTGAATACTGAATGTGGTTTTCCCTAATTATTCATATTGCTTCACACTGCAGTCATTGGAATATGCCAATATGTGTGGATGAGTGTAGTTTTATAGTGGTTATTTGACCCGTCAATTTAGTTTCTCTGAGCAAGGGACTTATAGGCAGGGTGTTCAGCATTCAGCATAATACTACCCAGATAATTGGCACCAAATTTCTTTCACAAATATGGTAGGTTGATACCGATGAAGATGTATTTAAAATTACAGAGAAAATTTTTCCTCAAATTTCTAATGACTTCCCAAATTTGTATATTTTCCTTCTTTGCCTTCCCCCCACCCCCGCCCACTGTTAACACTGGACAACACTGCTACAACTTATCATTCAATAGTTGTGCATGAAATAAGCCGCAAAATAAGCCATTATAAAAACTGGTCAAAATGGTTGGAAATTTTTTTTTTTTTTAATCCCAGAGGAAAGATAGGCCACAGTAATATACTAATATGCTCTTTGTGTGTGTGTGTGTCTGTGTTTTCTTTTCCAGGTCAGAACTGTGGAGGCTTAGTCCAGGGTCCCAATGGCACCATCGAGAGCCCAGGGTTTCCACACGGTTATCCAAACTACGCTAACTGCACGTGGATCATTATCACAGGAGAACGTAATCGGATACAATTGTCATTTCATACCTTTGCTCTTGAAGAAGATTTTGATATTTTATCAGTTTACGACGGCCAGCTCCAACAAGGGAATTTGAAAGTGAGGTAAAGTATTGGCTCTTTATATTATAGATTTAAGTAGCACTGTTTGACTTAGAGTCTGAAACTTAATTGGAATTAATTATGTGAACTTAATTACTGGAAAATTTTAGTTACAATAAAGAAAAAGTAGACTGCAGATTTGTGCACTCTTTAATACTTAAAAACTTGTTATTAAAAGCAATCATTGACTTCATTTATAGACATCAAATTGTTGAAGATCTGCAAAACAATGCTGTCAAGGTAACTGAAGGAAAGTGACAATACGCCATTGTTTTTAAGCAACTGTAGATTTGAGAGAAAATGCACAAAGAGAAATGCATAAGTACAACTCAGAGAACAACAAAAGGAACTTTTATATTGTCAGAGAATACATTCACTAAAAAGTCTGGGAGGTGGGCGGAGTAAAAACATGAAAGAACGTTGAACTCCGGAGAGAATTTTTGGTTTGCACCATCATAATGCATTCTGTTCTCCATTAGTTTTCTCTTCTGATCTATGATTTTTACCATCAAGAAAGAAAAAAATATTTTCTGGAATGATTTTAAGTTACATTTTTTAAAAATTTATCAGCAAGGAAATCATTGTACCTGTACAAGTTTATGCATTTTTTTTTAATTTGTCAAAGGAAACAGGAACATCCCATTCAAGAAAGTGGAATTTCTTAGGTACTGATGAACATACTTAAATAAGGCAAATAAGTCTTTACCCTAGGCTTTAAAATTCTATACTAATTAGGGACTGTTTGCTGAATATATAAAGTTAGGTAAAAAATTGACAGTGGGCAGAAGAGGTTGTATTGATTAGATAAATGAAATGGTATTGTCGCTAATGTCAACAGAAATACACACAAGTCACATATTTTATTTTTTTTACTTTGTAGATTGAGAAAAGTCCTATAGAAAATTGTACATCTAGTTAATATATTGATATATTAGAGTATATGTAATTGATATATTAAATATACAATGATATATTTTCTTTGCACTTTCTTTATGCATTTTCAGATATAAAACATCTTTTGGTTTTTCTGGGTCATTTATAATATCCATTGTCTATTTTTAGAAACTCTTTTCCATTTATCCTTTTTGTCATATAGTGCACACAGTTACCTTCTTTATGGATTATTAGGTAAACTTTCTCCCGCCTAACATGTATGGCCCTATGCTTTAGATGTTTGGCAAAGTATCTATGTATCAATCCTTGGTAGTTTGATGCAAGATTGATTCCCCGCTTACTGATCTTCTAAATATTAGTTATTTACTATTTTTTATTCGAAATAAATTATGATACTAGAGAATAGTGTTATGTTGTAATAATAGAAAGAATTATAATAGAAACTGCAAAGACTTATAAAAAAACAAAAGAGAATCCAATTTATTCAACCATGAAGTCATATGACTTTGTTAAAAATATTCATTTCTCATTCCATTAGAAAAATTCTTAGTATGTCCCCTTAAAAAATACTTTTGTCAATACTTCTATTTCCCATTTTATTTTACTTTATAAATTAAAAGTCATTTATTTTAATTTATATCATTTCTTTTTTTATTTTATAATTTTTATAATTATTTTAATTTATAATTTTATGATAATTCCTACAATTCTATCTTAATTCTAAATGAAACCTGCCTGAATGTTAGTTTGAGTCACTGTCTCTAAACAATTTATGTCCTCGTGGTAACATTATGATCACTTATATGTTAACTACAAAGTTTAGACAACAGCGTTCCTACCATCTTCAGGATTATAACATGATCAGCAGTGGAAATATTAAGGGTGGAACGACTAAACTCATTGTACTTTATGTCGAGGTTCCAGTGAATAGTATATAAATTGGTATCAGTGCCTCAAAGAGCTTTATAAATATTGGTGAGTTACATGATTGGCATCCTCATTGTTTTTCTCACGTGGGTATTTTTACTAGACAAGAAAGCTGATAAGAAAGAACTCCTTGGGTTCCCATAAATTTCTCAGTTACCTACAATTTTTCATTTGAGACAGAGAAAAAATATGTCCTGTTTCTGGTCTTTAAGGCGTGGAAGATGGTTTCATGTTTCCATAAAATTGTATAATCTTCCTTGTACTTAGTCTTCACACTTAGAATGCCTTTGTGTGGACAGTCCATGGGGGTAGGGTAGCACTTTGGGGGACATAAGTGGTCGTTCTAGGTATCATTACACAAATGAGCAAAACATATCAAAAAAAGAATTCCATCGACTGCTAATTGCTATGAGTCTTTACTCAAATCAAAGATTTTGGATAAATAATGACATGAACTATGAAAAGGAACAGTGTCAGGGCAAACCCATGAGGTGGTTGCAACATTTCACCATCAGTTGATGGCAAAGTAGTTTTAAATAGCATCGAATTCTAATTAATGAGGTGAGGGAGACTCCAGTCTCCTTGTTGCTACGTGTTTCCCATTAGGTTTTGGAGCAGTTGTCTGTTTCTCAGGCATACATCACTCAACACTGTAAGCATCCCTGGAATTCTAAGGATCTCCTGTGACAGGACTGATGTCCTCTCTGGCCCACTGTGTCGTCACATTGTTACTTAGAGCTGTCCTGCTCTCACTTGTCACTTCATGGCTGCATAGAAACTGTTTTCATTCGCTCAGCATGTGTGCCCACAAAAAAGTTAATAATTGTTTTATTAAGGAGCTTGAGAATTTCTATAAAGAGATTTCTTTTGTTTAACCACTGTAAAGAAAATGTTTCCAAATACTCCACTATTTACATTTAATCCCCCAGTGACAGAATTTAGGATTTGGGGGTTAGGATTGTTGATATTTATGTTGCAATTTGACCTATAGTGAAGACTAACCAAATTATTTACCCTGTGTAAAGAAAAATATTCTTGAAAACAAAAAACATATAGTTCATGTTACCATCTTGGATTGTTTATATATAGTTCAAACACATATGATGTGCCCCTCCATCAATAAATTCAATTTTAACATATAGATATTGACAGGTAAA
The DNA here is from genome assembly GCF_046562875.1 of Panthera onca. Classification (NCBI taxonomy): domain Eukaryota; kingdom Metazoa; phylum Chordata; class Mammalia; order Carnivora; family Felidae; genus Panthera; species Panthera onca. Next base: position 200,657,789 of record NC_138342.1, read on the forward strand.
TTAAGGCTTCTCTTCAGCACAAGAGAAAAGATTTGATTCAAAATTGGAAATAGAAATCTTCTCTTTGAGGAGCACCTGGCTGGCTCTGTTGGAAGAGCATGCGACTCTTTGTTCTCTAGCTCATGAGTTCGAGCCACACGTTGAGTGTAGATTTTACTTAAATAAATAAATAAACTAAAAAAATTAAAAAAAAAAGAAATCTTCTCTTTGAATTGCCTGGAATTAAAACCACTGATTTTTATGACCTGTCACAGACCTGTCACATTTTTGCTATTTTTTTAAATCTCTGGGCTTTATAGACTCTGCCCACTCTCTTGCTTCTCAAAGCCCTACAGAGGTCCAACCAAGTAGTCATAAAGTCTTTGGTTTTTATTGGGCAACATCTCTTCATTAGCTACTACCTGTGCTGATCCTCAAGAAACTGTTCCAATAAAGGCCCTTGTTCTATTGTAGATTGACCGAGACATTTTGGTTGACCAGTACACCAATACAATGACATTACTTCCCTTGGCTCATGCCTCCTCACCCGCAAATACGATAGAAATGTATTCCTCATACTTCTGGAGGCTGACAGTCCGAGATCAAGTTGTTGGCAAATTTAATGCCTAATGAGGGCAGGTTTCTTGGCTCGTAGATGGTCGTTTTCTCCTGTGTCCTCACATGACAGAAGGAACAGGGTGGCTCTTTACAGTCCCTTTTATAAGGTCATTAATCTTATTCATGAGGCCTCCTCTCATGTTCTAATCACCTCCCAAAGGCCTTACCTTCAAATACCATTAAATTGGAAGCTAGGATTTCAACATACGAATTTGGGAGAGGGGTCACAAACATTCAGTCTGCAGCACGATGGGAGTACTTTATTTAGTTGAATAGGTTTTTCCTTGCTCTGACCTTATAAGAGAATATGTTTATCATTCTATTTCCTCATCCTTCTCTCTATTCACCTAAAGGATGTCGTACATTCAAAAACCCATTTAATATTATACTTATTTCAGAAAATTTTCCCTGTGCTTCCCAAATTAAAAAGCAAGAACCCTCCCAAAGACTTTTTTTTTTTCTAAGCTCCTTTAGCACTTGGCACTGACATAGACCCTGAAGCACATACTCCTTTCAAATTATACCAGCTCTGAAGTTGCCTCTAGTTGGGGATGCATATCTCTTTGTTGTGGTGTGTCAAACAGAACATATGTCCTCTGAGGTCAAGACATGTGTCGTGAGTGTGTCTTCTCTGATGATAATAGATATGTTACCTTGAAAATAGTCAACAAATCTTCATGGGGTGCTTTTGATTAAAAATACTCCTGATTCAGGGCCACTCATCACTGTCCTCTGTGCGTGTAACCCCACATGACTTCTATCTAACTCCTCTGGATGGGCTGGAGTTAATTGTCCAAGAGAGAGGGTGCTCGCTAAATATGAAGTGGTGACATAGCATTTATTTGTCCCTAAATCAGAAAATAATCAAAGTTGACATCAATTTCCAAATGTGATAACATTATAATGTCAAACTTTGAATGGAAATCTTATTATAACCTCAATAAATGAATAAAAGTGAGTCTATGGAGGGAAACTGTGTCATGCATATGTGGGAAATCAGAATATATTATTCCAGGATTATTGTAGAATACAAGAAAATAGCTTTGGCAGTGATCTTGACTCTCCTTCTGTGACATACAAGATTATCCTTTATTTTCTGCACTGATGATAAAGAAGTTAGGAATTAATATGATAGGGCCATTAAAATCAGGAAATCATGGATAAGTATTGCTAAAAGATCAGTTTTCTCCAATTTTTTCCTACTCTGTCATAATGTGTCTGACTGCATTAAAATTAGCTAAGAAACCTGTCTAATCTTAACTATATCTGGTGGTTTTTAGAACTTGAGAACTTTAAGCACAAAGAAGGGGTTCCACTTATATTCAGATCATATTAGACTAGAGATCTAGAAATGCCTAAATTCTGCCTTTCTGCCCCCCATTGCTGGTATGAGGTCCCTATGGAGCCATTCACAGATCGATAGTCAGATAAAAATCAAAGCATCATTCTATTTTTAGTTTGGGTGGTGACTCATGCCCCAATTAAGACTCCAATAGAGTTACTGCAAAGTGGGTATAGAATATTCGATGGAGACTAGAGTCTCCTATTAACACCAGACGTGTATCTTGACATCTTATCATATTCAGCCAGACACATGGTCAGGAGGAACTGGAAGGAATGGCCAGCCTGCCCACACCAGCGCCTGGTGAGGGAGGGCTCCGAAGAGAAGGGCCTGGTAGCTGAGATGAAAACACAGTAGGAGAGTCCAGTGCACAACAGTGATGTCTCAGGCCATCAAACTCCGGAAGCCCAACCAATGCTTCGGTGTCTGATTAAACAGGTTCTCATACCTTCGCGAGGACACCACAGAGGAGCTGAGGGGGACAGTGGTGGCGTTTGCTGTTCTCATATAAACCTATCACAGTCCCATAATTGTGTGAATTTGTCAACAATGTTCACTCCTCTACATACATATTTTAGGTGAGGAAATAAAAGATAACTGTTTCGGATACATCTTCCAGATTTCCTTTTTCAACATATGCTTTCAATTAGCAACTCATAGGCAAGGCCGGTGCTTATTGGGTAAGGATGAGTTGATTTTCTCTTTTTTTTTTTAAGTTGGTTGTCTGCAGTGGGCTAGATGAAAGTGAAAGCCAATTAAACCAGAGATTCAAGGGTGACATTGTCTGAACACTGATGTATATCTATATATCCCTATGTCTATATCTATATGTAATTCCCCCAGCTGATTTTAATAGGTAGCTTTGGTTGAGACCAACTAGAGTGTGTGTATATGTTTTATGCTTTACATATATATGTATGACATATATATATATATATATATATATATATATATATATTCATAAGACCTGTGTTTATTAACAAAGATGAAATTGCTAGTAAGGAGAAATCCCAGAGGTAAACTAATAATGCACTTAAGGGAGATAGGCAGAGTTATGTTTGCAATAATGCAATAATACAAGCAAGTTTTAACATGTACTTGATTTCAGTTCCAATCACTACTTCTTTAAGCTCTGGTGATCTTTTTCTGCAGTAGCAAAAATTGATGCTTCGTTTCAATATCGTGGCCATTTTGAAGGTGGCAAACCATATTAATATCATCAGAGAAGCCTTTTGGATCATCAGAAAAATATATGTGTGTGTGTGTGGCAAAATGCCCCCAACTCCTATGACATTTCCTTATACACATGCAGACATAAGGAATAGCATTGCGAGTCTCGGAAAGAGAACAGATGGACAAGAAGGCCAATAAATTATTTGCAATAGGGCTTCATTTTCTGAAGAGGTATTTTGTGGTGTTGGTCATGGGAACCTGAAAGTAGACATGGCTTTATAAAATCTACAATCTTATCCTCACTACCTGATTAAAAAAACGAAAAGAAAGAACGTGGCTCATTGATTTAAACGCTCATACAGAATAACAATACTACTAAAAAGAAATTCTTCAGAACACATAATTTAGAAACCGTGACGAAAATGACTGGAGAATTTGACTTCCTAAACTTTAAAATCCAAAAGCCCAATGTAAAATGGAGAAGAAGAATTCACAACAGTTATGAAAGACAAAGAGCCGATTTCCTTTATTGATAAGATACACTATCAGAAACATCAGGAAATAAAATCATTTAATTAAACATCTGGTAAAAATATGACCAAAAAGTTCAAATGTAAAAATATGAAGGCAACTAGTATACCTAAGCCAATTAAAACAATAATGTGAAATAATGTCTCACCATTCTCAATGGCAAAACTGTACACGTTTTGATAAGTCAGGGTTTTGGGAAATTATTTTGGATATAAATTTTGAAATTTCTCACAAACTGAAAAACTATAAACACATTCACTCAGCAAGACTATGCTATGAACTTATTCTACAAACGTACCTCTAAATATGGCAAAATATATGGAAAGCAAAGTTTATGAGTGCATATTGATAATATTAAAAAAAATCAAGATTGTCTATCTTTCCACAGGGACTGGTTAAGTAAATTACAGTATATATGTAATATAAGATACCATTAAAATTAATACATGGGCTGATATGAAGAGATTCCTATATTTTATATTTAAAAATAAATACAGTCACAAACGTCCAATATCTCTTAACATCTTATTCTCTTATAATAGATGGTGTGTAATAATTCATCATCAAATACCATCAACAGAATTCCGGATGATGGTGGGATCTCGGAAATACCTTCCTGATATATAAGTGTAATCTATTGTAGTGATCTCAGTAGGGGCTGTGGGAAGCTAGACCAAGGACATCTACTCAGCCCGAGGGCTCCCAGAGGGCTTTCTGCCAGCCAGTGTCACTGTAATCAAGAGAAAATGCTGCCTTAATCCTGAAACAGTGTGCCTACTGAGTGTCCCTGGCAGGCCTCAGTGGAGGAATGTTTTATTTTGTTTTGTTTTGTTCCATGAGTATCTGTTTTCTGTCTTTGGAATTCTTTTTGTCATTGTTTATTTATTTATTTTGAGAGAGAGAGCAAGCAAGGGAGCAGGGAAAGGGCAGAGAGAGAGAGAGAGAGAGAGGGAGAGAGAGAGAGAGAGAGAGAGAGAGAGAGAGAGAATCCCAAACAGGCTCTGTGCTGTCAGTGCTGAGCCCCATGTAGGGCTCGAACTCACCAACCCCGAGACCCTGACCTGAGCCAAAATCGAGTCCATTGCTTAACCTACTGAGCCACCCAGGTGCCCCTTGTCTTTGGAATTCTGGTAGAAACATCCACATCTGGGTCTATACCTATCTCAGTGTTTATCTCTGTCCCTAAGTCTATCTCGTTCTATCTCTAGCTATCTCCATCTCTCTGTCACTCACTAGAGTGTGCTGTCTCTCTCATCCATGTTTTTGTCAGTGTTTCTCAACTAGGAGTGACTTTATGCCCCAGGAGACATTTTGCGATGTCTAGAGACAGTTTTGTTCCTTGTAATTGGGTCGAGGCACTACTGGAATGTAGCAGGTGTAATACAAAGATGCTGATAAATATCGTACAGTGCACAAAACAGCCTCACAGGACAAAGAATTATTAGTCACCAAATGTCAATAATGCCCCAGATAAAAACTCTTGCGTAGAGCACGACACCGTCTATAAAATCCGTCTATAGCTATAACCGTCGACATCTGTGCAAGTACCTATATCTCTCTACATTGTTTTGCTACTCAAGGACCCAAGCCGTAAGAGATACAATAGGAGTCACCAAGCAAGAGACACTTACTGTCTGCTGTGCACGGGGAGCAGGCAGATGGTCTAATTAGATTGAACGGAAATGATGGTGTCACTCGCAGGATTGTGTCAGCGAGGAAATGGGATTTCTACGGTATTACGCATAATCAGATTTCACCAAGAATCATTTTTACATTCCCTCTCAAAAGGAAATAAAATTATTATTTTTTTTAGCCCCTGTTTCTTGGAAAAGGAATATGAAATGTCAAAAAGTCAGTAAGATAGTGACTTTACCTCTTCTTCATGGTAGTGAGTCTACAAAAATAGTTTGGTAAAATCCCTTACTGGGAAGCTATCCATACTGATGAGCAATGAGGGGCATTGAATAATCAGATTTCTCCAAATTTCCCAGATTTTCAATGAGCTTAATGTGAATGGCCAGATTAGTAGTTGAATGACTTTTAAGATTTCCTTTTTCTCCCCTCTGGTTGTTTTAAATATTTGGATAGCAGAGCCAGTACTGACTTATAATTCTTTCCTCTACAGCCGCGAACCCCCCGGGACAGACAAAACAAAATCACTTTAATTCAAATTAGGTATTAGTTGTTTAGAGGATAATTTTTTAAAGGAATGAATGCTGTATATAAAAATGTGTTAGTTATGTACTTTGAATTCACAAAATTCATTTTTAAAAAAGGAGAGGAAACTATATATAAAAATGTGTTAGTTATGTACTTTGAATTCACAAAATTCATTTTTAAAAAAGGAGAGGAAACTATATATAAAAATGTGTTAGCTATTCACTTTGAATTCACAAAATTCATTTTTAAAAAAGGAGAAGAAATTACTTAGCACCTGAAGCAATTCTTTCTTTTACTATAATAAACCCAATGACTCTCCCTTTGCATAGAAGTATGAATTCCTTTGTATCTGGACGTACTAAAAATAATCAACAAGGTAAATATTTTCGAAGGAGCCTTGTTTCAAATTTTTGAAATGTTAAAACTAGAGGAATTTTGATATTTGGACATTTTTACACATTTCTGCATGTAGGCAGCCAACAGTGTGATAAAACATTGTTTGAACAATTAAGTGTATTTACAGCCCAAAGCCTTTAAATTTACATGATTCTTTCAAATATGGCTTCCAGGAGCAGAAAATAGGGTCCTCTTTCTTAAACTTCATTTTTATTTCTGGCTTATATCTCTCCTTGTTGACCTCATAGAACCCAGAGCATTAACTGAAACAGAATTCAGAAAACTGCTCACAGCTTCCACGTGTGTGCATATAAGTGAATAAAGCCTTCCAGTCTTTTCTCTGGGGTGTTGTGGTCCTGGAAGCTGAGGCAGGCTCGGGGAGGCTCTTTACGTGAATAGGGGGTAAAACTTCCCAGTGCCGACTTCTTCAGAAGGATCTGGAGCCTTGCCCTCCTCCCTACGCCCCTGAGGTCACCTACCCGAATTGGATTCCCTTGGCTTCTCGCCCTGAGCCCCGGTGTCCTTGGCCCATCTTACCACCACTTTCAGATCAGACAATTTTCTCTGTGCAGCTTATTCTCAGCACAGTTTCCCAAGCCCCCGAACCGTACACGAAACCCTCACACAAGCTGCCCGGTCACCACTCTTGTGTGACTACTGCTTGCTGCCATATACTTTGTGATCAACATTTGTTTCCTTTTCCCTTTAGAAACCACTAAAATAAAAGCACAATCCGTACGGCCGCCTCCCTGCTTCATGGAAACAGTCCCCAGTCAACAGGGTGTATATTCACTCTGAGAGGGAGGTTTGGAAGGAGCAGGGGAACCTACATGTGAATGCTTCAAACAGCCTGTAGCCTTTCAGCCTGAGGAGACAAACTGAAATAAATAAAACCTTGCCATCCTGAAAGTTTCAAAAACTGTCTTCCTTAATCAGACAGCTTCTCAATTTCTCCCGGGCTATCCACCGACCCCGCGTGGCATTTTCTTTGATCACAGTATCAATTCTTACAGGTCCATGATCATCGCATCTAAGATACACCGAGCTTGTCCCGAAAAGGATTCAGACACATTAATCAAAGTGTTTTCTTGCTTACGTTTTAAGGGTTTTCACACTCTATGTGCCCGTGCATCAGAAAATATTTTTTGAGAGTAGATATGTCTAAAAAAGCAAATGCTTGGTATATATAATGCTTGTTTGTTTTTAAATCTAGTCGAGTTAGGCAAATACTACCTTTGAAAAGTGGCGCTGGAGGCGGAAAGAAAGCAAGGCTTACACCGGGGGCGTAGTTAAGAGTATTTACTAGGATGAATCTCACTCATACCTGTGCTCAGTAACACCTCAGGCGTCATCGAAGAGTTACTTTCCAATACAATGCATGTGGCTCACATAGGGACTTTGAAAGGATCATTTAAGCTTTGCATTGAAACCACACCGCCTGTGTGAGACTTTCCCATTCGGTATCACAAATGTGTTCATGGTTTAGGAGACAATAATGCGGATCTTTAGAAGGAGGTGACTATCAACCGGTGAGTTACTCTCCAGGCTGCGTGTTAGTGGCTCCTTCATGTCCACGTGTCCTAAATAACAGGCATTTGTGTGCATTTTCATTCAAAAAGCACAGCCAGAAGTGCAGTATTTTTCGAAAAGCTGTCAGCTCATTGCCAACCAGACAAGGATGTGGTTGAGAAGGTTGAGGGGCGTTGAGGAAACAGCTACGGTAGAGGAAGATTAACACCCTTGGAGGCGCCTGGAAGGCAGTGGTTAGGACACAGATGGGGTGGATTTTCGGTGGAATGTGCTGTTGCTAAGGCTCCTTATTTCCTTCCACAACTGATTCCTTTCTCCCATTTTCCCTGGTGTGTTGGCGTCACAGCTGTCTTCTCCCCTGTGGCAGCCTCGCTTACACCCACCTCTAAGACACCGTCTCTTTCCAAAAGCCCTGTCTCGGGTCCCATTTTCTTATGATCTCAGTAGCGTAAATAACAAGCAACTTGGATGAAGACTGTTGAGGATAAACCCATTCATTCTGAGTTGTTAATTTACAGCCACTGCCATTGTCTTCCACGATGGCATTTCAACTTTAAAAAGGGTGCCCCCGGTGGAAGGGCACTCATGGCACAGGGTATGGCGGGAGTCATTTTGACCTGGAGGCTTGATTGCCACACGCTCCCTAGACCCGCGTTACCAAGTCACGTGGCTGCTGGAGCCGGACGGAGGCTGGTAATTAGCGAGGCGGAGCCGGTGTAGGAGGATCCCGAAGGAGACTGTGTGGATGGGAGATTCAAGGTCCAGGTAGACGCAGCACCTGCTGCTGGCCTTCAGCCCACAGTTGCCAAGCAGAGTCGTGGACCTTGTGGCCGGAGCTTCCAACCGATCCCCAGGAGTTTCCAGCTGACGCCTCATTACGGGACACTCACTGTGAAGTGCAGTGCGGGCCCCCTGTGGAACCCCCGAGAACCCCTCCAGGCCACTTCCTCTTCCCCTGGAAGAGCGGTCAAGGCACCAGGTCTGCAGGTGCCGATGCTTTAGCATACCCCGTCTGCCCTCCCCCCCCCCCCCCCCCCCCCCCCCCCGCTCCCTCAGCAGGGGCCACCCGGGTGCCGTGCAGGCCCTGTCTGCTTTCTGGGGAGCGGGCACCAAGGCGCAGTCCATGCATGTCCCCTTGGCGCTTAAACAGTGGAGATGCTCCTGCTGGCGGGGCCCTGGTGAAGAGGTAAGCTCCCCGCGTGCAGGATGGGGTCTTGGGCTGAGTCTACCCGACAGCAGAAGGCTCTAGAAACAGACAGTGACAGTCTCCTGGGACAGTTTCCAGACACTTTGCAGACACTGGAGCCGCGGCCAGCCCCAACATACAGGTGCACGCCTGGGCTTGTTCGGTATTTGTGTGTGTTTGAATGCACGGTTTTTTTGTGTTTTGGGTTTTTTTCTCTGCATGTAGTATCTGAAGTGCACTAAGTTGGTGAAGTCCAGTTCTTTCTGGAGAGCAGTGTCCAGGACGGGGAGCCCAAGGGGACTCCGTGGACCCCTTCATACCCCCGGCTTCTAGAGGCAGGGGCCGGGTTTTCCCACAGCCCCAAGTTGTTCTGGGAAGGCCGGTTCATCGGTGGCAAAGCTGCAGGTCTAGAGTGGGTCAGTCGCCTCCGTCATAGAGGACAGGCCTCGGGAAAGCTGGTGTGTGGGCCTGTGCACAGTGGACCAGTCTCCCGCCAGCACCCTGTGGTCCTACATCTGGGTTGCCCTGTCTTTCAGCTCCTGGGGGACTGGGGGGGGGGGGCTGTGCAGGTGAGGATGGTGTGGCCCCAGCAGCGAGTGGTGTTTGGACAGTGGCGAACTCAGGTCTGGAGGATGACGGACAAGGAGGAGAGCTGTGGACGGGTTTTGAGCATCACCAAACATGACAGCAATGGCTGTATCGGGTGGGCTCCCACACAGGTCATCCGTTCGCCTGATGCACATTAGTTTCTGATTTAAAAAAAAAAAAAAGAACACAACAAAAACCCAACGCGGTGCGGGCCCAAGGAAACGCATTTGGGCAGCGGCAGCTTGTGACCTCTGCCCTAGAAAGTTAATTAACAATCGCAGCCTTGTTAATTCCATATGTCACTAATTCCAAAGTGATGAGCGGAGGCGTCAGCAAAACACCTGGCCCCAAAGTAACTTGCAACTTGCTGGGGTACGGTTACTTCTGTTTGAAAACTGGGAGATTTGATAAAATCTCAGAGGTGCCTGGTAGGACAGAGCTGGCCTTTTCCTGTGATGTGTACCTTATGTTGCGATGATAATGGTTTGGTTAGTGGTGTATTTCTATGTGGCCCATGTCTTGGAATGAAGAAAGTCCGTGTAATTATTAGGTAGTTGGCTTGCCAAGTTTCGCTGCAAGCCTGCTATTTGGGTTTCCTGAATTAGCCCAAGTTATGTCGGATGTGTTCTAGACCTCTTCTGGTAGAACCTGGGGACGGTATTTTGAAAACTAGATTGACAAACAGAGCCTTTAATATTTCACGCTTCTTTTGAAGTGTGATAAAGGACGAGTTGTACGTACTGAAAATGTAAAACTCAAGTTCTCACCCAGCACCATAAACTGTCATCACAGTCAAGGGAACGTGTGTTTGTTACCCACAGAAGTGTCCTTGTGCCCTTTTGTGATCCATCCTGCTTTCTGCCTTTGGTTTCCAGGCAACCACTAATCTATCGTGACACTTGGGTTCGTTTGCAATTTTTAGAATTTTATATAAATTGAGTTATATGCTATGTATTCTTTTTTGCCTAACTTTTTTTTTTCTGAAATAGTGACTTTTAAGATAAACCCATCTTTCCCTGTGTAACAATAGTGAATTCTTCTTATTGCCAAATAGTATTCTACTGTATGGATATGCCACATTTGGTTTATCCCTTGTTGGTGAACATGGTTTTTTGGGTTTTGTTGTTTGTTTTGTTTTTCCCAGGTTTTGCTATCAGAAATTTCCTGTGACCGATGTTTTATTTATTATTTTTTAATGCTTATTTATTTATTTTGAGAAAGAACACAAATGGTGGTGGGGAGGGGGACATCAGAGAGAGAGGGAGAGAGAGAATCCCACGCAGGCTCTGTGCTCTCAGCGCAGAGCCTGACGCAAGGCTCAAACTCACCTCACGAACCGTGAGATCATGACCTGAGCCAAATCAAGAGTTGGACGCTTAAACAACTGAGCCACCCAGGCATCCCTGTGTGGACAGATGTTTTGATTTCTCTCAAGCAAATACCTAGGAATGGAATGGATGGGGCACAAAGTAAGTTTATGTTGAACTCTTGAAGACCTGATCACAATGTTTCCATGGGCTGTACCGTTTTATATTCCTAACAGTACTTATGAATTATGGTTACTCCATATCTTTGTCTATATTGGCGTGTAAAAAGGTCTACCCTTTTTAATTTTTGTCATTCTGATGGGTATGTCATAGAGTATCTTATTGTGGTTCTGTTAACATTTCTCTGGTCATTAATGATGTTAGTATCTCGTTATGTGCTTACTGGTCAAATATCTTCCTGTTGCAAAGTGTCTGTTAAAATCTTACACTGATAACATGTTATAGATCATTTCTCCCAAATACGTTCTCTTAATGGTACATTTGGAACAACAAACATCATTAATCTTGATAAAGTCCAACTTATTGGTATTTTTATTTTTGATGATTTTATTAAAAATATATGAAATGTTTGCATATCACAAATACTTTCCTCTGTTTCCTTCTAAAGTTTTAATAATTGAGCTCTTCATTGTAGGTCTGTGATCCATTTGGAGTTAATTTTCATAGGTGATGTGAATTAAGGTTTCAAATTCATCTTTTTGCATATAAATTTGCAAATGTTCCAGCACTACTTATTGAAAAGGCTATGATCTTTACAAAGTTAATTTCTTGGGTATTGTGCTAGGTAAGGATAGATGCTCATTAAAAAAACAAAAGCAAAAACAAATATTCAGCTGATCTAACCTCATTTGTTAAAGGCTTCATTTTTCCTCATTTAAATGAGTTGGCCCCATTGTTGAAAATCAATTTCTGATACGTGTGAAGGACTTTTTTTTCATTGATTATCTTTTTGTTGTATTGATCATTGTAATACACAGTCGTGAAGTCATATAGAATAAATGAGGCAACCTTGTTCTCTTTGTTTTATTATTAAGGTGGTGTTTATTTTAGGCCCTTTGCATTTCAAAGATTGACTTAGAATTAGCTTGTCAGTTTCTATAAAAACTCCCTTGGGATTTTCTTGGGCTTGCTTTGAATCTGTAAATTTGAGAAGAATTGCCATTTTAGCGATAGTCTTCCAATACATGAATATATAAAATATCTCCCCATTTGTTTAGGTGTTCTTTGATTTCTCTCAGAATATTAAGTTACATTTATTCCTACCTACTTTCAGTGTTTTGTTATTGTTATAAACACCATTATTTATTACATTTCAGTTTTAATTGTTTGCTGACAATATGTAAGAATGATTGATTTTTTTATGTTAATGTTTGAATTCTGTGACCTTCTTAATTTCAGTTATTAGTTGTACTAGCTGTTTTGAAGATTTGCTGGGATCTTTATTTTTGTTTTTTGGGGGGGAATTTTTTGGGGGGTGGAGGAAGAGAGAGAGAAAATCTTAAATCTTAAGCAGGCCCACGCCCAACATGGAGCCCAACTGGGATCAATCTCACCACCATGCGATCATGACCTGAGCTCACATTGAGTCAGACACTCAACTGCCTGAACCACCCAGGCGCCCCATTGACTGGGATCTTAAACAATGTAAACCATCATATCATCTGCACAGAGAAGACGTTTTACCTCCTCCTTTGGCCTTTTATTCTTGTTAGGACTATCTTGAAATGAATAGCGCCCGCAGTACCGTGGTGTATAGCAGTGATGAAAACCAGCAAACTTGCCTGAACGCAGAGGTTGTTCTGAACACAGAGGGGAAATAATGACCAGCACAGATAATGTTGCTTGTCCTGGTCACCAACCTGTTTCCTCTCCTTTCCAGATCAGCCCTTCTTTTCCAGCTTCGTGGTGCTAGATAAGTGCCCTGTAAACAGTGCTCATTTGCCAGGTCGCAGGATGTTAAGCTTCCCAGGTGCTGCAGGGGCGCTGAGAGAGGAGGGGACCTTCCTGCTGGGTCCAGTATATGTTCCACTTCTTGTCTCTGTGTCCTCTGGCTGTGAGCCCAGTGCAGGGACTGCCAGGGGCATCACCCCCCGTAGACTTTTGCTGGCAACCCCTAGGGGGGGTTCCATCACGCCCCACTAGGCATGACCGTGCTTGACCGCTCTCAACTGTGGAACCCCAGCAACCACCTCTCTGTCCCGTGACCCCTGGTCATTCTGTTCCCAATGAGTTCTGCCCCTCAGCTGGGTGGGAGGACTTTCTCCCTGTTCTTTTCTGGGTATGTCAGCCTCAAAGATAATGACTACTCTCTTCCTGTTATTCCTGTATTTCAGTTCTCTTTACCTCTCTTTGTACTTAATCCTGTGTTAATTAATCTGTTTTTCTTTTAATCTAAAAAACAAAAAAGATTAAGTAAGCCAAGACACTTGAACTCTTACAGTTCAGATGAAGGTCATTAAAGCCTCAAACTTATTCAGGGTAATAAGACGTAGTAGTGTGTAAATATTAAACCAAATTCAGATTTTTTTGGTTTCTTCACACAAAACCATGCTCATTAGAACACATTTAGTAAGAAATAACACTTGGAAATGAACTATTCTCTAATGCAAAATTTCCCTGTCCAAATTAATGGAGGAGTTTTGGTCTACTGATTAGAACTTGACTGATAAATTGATTGTACACTTTTCTTTATCAGTCTAACAAGTTTCCCTCCTCTTTGCTGAGGGTTTTATTATAAATGTGTTTAATTTTGTCAGATTGTTTTTTTGCATGAGTTGAACTGGTGGTACTTTTTCCTTTTTTTTTTATATTAATATGGTCAATTATACTGATTAACGTTTAAAATTTTAAGCCAAAATTTCATTCTTGATAAAGCCTCGTTGGTCATAAAATACTGTCCTTTTATATACTGTTGGTTAGACTTGTTATATTTTATTACGAATTGTGTGTATACACACCCATGAGTGTTGAGGTTTCTAATTTCCTTTTCTGGTAACTTTTTCCAGATTATGCTATAAGAGTAAGGATGATCTGAAAAAATTGAGTACAGCCGTGTTTCCTAGCTCTGTTTCTCAGAAAGTTTGTGTTATTTTGATATTATTCCTTGAGTAAATTCACAGAGAAATGTCTGTGTCTGGAGTTTTCTTTTGTGAATCTGTTAAAAATGAAAGTATTTCCTAGATTTAGAGATTTTCAGATTTTCTATTTCTTATGTCAATTTTGGTAAAATACATTTTTCAAGATATTCGTTATGGAATGTGTTGGTACAAAATTATTGAAGTATTTTAAATTCTCTTAATGACATAGAATCTGTGGTGATCATTTTTCATTTTTGATATTGGTGATTTGTATTCTTTCTAGATAAGAGTTTGTCAGATTTCTTTTTTTCTTTTCAAAGATTTTTTTTTACATTGAATTTATTCTGCTCTTTTTCCAGAAATTTAAGTAGAATGTAAGGCTACTGATCTACATTTATTTATTTTAAGTTCTTTTTAAATTTTTTATTTATTTATTTTGAGAGAGAGAGAATGAGCAGGGGAGGGGCAGAGGAGGGGGAGAGAGAGAGAGAGAGAGAGAGATGGCTTTTTTATATGATAAATATTTCCCTCCAAACACTATTTTATCTGCATGCCCTACATGTTGTAGTAATTTAGCTTAAAATACTTTCTATTTTCTCTTAGGATTTCATCTTTGGCATGTGAATTACTAAGAAGAGTAGAGTTTGAGGTCAAATATTTGGGGTTTCCCAGCAATTTCATTGCTATTGACTTATTTTACTCCATTCTAGTGAGACCACATATTTCACATGGTCTGTGCCCTTTTTCAATTATGGAAACCTGTTTCATCTTCTTCCATTGTTCAGGGGATCTTTCACACTTTACCTGTTAGTAAATAGGGGGAAACATTGCCCATGACCATGCAAATTTCAGACTCTGGGCAAGTCCTTTCACTTTCTCAAGGTACATAAATATGTATATGCATGTTTTATGTGTGCATATTTGTGTATATATATAATCTATATTTCTTACAGACTTTTATAGAGAACTTGTTGCTAACACATTCAGTTGTATTCAGTAGTTGGTATTACAAACATTTCTGCATATTGTCTGAAATTACTAGTTTCTGAACACCAAACCCCATGGGGACAGGTTTTTATAGACATACTATTGCAAAAGGAAAAACTTAGATTCTCATAACTAATTATATAATCCTGTAAATATGACTATGAGTAGCAAAATGAATTCTATTAATAAAGATTGAATTCACTCACAGTGATTATAATTTAATAAAATGTGTATGTAAAATAGTATTTATGAACACTTATAATTATGCCTCTTTTAGTAGTCTGTGCTGATTTTCCAGTGTGTAAATGTAAATCTATTATTAATGTTTAACATTTAGACTTGATTGGCATTGTGCTAATGTTTATGCTGTTATTTGTCATTAAATGAAGCCAATGATATATATATATATTTTTTTTAATTTGTATTTAATTTAATTTTTTTGACTTACATCCAAGTTAGCTAGCATATAGTGCAACAATGATTTCAGGAGTGGATTTCCTGTTGCCTCTTACCCATTTAGCCCATCCCCCTCCCACAACCCCTCTAGCAACCCTCTGTTCTCCATATTTAAAAGTCTCTTCTGTTTTGTCCCCCTCCCTATTTTTATATTATTTTTGCTTCCCTTCCCTTATGTTCATCTGTTTTGTATCTTAAATTCCTCATATGAGTGAAGTCCTATGATATTTGCCTTTCTCTGACTAATTTCGCTTGGCATAATACCCTCCAGTTCCATCCACGTAGTTGCAAATGGCAAGATTTCATTCTTTTTGATTGCCGAGTAATACTCCAGTGTGTGTGTGTGTGTGTGTGTGTGTGTGTGTGTGTGTGTGTGTGTGTACACACCACATCTTCTTTATCCTCAGTGGACATTTGGGCTCTTTCCATATTTTGGCTGTTCTTGATAGTGCTGCCATAAACATTGGGGTACATGTGTCCCTTCAAATAGCATACCAGTATCCCTTGGATAAATACCTACTAGTGCAATTCCTGGGTCGTAGGGTAGTTCTATTTTAAAATTTTTGAGGAACTTCCATACTGTTTTCCAGAGTGGCTGCACCAGTTGGCATTCCCACCAGCAGTGCAAAAGAGGTCCTCTTTCTCCACATCATTGCCAACATCTGTTGTTGGCTGAGTTGTTAATGTTAGCCATTCTGACAGGTGTGAGCTGGCATCTCATTGTGGTTTTGATTTGTATTTCCCTGATGATGAGTGATGTTGAGCAATTTTTCATGTGTCAGTTGGCCATCTGGGTGTCTTCTTTGGAGAAGTGTCTATTCATGTCTTTTGCGCATTTCTTCACTGGATTATTTGTTTTTTGGATGTTGAATTTGATGAGTTCTTTATAGATTTTTGGATACCAAACCTTTATCTGATATGTCATTTGCAAATATCTTCTCCCATTCCATCGGTTGCCTTTTAGTTTTGCTGATTGTTTCCTTTGCTGTGCAGAAGCTTTTTATTTTGATGAGGTCCCAATAGTTCATTATTGCTTTTGTTTCCCTTGCCTCCGGAGACATGTTGACTAAGATGTTGCTGGGGCTGAGGTCAAGAGGTTTCTGCCTGGTTTCCCCTTGATGATTTTGATGGCTTCCTGTCTTACATTTAGGTCTTTCATCCATTTTCAGTTTGTTTTTGTGTATGGTGTAAGAAAGTGGTCCAAGTTCATTCTCCTGCATGTCACTGTCCAGTGTTCCCAGCACCACTTGCTGAAGAGATTGTCTTTATTCCATTGGATATTTTTTCTTGCTTTGTCAAAGATTAGTTGGTCATACGTTTGTGGGTCCGTTTCTGTGTTCTCTATTCTGTTCCATTGATCTGAGCGGCTGTCTTTGTGCCAGTACCATACTGTCTTGATGATTACAGCTTTGTAATACAGCTTGAAGTCTAGGATTGTGATGCCTCCTGCTTTCGTTTTCTTTTTCAAGATTGCTTTGGCTATTCGGGGTCTTTTCTGGTTCCATACAAATTTTAGGATTGTTTGTTCTAGCTCTGTGAAGAATGCTGGTGTTACTTTGATAGGGATTGCACTGAATATGTAGATTGCTTTGGGTAGTATTGACATTTTAACAAAATTTGTTCTTCCTATCCAGGAGCATGGAATATTTTTCCATTTTTTTTTTTGCGTGTCTTCTTCAATTTCTTTCATAAGCTTTCTATAGTTTTCAGTGTATAGAATTTTCACCTCTTTGGTTAGATTTATTCCTGGGTATTTTATGGGTTTGGGTGCAGTTGTAAATGGGATCGATTCCTTGATTTCTCTTTCTGTTGCTTCATTGTTGGTGAATAGGAATGCAACCAATTTCTGTGCGTTGATTTTGTATCCTGCCACTTTGCTGAATTCAGTTCTAGCAGTTTTTTGGTTTTTCATATAGAGTATCATGTCACCTGCAAAGAGTGAAAGCTTGACCTCCTCCTGGCCAATTTGGATGCCTTTTATTTCTTTGTGTTGTACGATGGCTGAGGCTAAGACTTCCAATACTGTGTTGAATAACAGTGGCAAGAGTGGCCAGCTCTGTCTTGTCCCTGTCCTTAGGAGGAAAGCTCTCAGTTTTTCCCCATTGAGTATGATATTAGTGTTGGGCCTTTCATATATGACTTATGTGATCTCAAGGTATGATCCTTCTATCCCTACTTTCTTGAGGGTTTATATCAAGAAAGGATGCTGTATTTTGTCAAATGCTTTCTCTGCATCTGTTGAGAGGATCATGTGGTTCTTGTACTTCCTTTTATTGATGTGATGAATCACATTGTTATGCGGGCCAATGATATTTTTTTAAATAAAGTTATTTAATTGCAAATAAGATGTGTTCTGCAACTAACCTACACAAGACATCATGTTATGTGGACACAAAGATTTTTAAGACATGCCTGGTTTTCCAGGAACTCTCACTTGAGAGAGAAAGAAGACATTATTAAAGCAAGAGAATAGCAGTCTGAAGACCTTTTTAAAGTAATGTCTTTGTTACTTAAATGACATGGAGTCCCACGTGGCTAGAACAGAGTGGGAGATGTGAATGTCTGTATTGGGCAGACCTGTCATGATACTTTGCCTGCCAGTGCAAGAGGCAATGTTATGTAGCATAGAGTCTGGACTTGTGTTACAGCCGTGATTTGTAAAGATCTTTTCCACGTGCTTTCTGCACCACCCACGACCATCACCCAACCCACCATGGTTGCTATTTCATGGGAGGAAAGGCACGCACTCAGACCTGAAAAATCCATCTCAACGCTAAACACTGGCAAACCCTGAGTGACAAATTGAAATTAAGTTCATTTGGAGCATGCGAGGCAGAGTTCATTTGATTGTGTCAATAGATTCAGCAGGATTAAAACATATGCATACTCTGCTGCTTCTCCCAAAAGGACTAAGTAAGGGGAGAATCATTTTTCTTTTCCTTTTATGAATGAAATCCAGGACAGAAGACTAGTGAAGTTCATCAAAGTCATTTATCATTGGATATTTATTTGGTACTCCTATGGAGAGGAAATGCCTAAGCAGAGAGTTGAATAGGTAAATCCTTTTTGAAACAGAATTGCATTTTTTATACTCCTTCTAGTATTACTGAAATTAGTGTTCTCTCTCCTAGAAAGATAATACAGATTTGTTCTTGTGGGGTATGTGTGTGTGTGTGTGTGTGTGTGTGTGTGTGTGTGTGAAGAATTCATCGTAACCAACTGTATCTTTTCCATTACACACACTCTTGCACTGTATACACGATAGATTAAGGTAATGTGAAAACTCCTGTAACATTTTCATGGAGAAGGGAAATCAGAAATACATTTGGGGCTTTTTCGTGGTACTGGAAAGGTAGTTAAAACATACCTACCGCCTTCTCCCATTTTAAAAAACAAAAGACGGTCCATAAATTGCAGATTAGATCTACAAGTTTAGCTACAGTAGTGCCTGATTGAGACACAGTGAATAACTTAACCGCTTCCCATGGCAATGCTTCTGGCTATGAAGCTCAGAAAAGCATCAAAAACCTGCTTCTGTTGGATATGAGAGAAGCCTGTGTGGGAGATAAGAAGATCCAACTCTATGTGTATATTTATTTCTGAAGAAAACCCTATCCTGAGATTTCTGCTTGGCTCCCAACCAGAATATAAATTAAGCTTTAGCTCCATAATAGCACCATATCTGAGTCTTGCCCACTTTTAGTTTCTTCTAAAGACCTCTAAAATATTTCTGCATTTTAAAATGCTCGGTTATGGAGCGTCTGAGGAAAGCCTGTTCATCAAGCAATGCTTCATTCACTGGATCTCCTGCTTCGAAGGAAGAACACTAAATTCCTGAATTTAGACCTATCTCAGAAGGGATAACTAGGGAAGGATATTTACAAGATCTGGCCTTGAGCCTTTTAAGATGGTTATTTCTAGATGGGAGGATTGGGTGGTCACATAGCATAGGCCCTATGAATGAATGGTCTCCAGATTTTTGTTTGTTTGTTTGTTTGTTTGATGGGGCAGGAAGGTTTCATGTGCCAACTGGTAACTTGGCCGTTAGTGCACAATTAAATGCAACTTGTATTTGTAGTGATCTTGTCGTCATTGCCCCTATTCTAAAATATTTACTATAGGAACTAAAAGCTATGCAACAACACACAAACAAGGGGAAACTTATCAAAATAAGAAGCTACCACATTATAAACACTTAAAAAGACAGATACTGCATTTTTCTTTTCATGCGATTAACAAATAGTGACTGAGTAGGAACAATCCTGCGGGCATGGGTTCTAGGTCCTGGGGGTAAGGTGATGAACGGGAAGAGATGGGGCCCTTGATCTTGAATGAAAGATCTCACAGCAGAGACGAATAAGGAACAAGTATTGTAATAATGAGTGCCAAGTAACGGGGTAGAAAATAAGCGGGGTTACTGAGACCAGATTCACTGAGGGACTGGCCTTTGAGCCAAAGTCTAAGTAGTAAGAATGAACTACACGGTGATTTGGGGAACAGCCTCTCGGATGTGGGTGTCCTCACACAGTGGCCTGCAAGGGCAATGAGCTTATTTTACGACCAGGCTCTTATTTCTAAAACATGGCTTGCATGGTTTTCCATACAATGGGCCACCCACAGGGAGGGAGTGGCTTCCAGTGGTGCTAGGAAAATCAGAATTCAGTCTAGCTGGCATTTTTTACTCATCTGCATGTTTCCACCCTGTGTTCATGGTGAGGTATTTGCTTTACCAAAAAATCAGTTTTACATATTTAGAAATGTGGAGAAATGACAACGTTACATGGTTCTTCGTGCTGTTAGATACTCTTGGAACCAGCTCTGGTTTCTATTTCATTTCCATTTGGAATGTGAACATTTTTGGTGAAACCTATATCAATTCTTATACTGTATCAAAGAAAAGAACTTAAGACATCTCGAAGATTTTATTTGTATTTTCTTTATTCATCTATTTGTAGGGAAGCGTCAACAGTAGCTTGGATAAAAATGACAGAGCAGATGGCAATAATAAAAATACAGCTTGTCTTAGCTTCCATAAAAATTTTAACATGTGAAATTTTTTTTGAGAATCGTATAATTGCGCTCATAAATCTATTTCTAAAACAAGTCTAAACTATCACCAATTTGTTAAAAATTTAGAAGCCTATTAGAAATCATTTATGGAATGTTAAGAACATATTAGGTAAAACAAAGCAAAACGAATACTGCTTTGAATAGATTTGCAGTTGACTGTTAAATAGACCTACTGCATTATTCGTGCTACATACGATTAAAATAAGCTAGAACTTAAAAGTCGATCAAATGTCAGGGAAAAGAACGAACCAGCTCAAAAGAGAAAATGAGCTTTAACTTTGTCCTTTGGTTTCTCAAAATGATTAAAGGTAGATGTGCGTTTGTTCTAGTATTATGGGAAGGCAGGAATGATCTTCACCACTTGGTAAATCACAGACAAATCACAGTTCCCCTAAAGTAAAACGAATTCAATGTTCCCCAACCCTCAGGTGATGGGGCATCCATTGGAGGCTCTCATTGCTTGCTGGATCATGTTTCATGTACCTTAGAGATTTAACTGTAGTCTGTTGAACATTATCAAAATGTGATATTTTGCAGAAATGTAGGAGTGAGAAAATCTTTGTATCTGGTATAGTGTAGTGTCTTCAATACAGAGAGTGAGCATGAAAAACACGTTTGTAACCAGCTTAAAAATAATTATTTTTTCTCATAAAAATCAGCCAAAGCTCTTGAACCCTACTGTGTACTGGAACCCAGAACTCAACTCCTTTAATTCCCCTCAATGTGATTGCAGATTAGAGAGCAGTGTTCAGAAGAAAAAGGATGTGTGGACATCTTGTCGGGGTTTTTCTGTTGTTTGTTTGGTTGGTTTGTTGGTTAGTTGGTTGGTGTTTTACTTCCTGAAGATGGAATTCATTTAGAAGGTCAGGACAGACCTCTGAGATGGGTCCACCATTCATCTTGTGTTTTCAAGTCTCAAAATGCTCATGTAGAAGGGAGAACTTTACCAAAAACACAAGACCTTTTTGGTGTGCTTGTTTTGGTGTTTATTTTTAGAAGTAACAAAGGGCGCACTGTATAGGATGGCTTCTTAGAGGGGCCACACTCTCAACTGAGAACTCTTGGGTAGAATTTAGTTTCTTTCATTCCAAGATTATCTTAGGCATTAACTAACCAAAAGAATGATAAGTTTTTTTTACATCACAATTTGAAAATGTCTCAGGCTAGAGTCTTGGTCTAAGTTTATAGAGGGGCAGCATACCAACTATTAAAGACCATAAATCCATTTACTTTAGTTAAAAAATAATTTTCCTTTTTTATAATGTGTATTTATTATCAAGAAACAGAGACAGAGCATGAGCATGGGAGGGGCAGAGGAAGGGGGAGACACAGAATCCGAAGTAGGCTCCAGGTTCTGAGCTGTCAGCACAGAGCCCAACACAGGGATCAAACTCACAAATTGCAAGATCATGACCTGAGCTGAAGTCAGACACTTAACCAACTCAGCCACCCAGGCACCCCTAATTTAGTTTTGAAATAGTAACCATCCTCCTTCAAATAGATTACTATCAGCTATCAGTAACAAGGTTAAAACTATCATTTTAAAATTAAATGCTATGGACTGAAATGAAGTTTTATTTAATTTTTAATATTCTGGGATTATAATAAAGACTCCTTTATAGAATTAAGCTAGTTTGGGTATTCTAGATGATAAAAGGAAATAACACCTCCTAATCCTAAAACTTGTTCATTTACTAAGGGTTTTTGGCTGTAGTAGTTCTTTTTGATTTGGATTAAATTTCTGTCTTCATAGTGTGAAAACCTAAAGGTAGGTCTCATAAATGTGTTAGGTATTGAGTAAGAGACTGGATCTGCTTAATATTTTGGTGACTTTATTATTAAGAATTGGACATTTCTTTTTCTCAGTATTTATTTATTTTGAGAGAGAGAGTACATGTACGTGAGTGGGGGATGGACCGAGAGAGATGTAGAAAGAGCAGGGGAGGGGCAGAGAGAGGCAGGTGGCGGGGTGGGGGGGGAGACAATCCCAAGCAGGCTCTGCACTCTCAGTGCAGAGCCCGACGAGGGGCTTGATCTCACAAACTGTAAGATCATGACCTGAGCTGAAATCAGGAATCTGACACTTGACCAACTGAGCCACCTAGGTGCCCCCCAAATTGGACATGTCTAAGTAATTAAGCTACTATGATTTAAGTGAGGAAATTGTGCCACATTTCTAAATAACCGTCTTCCTTTGCAGAAGCTGGCGAACGATAGTTCTGTAATTTCTCTACGTAGACGTTGGGAATAAACTCCAGTGCTGTATGTCGCCTGTACTGGACAGCCTTTTCAGTCTTCAGGGGAAATGCCATCAAGTCCATTGTGAAGAGATTACTTAGTGATCTACAACATAGAACTTAGAGAACTTAATGTGTGTGCGTGTGTGTATGTGCACACAGGCACGTGGGGGCTTTGCACACTTGAGTGCACACTCATGCTCACTTTTGTTTCTGTCTGAATGAGAGTCCAAGGGTGAGAATAGATTTGAAATCAGTAATTTCTTTTCCTTTTCATTGTGCCTCATTTATTTTCTGTCATGGTGTTATGCAAGCACTAATAGATTATATGGGTTTGTGGATCTAAGACAAATAGGAAATTTTTCTTATCTGAAAATGAGCGTGAAGTCATTAGAGCCCACAGATTCTAATTTTCAGGTTAAATTACTTTGTGCTGCAAATATGATTGTTTTTCAGATAAATCAGAGAAAATTAGTAGCATCTTAGAAAATTATCTGAGATGGGATGATTTTTATTGTAAGGAAAAGATTTGGTAGCTTTTAGTTTCCATATAAGACTAAAAAAATTTTCAAAAGTGAATATTTCATTTCCTTTTAGTAAGATTAATGCATTTTAAATGCTGCAGATCTATTGTATTTTAAAATATCCTTTTAGGTAAGAAGCTTTCATCTTTCCTGCTCAAGTGAATCTTTTAAGAAAATATTGGCCCCATTATCCATGTGTGTGCGTGCGCGTGTGTACATGTCGGGATGTGTCTGGGGGTGTGGAGTCTATTCAGCTAACTTTGAGTTGGCGGTTTCCATGTTCTAGATACTTTTGCGTGTGTCGGCTTACAAAATCCTCATTAGTATTTCAAGCCTAGAAATGAGAAAATCAGGTTAGAGGTGGAAGAATTTGCTCGGGCTTGAAAAGGAAGCAGACGATGGGGGCCGATGGAGGTCTTCAGTTTCCCCTTGTCTGTCCCCCTCCCCTCTTTGTAGGGTGACTGTGGGGATAGTCCCTCCAGGAGAGAATCTTTTCCACCTGGTTTTAACCTTTGCGTGAAGTCTCTTCAGGCCCCAAACTCAAATGAGGAGAGACCGAATGAGTCCTTGGTCCAGCTCCTCGAGATGCAATGCCTTCAGCTGCCCTCCGGGGCCCTTTTTCCTTCCTAAGCAATATATTTCTCATGCAGCCGATTTCTGTCTGTCGTCCGTACCCATATGTTTATTGGCCTTCCTACCTCTGATAATTCTCACATGTGGTCTGTCAGTAAACTGTCAAGTCTGTGCTCTACTAATTATTCATACAATACTTTTAGGGCTTCTCTTCTCCTTGTTTTCCATAAGGGCTCCCGGAAATTAATCCATATGCAACAGAAATACTACCCAATGCTGAGTTACTGGCACAGAAGTAGACGGATGAAGGGAGTTTTTCTGGTATCACGCAGACCTTCTGCCTTCAAACATGACACCAGCATTGTGCCGTTTCCAATATAAATCTCCATCTCTCTATGGTCCTGTACTAGGGGAGAGAGAGTCAGTTAAGGACCCAAATTTAATCCTCAGGCTTCTCCTTTTTGCAGGTGTAAATGATTCACCACTGCCATTTGACAGAAAATTGACGCCTTGTTGCAGGTAATTCATTAAGGGTTGTCAAGCAAACCTTGCTCAAATCACTTAACAAAGAGACGGTGGGGGTGGGGGGGAGTAAGCAGGCACTTGATTAGCTATTACATAACTTTTAGTCAGTGTGTGAGTGGATGCATTTGGTTTGCATTTGTGTTCTCTGACGAAATGCTCTTGGGTACAGATGAACTTGTTGGTGAATTTCTGGGCCTGGGGGCCTCAGACCCAGGCTCAAAATGGAAGTTATTAGCAGGGCGAGCTTAACCAAGTCCTGGCTTCTCATTTGGTTTTCTGTATGCGTCCGTGTGGTGGTATCCAGTCTGCAGACAGGAGTGTGCAGGAAACACTGGTTAGCTACATGCTTGTCGTAATCTCTTTGTCATTAGTCACAAACAATAATTTTTTATACTCCAGATTGCTTCTCCTCTCACCAACTGGATGTTATTTAAATTAAGGGGAGTAGTTCTTATTCTCTTATGTGAAGGGCAATATTTTTCTGTTTAAGAATCGTGTGTGTGTGTGTGTGTGTGGGTGTGTGTGTGTGTGTCTTAGCTCTAATAAAAGCCTGGAAAAGTAACAAAAATCTACACCTGCTATGTAACATGTTAGCCCACACACAGATGGCTAAATCAGAATTTTAAGGGGAATCCATTTCGTGATCCTAGAACAATTCTTGTTGTAGTTAGATCTTTGGCCACTGTGCCATCAATGTCTCCCCTAATTAATGTGTAAGATGTCTTCCAATCGTATTTAGAAAGCTGTGAGCATGTATTCTAGTCTGCTCTGGTTTAGCAGACTTAGGCTTCTGTTTAGCCTCTTGATTGCATCAAAGAAGAGTGAGCTCCTCTGCGTAATAGTCTACTTGGGCTGTTCTAACAGACTAGCAAAGTGGCAAGTCTGGTCAACAGACCTGCATCTCACACGGTGTGGAGGCTGGGAGGTCCCACGTCACTGTGCCTGCAGATCTGCTGTCTGGTGAAAGCCCGCTGCCTGGTTCATTGTCATCCCTTCCAAGCTTGTCCTCACATGGAGGAGGGGGCTGGGAGCTCTCTGAGGTTTCTTTTATGAGAGCACTGAACCCTATTCATGGGGTTCCATCTTCATGACCTCATCCCCTTCCAGTGCCCTACCTCCTAACAGTGTCGCCTTTTGGGGGCGACGTGTAACATCCTATTTCTGGCTGCATTGTGGGCCTAAGTCCACACATCCATGTATTCAGGAATTCTGCCACATCCTCGATGCAGAGACAGCTTTCACTGGAAATGTAGCGATCAGAAAAAGCAAAGAGTAAAGCGGTGGACCTACAGGCACCATCCAGCTCTGTTTGCTGTTCCCCCTGTTCCTGGAAAGGATGATGTCGCTCCCAGCTAGGACATTACCTCTCTGAGAGGTCCAGTGTCCTTCTCCCCAGGCCTCTTCTGTCTTCATTTCTGATTGGAGAGCAGGGAAGCACGGCCTTCTTTGCAGTCAGAGGAAATTCTTCAATTCAGAACTGAGCACGTAGAAGGAAGAGAAAAGCAAATTATGCCAACTTCAAGAATACATTCACGAGTAATTTATTGAGAATGTGAAATGGAGATCTGATTTCCAGTTGACCTTTAAGCTGCAAATTAAATGTGTTAGGGTGTTTGATGCCTGGTGAAGAATTACCATTTTTTTTTTACTAGATTAAATTACAATATTTGGACAAAGCAAAAGGGAACTATTGAGTAATTTTGTTATGTTTTGAAGAGAGAATCATAAGAGAATAAAACTACAGAAAAATGTTAAAATGTGACAGAAGTATACCTTGAATGAATGAATGGGAAACCTTTTTTTTTTTTTCTCTTAACAAAACAACTGTCATTTACCAAGAGTTAAAGGGAAAGTGATTCCCATCTGTTGAAGTGATGGCAAGTGCAAACATTTTGGGGAAGACAATTTGGCAATACGTATGAAAAGTCTTAACTTGTATAGTTTCATAATTTCAAATCCAGGTTTTTCTAAGGAAAGTAAATAAACTGGGAAAAGATATATGTTCAAGAAGCTTCCTGCAGTGATGTTTAAAATACGAGTTAATTGTGGGGACGCCTGAGTGGCTCAGTTGGTTGAGTGTCCGGCTCTTGGTTTGGGCTCATGCCATGATTTCATTGTTTGTGAGATTGAGTTCCATGTTGGTCTCTGTCCTGACAGCATGAAACCTGCTTGGGGTGTTCTCTCTCTCTCTATCTCTCTTTCTCTCTCTCTCTCGGCACCTCCCACACTTGTGCTTGCTCTCTCTCTCCGTCTCAAAATAAATCTTAAAAAAAAAAGATATGAAAAAATTGGGGACAAACTAGGTGTTCATTAGGCATCACTGGGCTATCACAGGGAGGAGGGTAGTGATGTCTGTAAGATTGGGAAAGGTCTTAGTGACATGAAAAGATTTTCCCAGCACATTAAGTGAAAGGCATATTAGCAAATAATACTTATAATAAAGTGTCCTTTATATTTAAACTTAGGACTATGCTTATGTAGACACATCCATAGATCTATGGACAGACCTGGAGAAGGACATAGAAGCAAATATTAACTGTATTTGTCTCCAGGAAAAGTATACAATGGTCTGTTATCTATGACCTCCTTTTACTTATCTGAAGTTTTTTTGTAATTAGACAAAAACAAAAAACAAAAAAAACCACCCCCCAAAAAAACAGTTACTTTTCAAGGGAGAGATTATTGCTGTTTTCCAAAAGGAGCATGCCCTTGTTAGTTTAAATAAGCAAAATTACATTGAGTGTAGTTTCCAAGATAGAGGTTTATTTGTGTCAGTTTTTATGGATAATTAAATATCATTAAAACCATTTTACAAACAAAATCGAGGTGTTGAGCTATCCATGCACTTGCTCATTCTTATGTGTGCATGCCCTCCCAAAATTTTGTAAAAAGCAACATAAGAAGTGTTATTAGATTAAGTCGCATATATTTGTCAGTTTAGTCGAGAAGAGCCATTTTAAAACCATGGACCTTAATTTTTGAATGAATAAAAAGCTATTTCATCGATGAATCAAATGGCCTATCTATAACTGGTTATTTCGAGGTTCAGTGCTATGTATTTCAGTCATCATATATTTACCAAAACAGAGAAGGCAGTCTGCAGGAGACAAAAGAGCAAGTAAATTGCATTTATGGGATATTTCTAATAGTGCAGCCCAGTGATCTAGGAGCTGGAGCCTGCGTTGTGGGGCAGCTGTCTCAGGTGCTGAATTCTCATTCTGTATTAACTATCAGGCCCTGGGGAAGACACCTGGCCCCTTCAGCTTTATATCCTCATCCATAAAACGAACATGTATTTGAACATTCCTGCATAGATCTGCGAGAAGGATTAAATGATCAGTGCATGTAACACCCTTGGAACGGTGCTTGATACTTTGCATTTAATACCAGCAGGACGTTGCCCAATTTCATGGATTCCACAGTCTATTGCAGGCACCTCCCACTTGATGTCTGTAAAGAATTTAACTGTTATGACTGGAATCTGGAGATTTTCTGAAGCCTTGCTTACATCCTAATTTCAAATGGAGTGATATAAAGTGGAAAGAAAAAAAAATGGTAACCTACGAGGATTTAAATGATATGCTTTTCCTGGATGAGCAATGGGGAAACAGGGGTGTCCTTACAGTAAAGAAGTTAGGGGGAAATGAAAATGTGACCTCTTTTTTTGTGGAACAGAACGTGACACAAAGCCATGGTCATTCCTGTAGCATTTGCAAAACTATGTAAGGTATTTATACCCTTCATATAAATACATACTAATAATTTTTAAATATTAGTATTTTAAAATATTTATTTAGAGAGCATGAAAGGGGGAGGGGCAGAGAGAGAGGGAGAGAGAATCCTAAGTAGGCTCCACACTTTCAGCACAGAGCTTTATGACAAACGGTGAGACCAGAACCTTAGCCAAATTAAGAGTCAGAGGCTCAACCAACTGAGCCACCCAGATGCCCCTGATAATTGCCTTTTAATGAGATTATTCCTTTTATTTTAGATGATAAAAGTTGCACATCCTATGTCTCTTGGAGTTTTATCATAGCTATTAGCAGTCCCAGGGCCTTGTTTGATGTTCAATCAGAATGCATTCCCACCTGATATTCATTTGTTTGTTTGGTTCTGGTGTAATACTTCATGCCCCTTTATCGTTTATTTTTTGTTGTTGTTTCTTTATTTTAATTGTTCTAGCATTGGCAGCTTATAAGGTAAGCAACATAAAATCATGGCAAGTTACTGGACTTACAAGGATAGAAATTTAAAACATGTCATTTTGAGGGGTGCCCGGGTGGCTCAGTCAGTTAAACATGCGACTCGATTTCGGTTCAGGTCATGATCTCAAGGTTTGTGAAATTGAGCCCTGAGTTGGATCTGTGTTGACAGCTTGCAGCCTGCTTGGGAGTCTCTCCCTCTCCCTCTGCCCCTCCTCCTGCTTGTGCACATGTACACGCTCGCTCTCTCTTCCAACATAAATAAATAAACTTAAAAAAAGTAATTTTGATTGGTTTAGTCTCCATGATGTCAGTAGCTGATTATTCTCAGTTTTATATACAGTGTTTAGTAAAATATAGGAAACAGAGTCTTTGAAAATCGATCTACTAAATTATTGATTAACATAATGATTAATAAAAGAGTAGCTAGTAAGGACCCTTGGGGTCAGCAATTCCTCATATTAAGTATAAGAAAACTAAAGCAGAAAAATTGTTGTGAGGGCTTTTAATCTGATTCTTCTGATTTCTTGCTGTTCAAGTTTTCCATGTTCCTTATAGCACTTCAACAAGAAAAAGTACATGGGTATTTACCAGAGTTCACTAAAATTCGCAGTAGTTAACTTTAGATACATTTTTCAGTGGTCAGTTAAAACAAATGAATGTTCTGGTTCTCAGTGCTGTAGGACATAGCCTGTTCTTCCACTCATGATCCTTACATTGTTATCAAGTGCATCACAAATTAAACTGGGTATTTCCAAACTTCCTGAAAGCAAACTAATTAAGGAAGTACATTAACTCATAAGAGAACATCCATTGTTACATGCCCAATTTTATGAATGCCTGAAGGATGATTTCCATTATTCCACAAGGAAGACTTTAGGACTTTGTTTGATAAGTAATAATTAAAAATTTACTGTGAAGATTGCTAAGATAATTATTAATGATATAAATTACTAGCGTTCCTTACCTTGATCTTGGGAAAACGTAGTCTAATTACAATGCTGGTGTCTATGATGGAGAGTCAACTTGAATACCCCATATAGTAAATCATTTTCTTGACTTGCAGTCAAACGCCATGTTCAACCCATCAGCCAATCACACTGGCTCTACTTCTGTGGTCTGAATGCCTGTGTCCCCCTCCCCCAAATTCATAAGTTGAAATCTTAATCCCCAAGTTGATGGTGTTAGGCGGTGGGGCCCAGGGAGGTGATTAGGACATGAGTGTGGAGCCTCATGAATGGGATCAATGCCCTTCCAAATGAGGCCCTACAGAGCTCCCTCATCACTTCCTTCATACGAGGGTACAGCTAGGGTTTGGCCGTCGAGAAACTCGCCCCCACCCGACCATGACACCGTCCTGCTCTCAGACTTCAGCCTCCAGAACTGTGAGAAACAAATTTCTGTTGTGCGTCAGCCACTCACCAAGGGGTGTTTTGTTATAGAAGCCTGGGGGGACTAAGACAGCCTTCAAAATCAGTTTACAACATGGCTTCTTCTCATGCCCTCTACCTCTAAGGCATAGTGGAGCCACCGCCATGGCTTACCTGGGTCATGTCAGCAGCCTCCTTACCATTTTCCTGCTTCAGCCCTTGAGCCCCACAGCTCACAGTGGCAGCCAGAGAGTGCCTCTGACCACTCACATCACATTATGGGCATGGGATCCGGCCATCACATAATGGGGCTCCGGTGCTCCAAACATTCCCATGGCTTTCTGTCGTCTTTGAAGCAAAAGCTAAACTCTTTACCTTGCCCTCCAGAGTCTGGGGTCTTATCTTCTATCATGCCATCCTCCTTGCTAAATTCCAGCTGCATTGCCTCCCTCATCACCAGCCCCACCCCTGCTTCTGCTGTTCTTTTTAAACACATGAGGTAGATAGACTCTCTGGAGGCTTCACCTGCCTCCTTCACGTGCTGCAATGTCCTTCTCCAGCAAGGACCGGCCTCTCCCTCACTTTCATTAGACTTGTGGTCACCTGTCACCCTATTAATTATGCCTTCCCTGGCCACTGTACAAAACGGAATCTGGGGCTCCCGTGTGGCTCAGTCGGTTAAGTGACCAACTCTTGATTTTGGCTCAGGTCATGATCTCACAGTTCATGGGATCGAGCCCTGCAGCCGTCTCTGCTCTGACATCACAGAGCCTGATTGGGATTTTCTCTTTCTCTTTGTATGTCTCCCTACCTGCCCGCCTGCCTGTCTGTCTGTCTCTGTCTGTCTGTCTCTCTCTGTCTGTCTCTCTCTGTCTGTCTGTTTCTCTGGCCCTCCCCCACTGGCACTCTAGCTTTCAAAATAAATAAACTCTGAAAATATCAAATATATTTTCTGTTACATGGTTTTTCATATTTTATACTTACCACCAACGGAATTATTTTATCCTTATTTTTTTGCTCATTATCTACCCCTCAGCCCTGCAACCACCAGAATTTAAGCTTCTTCAATGCAACGATCTGGTCTTTTCTATTCACTGTATTCCCAGGTTTAAAAAAGTGCTTGAAACCCCAATAAGCATCCATCAATGTTGGTCCAGTAAACGAATATATGTGTGAATAAAAAAATACCAGAATTGAAGAGTAAATATTCTATTTTTAGACAGTATCATTGAGTTGCTTTAAATATGATGCTACTTCACAAAATTTAACTGGCATCTTAGTTTCAAACTTTTATGCATTTTATTTTTTAAATGTTTACTTTTAAGAGAGAGAGCACCTGCATGAGTTGGGGAGCAGCAGAAGAGAGGGGCCCAGAGGATGCAAAGCTGGCTCTGTGGTGAGAGCAGAGTCAGACATAGGGCTCGAACTCACAAACCGTGACATGAGCTGAAGTAGGATGCTTAACCAACTGAGCCACCCAGATGCATTTTACATGTGAGCCATCCCTGTGCATTTTATATGTGAGAAGATCCACTTACCTACGCTGAAATAGAGCATTGCTAACATACTGGAGAGAAAGTTTGAGGAATCATTTTTACCTCATTTTTAACAGAAGCATCATATTGCTGGATCTCTAAAAGTAATTCTCTAATATTTTTGGAGATGACATTGTTTGTTTGCTGATTCTTTCCCATTTTCCTCCTGCTCCAGGGTGTAAAACTAGAGGAGAGATCAATCACAAAAGACCACATGCAGAAGTTGTCCAAGCGAACAAAGCACTTGGGCGGTCACTGCAATGTTCAGCCCACCTTTGCCTCCTCTGGCTTCTTTCAAGGGACTGTCCACTATTATCTGGTCCTTGGGAGGACCTCGCTGTTTTTCAGCAGCTCACAGGCCTGCTGCCAATGCCACCTTCCTCTGGCCACATATTGAGCCACACGCACAACTGAGGGTGGGAAGGGCTTGACATCAGGGGGTGCTGTGGGCACAGTAGAAGTGACCAGGGAGCCCGGGAGAGGCTTGGAGCTATGCCTCTGGCCCTGAACGGAGCTCTTCTCTTTTCTCTCCTTTTCCTTGACTGTTTCCTTGCCAATTCATGAAGAAATCATTTTCAAAGAGACCATATTTCTAAGCCCTAGTCCCTTGTCTGAGGTTCTCTTTTACTTCTAAGTGGAGGGTGATTTTTCCTTAAAAATCTCAGCCGTGCAAAATGCAGGGAGCTGGAAAGAGGACCAAATGAGAGAGATGCCCATGTCCTGTGGTTTGGAACTACCGGGCAAGTGTGAACTGTTAGTGCAAATCACTCAATACACCTGGCTGTGCATAGGTAGAGGTCTCCCCTCCTGCTTCCTTTTGGGGGTTTCCGGAATAGAAATGCACCCACTGAGCCCAGAGGCTGCTGTCTGGCTCCCCCTTTCCCATTGCCATGTTCTGCATTGGCTGTGCCCCTGCCTGTCTAGGATGCTCTCCAGTCAAAAGCGTGTTTCCTTCTCCCAGCTTTGGTCTTGAGGATATTCCAAATGCCGCTGCTCCAGACTCATTTGACTGTGCTCTTACACAGCAGTGACAGTGTGAGAGCTTTACCGCCATCAAATTCCACCTGCTGGAGGGTGGGGGCATCTTCCCTCACCGAGTGAGACATCTGAGACCACAGAGCCGAGGAACCACTCTTTTTATGCTTTCCCAGGACTACAGAGTAAAAGCATCTATTTAAACATTATTTAAAAAAAAAAAAATGTAAAGCCGAATGTGGTGGCGGAAAATGTCAGGCTTGCTTTCATTGAGTATCTGTCAGGTTTGCGCCCCAGTGTCCCTTTAGTGACGGGATCATTATCCTGTTTGTGATTGTGATTTTCCTGTCGCACGCTGTTTAGTCCTGATTTAACTACTCAGACTTTCTGGTAAGTTAGGTTCATAGAAGGGAATAAAGCTGAGATGAATGATCGCAATCAGGATCATTCTGGGGGGTCAATATTGGCTGATTCTATATTGAGTGGTTCTCCACTTCCTACGTAATTAGGTTTACGGGACTCAGCCTCTGTTTGGTTTTCAGTGTTCAGTTTGAGCGCAAACACGAGAAAAACAAAGCCGTGCATACATGCCCTTCGTTTTCTTCCCTAAACACCTAGTGTGGACTCGTGCCTCTTGGTCACAGATTTTCCTTTGCAATGGGACTTAGTCACGCAAAACATGGGCTGCCATACGGGACAGATTGTAACTGCTGATGCACACGGCTGAGAACAGATGTCATAGATTCTTACATTCACCTTGATCCAGTTTTTCTGCTGTTTGTAAGGACATCTAATCGAGCTTACTGGCTGCAAGATCATGGTGTTGGTGACAGAATTTCAGTTTGGGTTCAGGTTCAAAGAGAGCCAACCCTGTGAAAAATCTTTAAGGTATGCTCTGTGGGGCATTCTCTGGACTCACTGCCTTGTTTGCAAAGTTAACATACCCATGATTGTGGTCTTAAATATAGAGTATATTTGAAAATGTTCTCTCTTTTCTAGAAGTTGTGATCCCAAATGATGTACTCATTCCAGTCTTTATATGTACATTATATATATGTGTACATACATCTGTGTACATCTATACATACATCTGTATATCCACACATCTATTTCTCTGTATATAAAATATGTAAAAGTAATTGTTAGCTCAGCAGGAGTTAGGCAGGATCTTGGTGGCCAGCCACGAGACGTGATGAGGGTTATTGCTTAAGCTTTCTGGACAGCGCTGCAGGGGACCCTTTTCATTTCTGGCACAGACCCTCAAGGACAAATCACCAATCTGGCAGAGTCTGAGGAGTGCAGGAGCAATTGTGAGCCCCATGCACAATCTTAGGCCGCAGTAAATCTTGAATAATTGCCTTTTGCTCTCAAGGATCTTCCATTCTCTACAGACGCTAGGCTGAGGAAAAAGGAGATGTAACTAAAGATTGAGCAAGAACCATACTGATATTAGAATTTTACAAAGTTAGCTGCAAATAATGTTTCGTGTTTAAATCTTCCCAGTAAATCCATGTGTCATTATCCGTTCCAAATCAGAGTAATAATGAGGACGTATTTAGGGACCCATTATTTTCTTTTTCTTTTTGAATAAATAAGGCATCATCTAGAAAATACTTACTGAAGATTTTAGGTTTTCCCTTGACAGATTGAAGATTTAGGAAAATTTAAAGTCCATTTATTTATAGCTTCTGTAATGATAGTTAAGGTAGAAGCTAATAACCGCAAGAAGAAATGAACCCACGTAAACATCATATCCTGTGAACTCGATCCTCCTTCCAGAGGCATTAATCTTTAGTCTTGACGAATAATATTTTATACATATAAGAAAATTTAATGCAGATTCTTGCTTCATCATATAGACACCAATGTCTT
The DNA here is from genome assembly GCF_046562875.1 of Panthera onca. Taxonomy (NCBI): domain Eukaryota; kingdom Metazoa; phylum Chordata; class Mammalia; order Carnivora; family Felidae; genus Panthera; species Panthera onca. The sequence continues at coordinate 200,692,023 of NC_138342.1, forward strand.
ACATCCATTGGATTTTATCTTATGTACATTTATAAAAATATTCAAGCTTAAAAACTTAAGGACAGAATAGTCATGTCTGCTATTCTGATTACATAAGGACTCTGGAATTGGTTTACAACTGTAAAACTAATATGTTTTAGAATATAGGTGCAAATATAAAGACTAGAATAAAAATCATTTATAGATCTACGACCTACAGTTAACAACTGTCAGCAAATTGGTATGTAGCCTTCCAATTTCTAAAAAATAACCTACATAGTAAATAGATTATAAAATATGCCAACATTGTAAACTACTTAGGAGCGTATATAAATCTGTGTTAATAAGTATTCATTTAGAAAATTGAAACATATGCAAAAATTTTTCCAAAGTAGTACTTGTAAGTTAAAAAGTGTTCTTCCACGAGATATTTAAAGTATATGTTGCTCTTTCAAATGTTGGGAATTATTGTGTTTAATCCGATATAAGTGGCAACCAAAACCATTCTTTATCTTTTTCCTAAAGGTGAATCTTATGCTACCCAATGTTTAGAAACTGAAAAAAATCATAATATTTGATATGACAGACAACCCACATCATTTTGAGATAATTTTGACTGAGATGATTATTTTCACATTTGGCATTAAGTATTTTGCAAAGCTAACTAAAAGGGATTGTGAGGTCACATAATAGTTATTTTTTGTTTTAATTTTTTCAGAGGGTGTCTTATGAAAATGGAATAATACTTTATTATTTACACACAATTTCTAGGAATCCAGTTGGTTAAATAACATAGATTTCAAATGGAAGTTGACCTTCGTGCATCAGATTTTGATAGGAGTTTTTAAAAAGTTGATAAATTGGAATTTTTAAGATAAAAGAACTGAAGACAAAATTTGTAACGTTAAAAAAAAAAAGAGTATGAAATATTCATGGTAGGCCATGGTTCAAGAGAGAATTTTCATCTGTTGCGCTAGAGTGTAAGGCAATATTTTTAAGGATGTGATTTCAATTGATATTTGTTTAAATTCATAAACGTCACAATGTCTCCATAAAAAATTGCAACTCCAACTGATTTCATCATAATTAAATCCTCATCCTTCTGTTAGTTATGTAGAATTAGAATCATACTTTAATTCTCTTGAATTTCAATTAGAAAATCAATGGTATTTAATTATTAAATGACTTAGTAAATCATTAAATAATTTGAATATCATGGTGTTGCATTCTCTTCCATCAATATAGTTCTCATCACAGTAAAGATTAAAAAATGATCGCTCTCTTCATTATTCATCAGTACAGGATAAAGTTAACTTGCCTTTATGGTGATTATAGGGCATCACCTAGAATACGCTTATTACAGAGGGTGGCTCAGCCAGTTAAGCATCTGAGCCTTGATTTTGGCTTATGTCATGATGTCACAAATCCCATGGGTTCATGGAATCAAGCCACATGTTGGGCTCCACTCAGAGTGTGGAGCTTGCTTGGGATTCTCTCTCATCCTCTCTTTGTGTCTGTCTCTCTCAAAATAAATAAATATCAAAACACCGGTGGTTTCCTCATGGGCTACAGCCACAGAGATACTAAGATAAAACATTTCAAGTCAGGAAGTATTGCCACTTGTTCTAGCGTGAAAGGAAAGTAGATCTTCCAACTACTCTAAATTTCACACAAGTTCCTTTCCTTATGAAGTCCCCCCGCCCTGCCCTGCCACAACCCTATCTCAATAATTGTAATAACAAATACTTCCTTTAATATTAACAGTTTTATTCTGCCAATGCATAAGTGCTTTATAATGTTCCAGACGTGGCTGGCTATCTTAAGGTCTCAGCTCTACACCTTACAAATAATCAACACTGTGTTCCTGTGTCCTTTATCTGAGACCTACAGATTAGTAGTCAGTTTCTACTGGCCGTCAATATGTCTATGCCACCTCCTTACGTGTCATTCGGTCCTGTGCGAGACATCTTGAGTGGCTCACCTGCGCAGGGCCCCTTTCTTCTTCGCTAATGAGAATATTCCTCCCATGAAACAACCTCCGACAACATCAATTTTCAATGACATCCAGTGGAAATGCAATGCCTCCAGGCAGGCAGTAAGAGAAAATAATTTTCACATTAAGCCAGTTGGCCTCAGGGAATATGGAGAACAAAACCGCAGCTTTCCTGAGGCTCTTATCTCAATGAGTGCAATTGGTAACTTTGCTGATACTTTCTTTATCTGTTTCTGTGTTCATGCTTCTTTGAGAATGCCTGCTGGCCAATGTCATTTTGAAGGTAAAGATAAAAACTTTCTGGGAGTGCAGTTGTTCACTCTGGAGGCTCTGCCCCTCTACCTGTGGGCTGCTTTCAACAGTGGATCCGGTCTTGCTCATGTCATGGGAAGGCAGCGTCATGCTCCAGCCCTGGTCCTGCTCTGCATAGCTTCTCATCCAGAACCCGGGGTGAAAGAACCACTTGGACCTCGTATCTGCTATCGACACTAGGGATATGCCACTCTCCAGGCAAAGAAAAAGAGAAGACAAATTGGCCAAATTCATGGTGTCTCTCAGAGTTTCTGCTGAGACGTGGACAATCGAGGTCATTCACTTTCCACTGGGCCACGTTCATGGGACCACTGCATCTACTTTACCTGTAGGAGGCACTGAGAGTCCTAATGTGAGGAATAGAACTTCTCTTACAGGGAAGGTGTGTAGAGATCAGTGCGACATCTCCCACATTTAGTAGTCCACAAACGTTGAGGGCTGGTAGAGAAGTACTGAACTTGAATTCATTAATATTCCATCTTTTTGGTTTTGTGTCCGTAGAATGTCCTATAATGTCCCTATGCCTCCTTTCCTCTTTTGGGATGTCACACAAGTCCTACCAGTTACCGAGGTTCAAAACCCAATGAGATAATGTTTGTGGGAGAGTGTTCGAGATGGAGGAGATTTATACAAAACCAAATCTGGAAAACGCCCACCTTGGCAGATGCTTCCGGGACTCACCGGTGGACTCCCACTTTAGTCCAGACCCCAGTGACTCAGTTCCCTTCACATTGGTGTATAAAATGCAGGGAAAGAGGAGGGTTGCAGCCACCTTTTGCACCCAAGAAGCAATTTATTTTTTATTTTATTTTTTTCAATATATGAAATTTATTGTCAATTTGGTTTCCATACAACAGTCAGTGCTTATCCCGAAAGGTGCCCTCCTCAATACCCATCACCCACCCTCCCCGCCCTCCCACCCCCCATCAACCCTCAGTTCTCAGTTTTTAAGAGTCTCTTATGCTTTGGCTCTCTCCCACTCTAACCTCTTTTTTTTTTTTTTCCTTCCCCTCCCCCATGGGTTTCTGTTAAGTTTCTCAGGATCCACATAAGAGTGAAAACATATGGTATCTGTCTTTCTCTGTATGGCTTATTTCACTTAGCATCACACTTTCCAGTTCCATCCACATTGCTACAAGGGGCCATATTTCATTCTTTCTCATTACCACGTAGTACTGCATTGTGTATATAAACCACAATTTCTTTATCCATTCATCAGTTGATGGACATTTAGGCTCTTTCCATAATTTGGCTATTGTTGCACTTGTACCCCAGGAAGCAATTTAAATAAGCAGAACAGTTCATTCTTCTAAAAGGGACAAGGCTCAGACTCTGAGTTTCAAAAATTGGTGAAATTTCCCAGGAATGCCCATAAACATTTTTTCGGTATTCTCTTCTCCCTGTATTTTTCTCATGCTTTTTAGCTAACTGAGACATTTCCTTGGGACACATTTGTACCTTGCATTATTATTATTTTTTTGTAAGAGAACCTCCTTAAAAATCAATAGACATACAGTGATAATGAAACTTTTTGTTTAAGAGTAACACAGACTATCTTTCAGACATATAAACTGGTCAATATTGAGCGGTTTTTCTTCTGAAATTTGAGGCTACTAGCAACTTATACTTATGCACGAATTTCTATAAATTCCTGAGCAGATAAGCCTACACCTTCTATTCCTATGAGCAGAAAAGAATGCCGGTGCCTCGTTTTTGTGTGTGAAATAGTTTTATCAACTTTTCATTTAGTTTATGGCCATGTTTGGTACTTAATTTGACAAATAATATTTGATGTTGAATTCAAACCATAGAATTTGTGCTTTTTTAGGTTGGAAAACTCATGGGGAAAGAGTTCTTTCACCATGTTTAGTTATAATCCACATACAAAAAGAGATGCAGATGTAGATATTCAGCATCTTAGATCTGTTAACAGAATTTAAGAAAAGACATTGATGATCAGCTGGGCTTACTTCTGAAACAGGGCACATATTCATCAATAGCTGTGCCTTCACATTGATGGTGACAACTGTATATTTGACCTCACATTTGGTAACAGAGTTAAAGCTATAACAAAATATATTCCCATTGCTATATCTCTTACTTACAGCTTCCAAGGTAATCCCTGGAGGTAAAATCCAGCTGGCAGAAGGGAAGAGAGAGGATGTATTACACTGTAGGAGGTTTTCATAGGCTAGATATGGAAATGGTATTTGTCATTTGCACCCATGTTCTGCTGGGCATGACTTAGCCCCAGGGCCCCAACTAAGCAAGAGGTTCTGGGAACTGGAGCCCCTACCCACGCTGCTGCTTCCCGGTTACAAAAGTGGGGAACAAACTATTTGTGGACACCTGGTGATCTTTGCTACATGAACCCAAACCTTCATTTCCAGGTATTACCTGTGAACAGCTCCTCCTGGGGGAAGTAGGGGCTGCCCATCTGGGTTTGAAACTTAAACCTACCACTTATTAGTTAGATTACCTTTAGAAATTTATGCAGATCTCTCTGGATATAAGATCAGTTATCTCTAATATAGGTTACATACTTGACAGGGTTGTTATGATAAATGCTATATGAAATGCACTTAGTTCTCAATAGCCACTTGATTAATAATGATAATTGTTACTGTTTTGGTTCTTTACTAAGTACTCATGGACCATTTTCAGCATCTGTGCACATGGCTAGAACCTGGTCAATTCTCTGGTCATTGTGTGAGTCATGCTGGTGGTTACATATTTTGAGTGTCCTCTCAAGTGGCCAAATACATAAAATAATGAAATGGAAGACAAAGAAGTGTGAGAAAGAGGAGTACACTTTTCTGTCCTGACCTATTTTCTCAACAGGTTTTTCTAATTTTATATGTTTATGACATAGTCTCTTTAATGTGAAATGATTAGTGTTTTTTTTTTAATGTTTATTTATTTTGAGAGAGAGAGAGAGAGAGAACCTATGTGCAAGAGGGGAAGAGGCAGAGAGAGAGAGAGGAAGGGAGAGAATCCCAAGCAGTTTCCACAATGTCAGCATAGAGCCCCACACAGGGCTTGAACTCAGGAACCCTGAGATCATGACCTGAACTGAAATCAAGAGTCATTTAACCGACTGAGCCACCCTGATGCCCCAAATGATTAGTGTTCTTATAGAACTCAGAAGGTCCATTCAAATGTGAACTTCCACTTGTTTCCTGTTAATGATGTGGAGTCTGTTCTGACTATGAACATTAGATTTTCTTCCTCCAGGAAGTCATTCTTGCCTTAAGTGTCTCCTTAATTCCTGATGAGCACAAAGTGATGTGACCACATGATCCCCTGTACCGTGCAATTTGTCTCCTTGCCACAGGCACATGGTAGAATTCTTTAACCTTTCTGTTGTGTTTGAATCATGTTGATTTTTTTTTTTTTTACAGTTGAAAGTCTTAATGTCTTCCTAAAGTTACAGACTGCCAATCTATTTTATTTTATTTTATTTTATTCTATCTTATTTTATTTTATTTTATTTTATTTTATTCTATCTTATTTTATTTTATTTTCAGACTGCCAATCTATTTTAGACCTTAGTCTGTAGACATGTTCTTACCCTTTTAACTGTAATATTAGAGTGTTCCTGGAGTTAAGCCATCTTATGTGGTTACTTTAGATATAAATGAGGAGTAAATTAAGATTAAAATCTAACATTTTTCTTGCAGATCCTAACCTTGCAGGTTAGAATTTTTTTAACGTTTTTATTCATTTTTTTGAGAGACAGAGACTGTGAGCAGGGAAGGGGCAGAGGGAGAGGAAGACACAGAATCTGAAGCAGGCTTCAGGCTCTGAGCTGTCAGCACAGAGCGCGGGGCTCGAACCCATGAACCGTGAGATCATGACCTGAGCCGAACTTAGATGCTTAACAGATTGAGCCACCCAGGCGCCGCAGAAAATTTTAAATTTATTCTAATTTGATTTTTTTTAAAATGTTTTAATGTTTTTTTAATGTTTATTTTTGAGAGAGAGACCGAGTGAGAACAGGGGAGGGGCAGAGAGAGAAGGGGAGTCAGAATCTGAAGGAGGCTCCAGTCTCTGATCTGTCAGCACAGAGTGCAACGCAGGGCTTGAACTCACAAGCTGTGAGACCATGATCTGAGCTGAAGTAGGACATTTAATTGACTGAGCCACCCAGGCACCCCAGAAAGACTAACTTGATTTTAAACTTTGGTTTTTCTACAATGGAAATTGTTATTTGAAAACTTTTACTGAATCTGGACAAAATGTCCTGTCCTTCTCCTACGAGAAATGATAGCTACTTGTTATTTTAATGAGCTTAGTCAAGTGAAATCCTTCTTGTTTAAAACTTACCCTAGCTCTGTGATTAAAAATAATACACATTGTAGATGCAGCTCCATCAAGACAGGCTTTCCATCACTTGTCCACTCACATGAGCGCTTCTCATCCACCTATGTAAATCTTTCAGAAAAAAATTAGGTAGTTGGGTTCTTAGTGCAGTTAATTTTACTGAGAGTATTTAATATGGAAAGAAATATGTCTGACATGGATCACTTACAATCTTTAACACCTTTCAGGTTTTCCTTGAATTTTGTTGGCAGATACATTGTAACAGAATAGTCACACTAGTAGCTAGGGTTGGTTTTGTGGTTGGTGGTGTCATAAAGCAGCAACCATCACGACGGAAACAAGGCCATGTGCAAACTCCTGTTAGTGGTGGCGACTTCTATTACCTTATATACCTGTGCCATGGCTGATAACTGAACACTATTTATTCCAGCAAATCCAACACTGTTTTCAGCTGTTTGTAGTGCTAGGTGCCCAGGGTAGCAATTATAATTCAAGTAGAAAATAGAGCTCATCACTGTGCGTGAGCGGGACTGGTGTAGCACAAATTAGACAGGAGAGCTCTCGGGCATCTAAATATTAATCCCTACAACTATGATAATCCCATTTACAAAAGCTTTACTTATCTAATGTGCATTTTGATTGGGGTTGGATTGGTAAAGCGATCCAGGGGGAGTTTGGGGAAGCATTTTCCCTAGTTTATTTAAGTGTCTCATTAAAGGCAAGTTATTATGAACACAGAGAAGATGTATAAAGACACTCTGGTGTGGGGCGCCTTAATGGCTCAGTCAGTTATGCATCTAACTCCTGGACTCTCGATTTTGGCTGGGTCATGATCTCACAGTTCGTGAGTTTGAGACCCTGTTGGCCTCTGCACTGACAACGTGGAGCCTACTTGGGATTCTGTCTCTCTGCCCATCCCCTGCTCTCTTTCTCTCTCAAAATAAATAAGCATAAAAAAAAAAAAACTCTTGTGTAATTTTGCATACACATATAAAATTTTATAAAAAAATTGTATGTTGAAAAATGATCAGTGATGACACTTAGGTTTGTCATAAGATCACCTGCAATTCTTTTAGATCCTCTGTTATCCAGATATTATGTGATTCATTTGTGTCTCTTTCACTAGACTGCAAGCTTTTGTGAGGTCAGGGACATGTGTGACTCTATTTGTATGTCCAGTACAGAGCACAGTGACAGGTTTATTGGGGACATTCAGTAATTTTCCCGCCGAAATAGAAGAAAAGCTAAAACATACCATTTTCCATGGAATATACAATGATGGTCCACAGAAGTTAATGATACTTTTGTAGCAAAATGTATGTGCTGACCGTGATCTATGCTAAAGATATTAAAAGTATATAATTTTGATCCAAATTTTACTAATCATTTTTATTTAATCAATTATTTATTCATTCATTCATTCATTTTAGAGACAGCATGAGTGGGGGAGAGGGGCAGAGACAGAGGCAGGGTGGGGGGGGAGAATCTCAAGCAGGCTTCATGCTCCAGTTGGAACCCAATGTGGGAGTTGCTTCCATGAACCTGACCCGAAATTAAGAATCAGATATTCAACCCACGGAGCTGCTCTGGCACCCCCTTACTTATTATTTCTATATTTCATTTTATGTTGCATGGTTTTGGAAAAAGTTTCTCTTCAAATAGAATTGAAAATACAAACTACGGAAGTGGACAAGTGTATGTTTTTTACAGAGCCAATAAGGTAATTAAGATAAAAAGAACAGTTCAAGTCCATTAAAAAGAACAGTTCATATGAAAGCAGTATGTGAACCAGGATATGGGGCATGAGTTCATAACCTCATTCAGGTCAGTATACATCAAACTGCTTTCAGTCTGTGAAACGGAAGGGCCATCTCTCTTGTTTGAAAGGGTGATGTCAAGGATCTGCTAAGATAATACATTTACATGGATTTCTCAGATGTCTCAGATTAGGAGGCAAAGGCCGTTGGATCCTTAAATGACCATTATCATTATTAGAAACCACGTAGCTTATCATGGCATTCAGTCAATCAGCATAACATTTTATTAATTGCATTTGTCAGCTGAAAAGGAATTGCTTGTGAGGGCTTCCAAATGCTAGAGTTAGAAACATTTTGTTTTTGTATCTCAGTTATTGCTTATCCCTTTCAAAATATTCTCTTCTTGAAAGCAATGCAGTTGGACCCAGTGTCGAAGCAGCATGAGTCCACATTCTAGAAAGGAAGAAGCAGCAGTGATTACACAGAGTTAACAAAGACAGAAAGGTAATTTAAAAAAAAATGTTTTTATTACGTTTCTTTATTTTTGAGAGGCAGAGAGAGACACAGCATGAGTGGGAGAGGGGCAGAGAGAGAGGGGGAAACAGAATTCGAAGCAGGCTCCAGGCTCTGAGCCCTCAGCCCAGAGCCCGACATGGGGCTCGAACCCACAAACTTTGAAATCATGACCCGAACCGAAGTCGGACACTCAACCGACTGAGCCACCCAGGTACCGCGAAAGGTAATTTCTAATCTCTATAAAATTGTCTTTAAAAGGCAGGTAAATATTTTGTTTGCAAAAATGATTATTGTTAAGGAACGTTTCATGCATTGTACATGCAATTTTAAGTATTATAACTCTCTAATACAAATAACTTGCCAAACTCCCGGTATTTGTTTAGAAAAGAATAGAAAAAAAATCCGAGGGTTGTCTAGAAATTATTTTTCTAGAAATGTTTCTTGAGACCTTTTCTTTTGAAATCTTTCTTCTTTTTTTAATTTTTTTAAATGTTTATTTTTGAGAGAGAGAGAGAGAGACAGAGCATGAGCAGGGGAGGTACAAAGAGTGAGAGAGGGAGCCATAGATTCTGAAGTAGGGTCTGGGCTCTGAGCTGTCAGCGCAGAGCCTGACGCGGGGCTCAAACCCACGAGCTGTGAGATCATGACCTGAACCAAAGTCAGACGCTCAACCGACTGAGCCACCCTTGAAACCAAGGCGCCCCTTGAAATCTTTCTGAAGGCAGTCCTGAAAACTGAGTTGGCTCTCCCTTCCATTATCATTAATAAAATGCATTGTGATTTTTTGTCTTTACTCATCCAACTTCCCCACTAAACCCAAATTCATTGGTGCCAGGAACTTCATCTGTTCCAGATTTACTCAATCCTCAAACTCAGAGTTTTAGAACCCCTGACTCTATCCATGGTACATTGGGCATAGTACACAGAGAAACTGGCCATAAGTAGAGGGGGACAGGGACGATTGCTCCATTGAGGGAGCATGAAAAGCACAATTGTGTCACATGGCAGATTTGGTCACTATGAGGATGTGGGATGTCTGAATTGGAGACTTGCAAGTGGTGCCATTACAGCAATGACAAGATTTACAGGGGACCCTAAGGATGGGAGGCTGAGTGCACAATGGTTTTGATGCCAAAGAGATCAAGGAATTGAGAGGTTGGGGTAGATGGTGATGCCCCTGTGGACATTGCAGTGCCCAAGAAAGAAGTAACACTGGAAAGAGAAAGGTGCTACCATGTTCAATGATGAAAGCTGAAGTTAGGGTTAGGGTTAGGAAACTGCCCCCCAGTTTCTCTGTGCTCTAATGATGTTTGGGGGTATTTTTAAGTAAAGTACAATGTGGAGGAAGCAACATAGTGAAGGCACCTCTGCTGCATCTGCAGGATAAGGCTACGGTAGCTGTCAGAGGTTTCAAAAACCAAAAGCCACTGTTGGAAAAGGCTTCAGCTGGAAGCCCCAGGATCGGAAGAGCCCTCCCAGCCCCTCCCAGCCCCGCCCATGGTTGTGAGCATACTATGAGAATTTAGTAGATGGATGATTGGATGGATGGATGAATGAAAAGAAAATTAATTAGGTGAATGTATGAATAAAGAAACAAAAAGAAAATCAACATGATTATCCTTTGTAGAGCCTTGTCTTTTCGTTTCGCATGTTTTGCCTTCTGTCTCAGAATCGTAGAGTTAAAACCCACGCAAGCCTACTTGAGTTCTGTTCTTATGGACCTACGTTCTAGGATGTTTCAGATATTCACTAATACTCTTTTCCTTTGGAAAACTCAAGGTTTGCCAGAATTCCTCAGGCTTTTAAATGCCAGCTCTGTTGTAGCCGCAAAGAAATGCCACACCTGTATTTATCGTGCTGAACTTTGCTGATCGGTTCCAACAACGAAATCACAGTACATTACAGGGACCAAAATGTGTCGCCTTTCATCTCATTGCTTTGGCCTGTAGTATCAGAAAGAGCCAATCAGTGAATTATAATCTGTGACCTCAACAATTCAGAATGCTCTAGATCCCGGAATTATTTACAACAACCAGTTCTATCCAGCGTAATAAATAGTTACGCAGAAATGATGCACGGGGCACTTAGCCGTTGTGAGGAGGCTACAGTCCTAGTAAAACGTGGTATGTGTACCTCAAGGAGCAGAGTCCGAGGAGGATAGACATCCAAGTAAACTGGCATTTAACACTTTCAAATATCTACAGTTTTTCATGAAGGCCATTTTGGTAAGAGGGTGACCTGAGCAGCAGTGCAAAATGCAGGTTTTGAAATTGAAAGACCAGGTTCAGATGCTTTTGCTGTTTCTATCTGTCAGGGTTGAGTTGTGTTTCCCCTAAAAAGCCCAGGTTGAAATCCTAATCCCTACTAACTCCAAATGTCATTTTGCTTGGAAACAGGCCTTGATAGAAGGAATACGGTCACATGAAGACATTAGGGTGCGTCTTAATCCAGTAGGACTCATGTCCTCGTAAGAACTGGGGATTTAGACTCACAGACAGGCACAGAGGAAGGACGGCCATGTGAAAACAGAGGAGTGCAGACGTGTGTCCACGTGCCAGGAACACCAGTGATGGCGGAAAACCACTGGAAGCCGGGAGGGGCGAGCCTTCAGTTGTTAGAGGGGGCTCCTCCCTCCACAACTGTGAGACCATGCATTTCTGTCGTGTTAAGCCAAACCAGCGTGTGGCCCTTGGTTATGGCAGGCCTAGCAAATGAAGACCTTTTCTACAAGATGCTTGAGAAAGGCACTTAGCTTTCTGGAGCATGCTGACCTTTCCGTAACGTGGAAATGGTGTTGCGCAATAGCCGGGGATCTTTTGGTAAGATGAAAAGACATCCCTCATGAGGAACAACTTGTACACAATTGGTTTTTAATGAATGGAAGTTGTTACTATGACATTTTTTAAAAATTTTATTTAAATTTTTTTATTTAGATGGAGAGAGAGGCAGAGAGAGGGAGAAAGAGAATCCCAAGCAGGCTCCACGCTGGCAGTGTAGAGCCCAAGGTGGGACTCGATCTCACGAACTGTGAGATCATGAGCTGAAATCAAAAGTCGGGTGCTTCACCGACTGGGCCACCCAGGTGCCCCACTATGCTGTTTTTAAAATAAAGTATTTTCAGACCCTTAAGAATCCTAATCATAAAAAAATCATGAAAACATGAAAATGTTTTTGCTATTTTCTATTTTCATTATAAAGTGTGATTATGTATAAAGTTTAAGTGCTACAAACACTCACTTTATAAGCAATTTATAATTGAAAATTAATCCAAGACTCTAAAAGCATTCTTTTATTCCGCACTTCCATTAAATAGCCATTCTCCCATGCTTGAGGGTATTTCTAGTGAGATGAAACACTTTGCCAAAAATGCATAATTAGCACCAAAATTATTACGCTAATTTTTTTTTATCATGACAATAACAAAGCTTTAGCAGTGCTGTGGTGCTATTTAATTAATTTGCTACGTACATGTTAAAAGGAGGAGTAATAAATGGGGAAATAAAATTAATGCTCATGTTTCTGCGGAAATTCTATTAACCTTGCTTTTCAGCACCAGCATGTAGCGCGGGCTTCCATGCCCGTTTACGTTCACGTGGCGTGAACACCTGCCTGTGTCGACATTGTGCAAACTGACTGTCCTCCATTCACCCTAAAAATGTAACGAGGCTGAGGGCTGGTGTGAGTGAATGATTTGAGACCTAAGACTTAAGATATCCAAGTTTTGTTTTGTTTTGGTTTGGTTTGGTTTGGTTTTTTAACTCCTCTAACATATAGACACATGGTATTTCTAAAATACAATTATGAGGGCAGCTGGGTGGCTCAGTCGGTTAAGCGTCTGACTTCACCTCAGGTCATGGTCTCAAAGTTTGTGAGTTCGAGCCCCATCTCAGGCTCTGTGCTGACAGCTCAGAGCCTGGAACCTGCTTTGGATTCTGTGTCTCCCCCCTCTCTCTCTGCCCCTCCTCAGCTTGTGTGCATGCTCTCTGTCAAAAATAAACATTAAAAAATAATTAAAAGAAACCCTAAAATACCGTTTATGAATTTCACACTTTTGAAAAACCTGAGTAAACACACGTAGAAAGCAAAGCTCGCCTGTAAATGCTGACTAAAAATTTCTAAATATACATTGTAGAATTTGGGATTCAGTTAATATAAGGTAAAGGAGATTCCGTAATATTACATTGGAGTACAAAACATAAAATTCAAAATATCAGTAGGTTATTAATTTATGTTTATAAACTTCTACAATATGATTTAGCACTCATTTCTGGTTTTTATAAAGTTAGTCAAATATAACATAAGGAAGATACTTGAAAAACATTGGTGTGATTTTGCTGGAATGCTTCGAAAGCATTCCAATTAAAGACAGACCACGTTGACCACTGTTAATGCAATACTCACCTGGAAATGTTGATTCATGCAGCCACCAAGAGAATCCAATAAGAGATAGGAATGTTTATTTTTTTTTGGATTAAAGTATAGTTGCCACACAAGGTTACATTAGTTTCAGGGGGACAACGTCGTGATTCCACAACAGCAGCCATTATGTTGCGCCGTAGCTGGAAGTCTGTGTCTCTCACTCCCCTTCAGCCATTTTGCCAATCTCGCCACATCCCACCCTCTGGCAGCCATCAGTGCTCCATCTTTACGGGGCTGTTGGTGCTTTTTTTTTTTTTTTTCTCTATTTGTTTTGCTACTTTGATTCCACGTAAGTGAGATCAAATGATATTTGTCTTTCCCTGCCTGGCTTGTCTCACTTCGCCTAATTCTCTCTACATCTATTTATGTTGTTGTTGCAGACGGCAAAGTCCCGTTGCTTTTTTATGGCTGAGGAATATTCCATCGAAGAGATATTTTGTTGTTGTTGTTGTTGTTGTTGTTGTGGTTAACTAGGAGCTTGAAATTAATCATGAGAGGATTTTTGCTACATTTTTTTCCAGTTTTATTGAGATCTAACTAACATATGGGATGATGTAATGAAGGGGCACAGCAGAACGATTTGACTGTGGGAGAATTTACGCCATAGAAATTGACAAGTGCCAAACACCAGGGCTGCTCCCTTCCCCCAGAGAGCCAATTGGTAGCTAGTTACTAGCATCCCACTACCGCTAGATGGATATGCCTGTGTGACCCTGAGACCTCCCACGCGGCTGTTATAAAACTCCCATAGTTTCCTTCCCGGCCATACTGAGTCAGCTGCTGCTTGTTCGACCGTTACTGCTATCTCCACCTGTATGGGGCCCTGTACCAGCGACTGTCTCTTCTGACGTGTCCTCCATCCTGTCAGTGGGTACCCTTCCCCTCTCCCCAGGGGCTCTACTGATAGTCCCTGATGTGCCTTGTCCCGTGGCTTCCAGGCTGTCTCCCACTGCCACCACCTCACTGCTGACCAAGTGCCACTCAATACCGTCAAGAAGCCATCACCTCGCTTAACCGCATTCAGCCTTCTGTAACCTTCATAGAGAATTGACATAAACTTTAAGGCCTGTCCCAATCCCACGCTAACCTGCATGTCTGCACCGTCTCCTACTGATGGAGGAAGGACCTGGTCTGCCATCACTACTACCCTTGGACCAACCAAAAGCTTAGTTGGGCCAACTCTGGTGGAGACTCTCATAACAAAGTTGGCGTTGTCTCACTCACTCCGTGCTTACCCATCTCAGATGACTCAGACTTTCGCAGATGTCCGAGTGCAGTTACAATAGATCCCCAGCGCTGTTCAGGCTTTCCCCTTATGTTTGCAATGCTTTTTTCCTCTGCCTTTTGTCCACCTAGGATAATCTCATCCATAAATCAAGCCCTTGTTCTACTAGCTTCTCTGTCAATTTGTCTTGACATAGTGCAAGAAGGCTTTTCTTTTTTTCAAATTTTATTTTAATTCCAGTATAGTTAGCATACGCTGTTAGATTAGTTTCAGGTATAAAATGCAGTGATTTGACACCCATACGTCACCCAGTGTTCATGGCAAGTGCACTGCTTAATCCCCATTATCTGTTTAGCCCATCCCCCCACCCACCTCTCATTTGTTCTTTATAGTTAAGAGAATGTTGCTTCGTTTGCCTCTCTTTTTTTTTTTCCTTTGTTCATTTGTTTCCTAAATTCCACATATGAGTGAAATCATAGGGTATTTGTCTTTCTCTGATTTATTTCACTTAGCATTATACTTTCTAGCGCCATCCATGTTGTTGCAAATGGCAAGTTTTCATTTTTGTTTATGGTTAGTTTTCCATTGTATGTACATACCATATCATCTTATCCATCCATCAGTTGATGCATATGTGGGCTGCTTCCTTAATTTGGCTATTGTAAATAATGTGGAAATAAACCTAGGGGTGCGTGTATCCCTTTGAATTAGTGGTTTTGTGTTTTTTGGGTAGATAACCGGTAGCGTGAATATGAGATCGTAGGATGGTTCTATTTTGAACTTTTTCAGGCAACTCCATACTCTTCCAAAGTGGCTGCGCAGGTTTGGATTCTCACCAACAGTGCACGAGGATTCCTTTTTCTCCACGTCCTCGCCAACACCTATTGTTTTGGATTTTAGCCACTCTGACAGGTGTGAGGTAGTCTCATACTGTGGTTTTAACTTGCATAGCCCGAGAAGAATGTATAAATTCTTCTTCAGTGTTCTCAGTCACTTTTTCTTTTACTCTGTATTTGGTGGTTCTTCTTGGCGGTGGGAAGTTTCTTTACGGTCAGAGAACATTGCTTACTTCTTCATCTGTACTCCACGGTTCAGTCAGGACCTAATAGTGTGTGACAAGTAGTAAGTACTGAATAGATAGTTAAGGAAAACGTGCACTTAGCACTCAGTACTTTCAATACTGGTGGAATGTATGCAAGCTGAGAACAAGGTAGAGTACCACATTCTGACGATGTCTGCTGGAGACCAGAAGGCTGACAGCAGGAGGACATGCTTTTGGGCAGCACCGAAGATGTAGATGGTCAGACATGAGGATTCAGATAAGATGGCCACCCCCACCCATAGCCATAAGCTCTGGTGTTTTATAGGGATCACCAGCTCTGTAGTTGTTGGTAAGACCTGGGCATATCCTCGTATCACAGAAACATATATGATTCATTTCCGCAAAGTAAACTTGATTCATCAGGAAAAGCTCAGCTGTGCCCTATGTTTTCTTAATAAAAAAAAATCTTTAATTCATCTTGGGAGAAAAAAAAACCCTTCCAAAAATTTAGTTTTTAATGGGATCCTCCTGGATGCATAATGGCAATCATATAGGCAAGCTAACAAGAAGAAAAAACAGCTATCCTGAACTTCACACTATCTTAAAATTTGAGTCTTCTTGTAATTTTATCCATATTATAGAAGTCAGCAACTACCTGTAGAAACGTATTATTAGCAATATTTTTCTATTTTTAAATATATGAATGTATATTAACATAATATATACATATGAAATATTAAGAGTAAATATTAATATTAAATAATATATGTATGTTTAACAACATATATGGAGAACAGACAAAATAATTTTAAGCAGTATGGTGGGCATGTCACATATATGAAATCAAATTTATTGGCATTCTATCTACTAGAACAATCTTATTTAGCACTTCTGAACAACTACAGTTCAATAACATAAATGCAGTAAGTCTAAATACTTTGCCTACCTTAGTGTTGAATAAATATACAAATGTTAAAATTTAACATATTCTGGATGTGACTTTTATTTTCATTGAAATGGATTATGTTGTTCATGGCTGTCTCCAAGAACTTCTGTGTTGCCATGGTTACTGTCCTAGTCCATTCTGGCTGCCATGACAAAAGACCACAGAGTGGGTGGCCTATAAATGGTAAACATTTATTTCTCACAGTTCTGGAAGCTCGACGTCCAAGAACAAGGCACCAGACAGATTTGGTGTCTGGTGAAAGCCAGTGCCCTAAACAGCATGTTCTTGCTCTGTCCCCCTCACATGGCAGAGGAGGTGCAGAAGTTCTGTGGGGTCCCCTTTGTAAGGGCACTAATCCCATTCGGGAAGCTCCCTCGTCATGACCTGAGTGCTCCCCAAAGGCCTCCCCTCCTCTGCCATCATGTCAGGGCATTGGACTCCATTGAACAATTTTGCAGGCAAGTAGACATTCGACCTAGAATAGTCATCATGCTTCTGGTTTCAAGGAAGAGGCTAGATGGCACCCTCGGTGATAAGTTGTGTAGATTAGTTATGTGGATCTCCTCTTAAAAACATGGCATAAACAGGGGTGCCTGGGTGGCTCAGTCGGTTGAGCGTCCAGCGTCGGCTCAGGTCATGATCTCATGGTTAATGGGTTCAAGCCCCACGTCAGCTGTGCTGACATCTCAGAGCCTGGAACCTGCTTCAGATTCTGTGTCTCCCTCTTTCTCTCTGCCCCTCTCCCCGCTTGCACTCTCTCTCTCAAAAATAAACACTCAAAGAAAAAAAATGGCATAAACAATAATTGGGAGAAAATTAACATATGTTACAAGAAGAAATTGCCGGTTACTGTAGGTGTGCCTATATAGCATTGATCAGACATTTCATAAATATCTGTGTGCCTTGTCATATCGTGCTTCATTTTGTTGTGCTTCAGATACTGCACTTGGTTTTTTTCTTTATTTTTTTTTAATTTTTTTTTTAAATGAAGGTTTGCGGCAACCCTGCCCTGAGCAAGGCTATTGGCACCATTTTCCCAACAGCATGTGTTGACTTTGTGTATCTGTGTCATGTTTTGGTGATTCTCACAATATTTCAAACTTTTTCATTGCTATATTTGTTACGGTGATAGGTAATCAGTGTTTACAACTTGTTGAAAGCTCAGATGATGGTTATCCTCTGTTAGCAATGAAGTATTTTTGAATTTTTAAAATTTTTTTGTTGTTATTTTTGAGAGTGAGACAGTTGGGGAGTTGGGGAGGGACAGAGAGGGAGAAAGGGAATCTGAAGCAGGCTCCAGACTCTGAGCTGTCAGCACAGAGCCCCACGCGGGGCTTGAACCAGTGAACCATGAGATCATGACCTGAGCCGAAGTCAGACGCTTAACCAACTGAGCCACCCAGGGGCCCCAGCAATGAAGTATTTTTAAATTAAACTATGTACATTAATTTTTAGACACAATGCTATTACACACTTAGCAGACTATAATACATGGTAAATGTAACTTTTATGTGCACTGGGAAACCAAAAGTTCATTTGACTCTGTTTATTGCAGTTGTCTGGAACCAAACCCCCAATATCCCTGGGGTATGCCATTGTATGGCTCCACAAAAGATAATCACAACATTAAAAAAAAAAAAAAAAAAAAAAAAAAAGAACGAATATTTGTAAGCAGTTTGCCTTCTAGAACAAGAAGTATGATAAGCATGTGCTCCCTCTAGGAACCTCAAATTCCAGATGAAGTGTATTGAATTGGACCAGAGTCATGTACTCAGATGGTCTCAGAAGTAAAGCTTAGCACCATCCGGGTTTCTGTCACATTCTCAAGATCATTTGTACACTGCATTCCAGAAACTGTTAACATATTCTTGATACTCTTTGACATGCAAGATATATGGTTTTTCTGCCTTCCATCACACATCTTTTATCTTTTTGCCATGATCCCTACACTGTAGAAATCCTCTATTCATGACGGCAGCCAGCAAAAAAATTACAGAAGCGGGGTACCTGGGTGGCTCAGTCGGTTGAGCATCCGACTTTGGTTCAGGTCATGAGTTTGCAGCTCATGGGTTCAAGCCCTGGGTCAGGTCTGTGCCGACAGCTCAGAGCCTGGAGCCTGCTTCGGATTCTGTGTCTCCCTCTCTCTTGCTGCTCCCCCCACCCCACCCCACCTTCACACTCTGTGTCTCTCTCCTTCAAAAATAAATAAACTAAAAAAAAAAAAAAAAACTAGTTAATTGAAAAATTACAAGAGTTATTTACACCTGGTCTTTGCCGTGTGAGCACACACGTCTAACAATATTGTACAGTGAACACCTTCATTGTGCCGTGATGAGCTAGCAATTAACGGTGTAAGCAAGCTTCATATTACAAAGTCATGATTAATAAACTCTTCTGGACACCATAACCCGAGGGGTGAGTAGTGAATTGCTCTGTGCTTGTGCTTCCCAGGCACGGAGAAGCAGATAGCATATTAGCTTTCACTTAACCTGCTAATTGTTAACATTGCAGAAGCAGAAATTTTCTGTTTCTGTGATTGATTTTTCTGTTCAGAAAACCTCAGAAGAGTGAGATAGCGTGGCTAATACTTTGAATTAGGCAGAAAATAAGCATAAGGATAATTGAGGTAACGTTTTGGTTGACGGTGTAGGCAGAGGGAGAAAATAGTTTAGAAATACAAAATTCAATGTATTGACTTTGTAATCATAAACGTATTCTTTCAGATTACCACGATAAGCTCATCCCATTCCCCTCTTCACTCTGTACTTTGTTTGCTCTCTGAGAGCAATAATAAATAAGTTTGCCTTTTAGACACATTTGCAAATTACTGACAGTACAAGGGCAATGTTTTCCATTTCGCTATTTTTATATTAATATCACATAATGTTTTTTACTACATAGTTATTATAAGTGTGTGCATACATTTTTCAAGGGACAGAGAAACTGGTGAGCGCCTTTGATCCACCATCACTATAATATATAGATACGATATTTCTGCGTACATATACTCTTCAAGGAACGGTGTCCCTGTGAGTGCCTTTGATCCACCATCACACTCCTCGTCAGGGGAAATCACGAACACTCTCTCTGGAAAGAAATAAGGATCAGGAAGCTTATCCTTGTCCCCACCCACCCCGGGAGTAACCACACAAATGTGTTCTCTACCCTGCATTTGAAACGATGATCTGACATTCTGCTTCTTTTTTCTTTTACGGTAATATCAGCATTTAGTGGGACCCTAAACACTCATTCTGATGGCCACTTACATGACGTCCGTCTCGGCGTTACATTTCATCTCCGTCTACTGGGATTCACCGCTAATACAGTATGTCACAGTATTTGAGATGTCATTTACAAGGATCTCTATTTTATTTTTTTAAGGATCTCAACCTTAAAAAGTCATTAGCTACTATAGACAGCAAACCCAGAGGCGCTTCAGAATAGGAAACATTTATTAGATATGCTTTACCTTCTTTGTGTGTAATATTCTTGCTTAAATGATGGCACGCTCATATTTCAGAGAAGCATCTAGTTAGTGCTTACTGGGTATGGTTGCCTTTAAATTACGAGAGAAAATAAATCCCTTTAAAGCCTAGAGTCAGTTTTCCACTGAGTTTTAAACTGATTGCAGGTGGGTTTTAAGTTGTTTTTCTCTCAAATTTCTGAGGGGATTCCAATTTTTACATGGTAATAAAGTACAGAAGCTGTTTATTTTTATTTTTAAGGGTGTGGTAAGGTAAAATGTTGAGCGAGGTGACATCCACAAGTCCATAATGTGAAAACTGCTTGGATTCACATTTTCTCTACACATAGTCCTTTGCTTTTTAAAAGAAGACAGAGACGGATAAAATCTTTCAGCCAGTGCTTAGGAAAGCAACAGCTTCTAAGGCGTATTTGTTGTCAGTAAATGAGATCACAGGCATGAGTTTGGGTACAGTTATTTGTAAGTGAAGGTTGTTTTTTTCTTCTTTACACATCTAGGAAAAGTTCTGTATCAGAAGGAATGTCTTTAGGACTTGAACCGCTTGGAACAAGGGTAATTTTGCAGATGTGTTTCTCTCGAGAACTGCCAACCCTTTGGAAAACTGTATTAGAATTATCCATCTTATTTTTGTCAGGGAAAGTAAAGAGTGTCAAGCTCTCTTCAAACTGTGTATCAGTCTCGGGTACTCATTTTAGTGGTACAACAGACAGACTGAGAAAACTCATTTTCCTGGAGGTATTACATAATCTTAAAAAAATACCCATTTGTTGGTTGGTTCTTCACCGTGGCCGGTAAAATCACTGTGAAAGAGAGGGATCCTCATCCATTGGCTTTTGTAGGATATTGACTGTATATAACAAAGTCAGAATTTTTGTGTGGTGGGATTAAAATATATGTAAAACGAATTAAAACTTCAGGCAGCTTTTCGTGAATGTCTGTATCATTACTTTTTTGTCATTCTTGTATAGATGTAGACCCCATAGAGTGCACATTCATGCATGTAAGTCTTCATTTGTTCATTAGAGTACATTAAGCTCTTCTATCAAATCTTAACTCCAGGTACTGGATACACCAAGTTGAAAAACTTGCTATAGCAAAGTATGGCAAGATACACCTGCATGGGAGGCAACTGGGATACAATATCATCATGGAGAAGCGTATATGGTGCCGTGAAGAAATGCAAATCTCTCAGCACGTTGTCCCTTTCCTTGTCATTTTGCTCTAGGGAACATGGTTTGATGGCATTTAATGTGAACGTTGGTAACTTTTTACAATGGGACTTCAGTGCTGTTTTAATGCTGCAAATCACCAGCAGAGAACAGTCTTCATCCAAAGGTCCTAGAGGAAATAAAGCATGCCACAAGACACTTAAAAGAATATGTCCCTAACAGTATTCTTGGAATATGGCCACACTGTTGTCATCTTTTAAAAGGAGGTGTTGGGACGCTTGACTGGCTCATTTGGCTGAGCCTGACTCTTGATTTCAGCTCTGGTCATGATCACAGGGTCGTGGGATAGAGCCCCATGTCAGGCTCCAGGCTGAGTAGGCAGCCTGCTTAGGATTCTCTCTCTCTCTCTCTCTCTCTCTCTCTCTCTCTCTCTCTCTCTCTCTCCCTCCCTCCCTCCCTCCCTCTCTCCCCCTCTCCCCCTTACCCCACTCGTGCATGCTCGCTCTCTCTCTCTCTCTCTCTTGCTCTCTCGCTCTCTCTTTCAAAAAGATAAAAATAAATCTTTAAAAAGGAGTTAGGTGTTATTTTGATCATTAAACCAGTACACTCTACGTTCGTATATAGAAACCTGATTGAGCAGGTGGAGAAAGAAATGTACTAGTGTAAAAAGTGTAGGGTGGTATAACTTAATGCATTAGATGTTTTGTAATTTTCATGTGAACATATAAACTTCTCTCTCTCATGTTCACTTGAGAATCATTAATTCAGAGACTAACGATCATTT
This sequence comes from Panthera onca, assembly GCF_046562875.1. Lineage (NCBI taxonomy): Eukaryota > Metazoa > Chordata > Mammalia > Carnivora > Felidae > Panthera > Panthera onca. Next base: position 200,713,972 of record NC_138342.1, read on the forward strand.
AGAGACCTTATCTTACTGCACCTCATATTGCTGAAAACTGTTGCATATTTTTATAAGAGAATATTGGGGTGGGAGAAATAGTTTTGAGATTGAGGCTTCTGCAGTGTGAGCCCTTGTTAAATCAAGTCTATATAAAAGAAGCCTGTGTTTATATAAGAAGCGACTCAAGCAGTGCTGCAGATACTCATCAAAAGTTTGCTGAATTGATATTTTTGTATATATCGCAATCCCATGGAAAATTAATTTTATCAATACAGATAGTCACTGTCCTTTTACACCTGCTCATCAGCTTATCCTCTGTATCTTTCCTCACTCCTTTCTGCACCTACAAGTTTCCAGCTGATATCATGTGTCTTCTCTCTGTAAGACCCATGAGGATTTCCCCAGGTTTTGTCTATCTGAGAATGGCTTCATTGTGTTCAAGTGATTGCCATGAGGCTTAAACCTCTAGGCTGGCAATCATTTTATTGCAGTTAGATAAAGATCTCACTGGTTACCTTCTGGCTTCCGTTTTTCCGGGGAGAAACCAGTCCCCAGCCTAGGCGCCCTTTGGACATTCTTTTCTAGATGACGGACTTTAAGGTCTTCCTTCATGGTTTGATTTGTTCTGTGCATCCCGCCTTTTCACTTTTGTGTTACTTGATGTCTTTAATCAGTCATGGAAAATCACCTGCCGTGGTCTCTTCAAATACAACTTTTGCTCTGTTTTGTTTTTTTTCCTTTTTTCTTTTTTTCTTTTCTCCTGTGGAGAAACATCATTTACTATTTCTCTCCTTACCTCTCTTCTAAGACAACCATTCCTCATTTACCATCGTTTTCTCTGTTTCCAGCATTTTGTCCTGACCTTTCTCCCAGATCGCTAATGCTCTCTTCGTTGCCTAATCTGCTACTCATTTACTTATTTTTTTTTGTTTCACTTATTGCCTTTTTTCAATTGCAGAATTTCCATTTGATTTCTTTTTGTTATTGATGCCAGTTCTCCCTTGACTTCCTTTATCCTATGTTCTATTATCTTGAGCACATTAATCACAGTTATTATAAAATCAACTTTTGATAACTTCAGTTTCTGGACTTCCTGTGAATCTCTCTGTGATCTGCCTTTTTCCGCTCACTCTGTGATCATTTGCTTTTCCTCTGGAATGCTGGCGATATTGGAGATACATATGCACGTATTTGACCGGAGGACCCTCTGAATGAAAGACTGTAGGCACTGTCTGAGATTCTGGATGATGCTAGTTTGCCCCAGAGAGGGTCTACTTTTCCTTCTGACTGGCAGCTCAACCCCAGCAGACCGCCTAACACAATCTAAATTTGAGCTCTAAACTGGATTTCAGCCTTTGTGAGCACAGGTCTGTTCCAGGTGGGGCCTTAATGGGTCTAGCGCCCATTAAAAGCCCTTTAGGAATTGTTAGCACTGACTAAAAACCTCCTTCCTGAACCCTATACTCCTTTCTCTTCCTCACTACTGTGAGATTTCAGAAGCGCTGCTTAGCTTCTCAGTAGATGTTTCCTGAGTGGCCCCGGCCTGGGGTGGGAGAGAGCCGCTCTGAGCTCGCCCCTGGTTTCCTTCCCCCTGTCATTGTCCTTCCTCAAGTTGTCGCTGCCCTTATACTGCACCCGGGCCTTCAAAGCAACCATTAGCCTCGTATATAGTTTATCTAGGTTTCCTAATTGAATTCAGTGGGAGTCTTGGTGTGATACAAGCTGTTCTCCTGTCTCCAGAAGAACATGTGCTTTTTTTCAAGTCGGTCCTCTACCGCTGCAACAGCAACTTCAAGTGCTTCTTAGGTGCCAGGCGTGTGTCACTACAAGCATCAGTGATGGAGTCAGTGCTCGCGGACCCCTAACAGAGCAACTCCGTGACGGGGAGGGACTCAGAAGCCAGAGCCAGCTGGGTCCTTTCCCCTGCGGTGCATAAGCACCTCACCGGGCGAGCTTACCAAACGCTCCCCTGCCCTGGATTTTACCTTGTACTTTTCAGCTGTCGTCGAAGACCCCCCACACCACACTCTTGTGCTATGTGATTGACTTAAGTTGACGTGGGGGCCATTTGGAGCAGGTCTGATGTCGGAGACGGCTTAGATGTAGGTGGCAGCTGGGTGCCCCGGGGTTCCTGGCTCCTTTGCCCAGAGCCCGGCAATGACAGTCGCCACTGTGCAAGTTCCTGGCTGCTTTCCGGGTCATGTTGGTGTGACAGGAGCCCCCACCAACAGTTCTCTGATCATTGCTCTAAGTCCCCTGCGTACCCTGTTGGGAGCTCAGACTGAGTACAAGCAATCCCCTTTTCAACTATCTCGATTTTAAACCTGGGGAATTAATTCCTCCATACACTCCCTTATGAGTCTTTTTACCAAATGTTTTTGAACTTTTATTTATTTTGGGGGGGGGGGAGAGAAGGATGGGGAGAGAGGGAATCTCAAACGGACTCCACACGGTCAGTGTAGAACCCGATGTGGGGCTCGAACTCAGGAACCCTGAGATCATGACCTGCACCAAAATCCAGAGTCTGCTGCTTAACCGACGGAGCCACTCAGGTGCCCGTAAACTATGAATCTTAATGAAATATTGAGTGTTGATACAGTGCTTGCCAAATGAATCTATCTTATATTTGTAAAATAGACACCTGAACTTCACACATTTTACATAAAAGATTATCTCATGTCCAAGCACCATTCTGTTTACAAAATAGAAAACAACTCCTCATGAGATCTGCCAAGCTGAAAAGGATAAAACTTGGGGTCCTGTCTTAGACATATAGCTAAAAAAATTTATATTGACAGGCAATAGCATTTAATTAAATAAGAGTATATTAAATTCACACTATTTTATTACTTCCCTCTGATTTTGCTTTGTCCTTTTGGTACATAAAATAAACACTGTGCCGTGCCTAAGTACTTTTAAATCTAATATAAAACAATTTTTTCCTTGCCAGGCTGGTTGTATCAGCAAGCCAACTAAATGTACAAACGTAATTTATTATTCAGAAACACTATCCTTGAAAAGAAGCTCTTTCTACCTTTTCAATGCTTAATTAAAATCATCTTACTATTTTACCCTACATGTTTTAAAATGATTTTCCATGTTCCATGGATTTGTTTGCCAAGTGCCACGTGTCTACGATACGCTACATACTGGGAACACGGCAAGGACTTAGATGGCCAGATATTTTCCTTCTCAGCACCTAAACTGAATTCTGCAGTTTAATTGTCTCCAAGGAGATGCCAGGCATGATGGCAAGGAAAAATGCAACAAGTTATCAGCATTCATTGAGTTGAAAATCCAGTTTGGAACAGATATGACGTACAAGAGAGCGAGATATAATTAATGCCATCATGAGGATATCCAGTGTTAGGAGAACACCAAAGAGAAAGAGACTCGTTTTGGATGATGTAATTGGGGGCAGCTACAGGGAATTGTAACACTGGCTTCAGAAGACAGGTTGCCTTTTTGTTAAGCTAAGCAGAAGACTCATTTAATGGTACGGCTGGAGAAGCCAGGGGAGAGCTAGTTGGTGTGGGTAAGATATGGTGGAGGGAAGTTGAGCAACTTGTGTGAGACCTCAGATGTGGCTATGGACTCAGACTCTGGAACCTGACTCCCTGACCCTGAACGTGGGCCTTGCCACCCAGTATTTGTGTGATGTTAGGGAATTTCCATACCTTCTCTGTGCCTCTGTTTCTTCACCTGGAAGGTGACTGAAACAGTATTTATGACTTAGCAGTACATTAAGGGTTAAAGCAGTACCGGGTATATAGTAAGTGCCATATGAGTTATTTAGAGAAACGAACTAAATATTTTGTTTTTCTTTGGGTCTCTCTGTACACACGCACACACACACACACTGAAAAAAAACACATTCAGGTATGTAATGAACTAGGTTATTACTGTAAAGCTATATTACAGCTCACAGGGATAGAGCGATACATCAGATCATTAAAAATAAAATACACTTTTACAAATACCAACCTAAAAAATGTAGGTACAGCTATATCCTCAGAGTTATATACTTAGTTATACAGTTAGCAAATTTATACAAATTAGGCAGATTTATGCAGTTGAAAAAATTTTTAACTGAGATTCGAATCCTAGAATTGGATGGAAACACAGAGCAGGGAAGTGATGGATTGAAGACTGAGAACTCAGATTGGCATCGGGACACTGAATTCTCCAGAAAGTTTTCCTACAGAGATGTCCTTAAAACACAGATTTGAAGATAACCACCTTCATGAAGAGTTTCCTGATTGCCTCAGAACAACCTCAAATTCTTCTTTCTGAACTCACCTGTTCATGACATATACATACAGCACTTTTTCTTTTTTTTTTTATGTAGAGCTTTTTCTAGATGTTATCTCCCCTGCCCTTTGTAACCTATTTGTATGGAATTCTAGAAATTCCTTTCAGTGTCTCAAACTTGCTTATACATGATAATCATTCAAATATATATTTTTCAAGGGCACCTGGGTGACTCGGTTAAGCACCCGACTTCGGTTCAGGTCATGATCTCACAGCTCATGAGTTCAAGCCCTGCATCAGGCTCTGTGCTGACAGCTCAGAGTCTGGAGCCTGCTTCCGATTCTGTGTCTTCCTCTCTCTCTGCTCCTCTCCCACTCATGCCCTGTCTCTCTCTTTCAAAAATAAACATTAAAAAATTTTTAAAATGTTTAAATATGTATATTTTTCAGTGTGATTAATGAGAAGGTGTTCTTTTGGAAGTCATTATAATTCAGTATATTGATTTAATATTTTTACAAAGTTTTTTACAAAATAACTGAAAAAAATCTAGTCAAATGGGCTTTCTGTTATGCCTCCACTCCAGCTTATAGTAATAGATTTTAAAACAATACAGAAAATGAATAATATTCTAAATGTCTTTGAAACGGTCTGTGCTTATTAAATTCACATTGGAGAACACCATTTACTCCCTTTAAAAATGCTTTTTTGTTCCATCTTATGGTAAAATATGAGAAACTTTGAACATAGGTGGAAAAAATGCTGGAAACAATCTTTGAGTTAAATTGTGAGCTCTTGCAAAGTAGGCTTTTTTTATGGGCGTTGATTAATGGTCAGTTCTATGGCCAAGTTCTTGGTTCACCAAGTATGTGATCCCTGAAGTCCAAAACTTGCTGGGAAACTGGATCCATTCGATTTTTCTCTGGCCACTGAGAGCTGTAATTGAACCTATGCTTGTTTCCTGTGACTGGATAAGTTTACCATATTTATTCATTAAATGCATATTTATTCAGGGTCTGCCATGAGCCAGAGAATTTGCAAGTCAGGGGATGTAGTTCTAAAGACCTATTCTTTATTCTCAGTGAGCTTTCAGTCAAGTGTAGGCAAATAAAATAAGATACACGTGGAAATGCTCCAAGAGGGTACAATGAGGCAGCGCTCGGAGGGAGTAATTTGTCCTCCTTATTGTGAGTTCAGGGAAAAACCTTTAGAGAGGAAGTGAAGTCTACACTGGGCTGTGAATAATGAGCGTGACTCACCTGCTGAGGAAGAAAAGATCCCGGTTCCTGTCTGAGGGCACACCACGCTGCACACTGGACAGGCTGTGGATGGCAAGCTGGCCAAGTGGGCAGCAAGTGAGAGGAAGAAATGGGTGGTCAGGGGCTTCCTGGATCCTGAGAGCTCAGATGAATAACTGAGTCATTCATCTATGTCAGAAACCAAAACCCTCAGAAAAAGAAGATTCGCCGCTTAGAGGGGGCACTCAGAGCAAGTGTCACAGGCTCAGCAGCTAATTCTAAGGGAGAAGCTCCAAAATATGTGGGGGCATCCTTATTAGGATAAATTATAAGATCTGCCATGAAGACAACTCCTAAGTCAGCCAGTCTGAAGTGCTTAACTGTCCATTGGGTGAATTTCCCCCTCTCACCTGGTATATTTGACTTTGATCCTTTCAAAGGGAAAGCTGAAATCGAGAAATAAAATCAGTACGAAAGGAAACTAAAGGAACAGAGAACATTAGTGTATATTTTGTGCATGTTATATGTAAATATACAAATTATCATGTAATCCTTGACCTATTCTTTACAAGCAAGGCACTACTAAAGAAATAAAAATTTGTGATTTAATACCTGTCACCATGGAGACAGGTTCACACTGTGTTTATTGAATTAGAAAATTTAGCCGAGAGCTTTGGGGATTTACACATGCATAAATCTAAATAATCATCTGGTTAATTCTTGACAAATACGTTTAATCGTAACTGAAGTATGTAACTAAAACCATGTGGAAAAACACGTGAGATAAAACTAGATTGTTCGGGGGCGCCTGGAGGGCTCAGTCTGTTAAGTATCCAGTTTTGGCTCAAGTCATGATCTCACGATCCATGAGTTCCAGCCCCACGTCGGGCTCTGTGCTGACAGCTCGGAGCCTGGAGCCTGCTTTGGATTCTGTTTCTCCCTCTCTGCCTCTGTCCCTCCCATGCTCATGCTCTGTGTCTCAATAATAAATAAATGTCAAAAAAAATTTTTAATTAAAAAATTAAAGTATTAACACTTAGGTAAATTTCTGTAAGTATTTTAATATTTGAATTGGGATGCATGTGGATAAATATTAACATATATTTATAAAAAGTTGAGTTAAATTTCAGGGAGTCATGTTCCATCTTTGGGCAATTAAAACTGAAAGCATTTATTTTATGTATTTTTTTCATTTACAAAACATACAAGTACGTGTATATATAAAATTAAATGCTAATTCAAAAAGATACATGCACCCCTATGTTTAGTGCAACATTATTTATAATAGCTAAGTTACATAAGCAATGCAAGTGTCCATTCATATATGAACAGATAAGGAAAATGTTGGGGGGAGTGTAGTGGAATATTACTCAGCCATAAAAAAAAGAATTATATCCCGCCATTTGCTGCAACATGGATGCCCCTAGAGGGCATAATGTTAAGTGAAATAAGTCAAAGAAAGGCAAATACCATATGGTTTCACTCATATGTAGAATTTGATTCAATATAGACAAAAGAGAAGAACTCCTCCCCCACCAAAAAAAAAAAAAACAACTCTTAAATACAGAGAACAAACTGGTGTTTGCCAGTGGGAAGTGAAGGGGTCAGTGAAGTAGATAAGGGGGATTGAGAGGCACAGACTCACAGAAGTTAAATAAGTGAGAGAAATATACAGCATAGGAAATTAGCCAATAAGATGGTAATGATGCTGTTCAGTGATAGATGGGTACCACACTTCTTGTGGTCACTACTGAGTAATGTATAGAGTTGTTGACTTAGTATGTTCTACGCCTGAAAGTGATAAACTCTGAATGTTAATTATACTTTGCGAAAAATAAAACAAAAACGTGAGTACCTACGTATACAATTGAAGCTCAACACGTGTGGTATACAGTGATACCTCCACGATACCAAAAGGAAACCTCAGATGTGGTCCTTGCTCTCTTGGTATAGTGGGAGAGAGTCCTCAATCAAACACTATGTGAATGAATATATATATATATATATATATATATATATATATATATATATATATATGTATGTATATATATATATGTATATACACACACACACACACACACACACTTTGATATATATACATACTTTGCAACCATGTTAAGGACTATGGGGGGAATGCTATGAGAAGATTCACCGAGAAGAGATTATCTAGTCCAGGCAGTGAAATGAGGAAAGACATCTTCTATCGACTGATGGATGAACAGGGGTGAATTCGGGAGAAAAGAACGAGAATGAGGAGAGGGACTCCAGGTAAACCCTCAAGGCAAAAGGAAGCTGGCTGCTTGGGTCGAGGGGCTGGGAAGTGTTTGGAGCCCAGGTTGGGTAGAGACTGGGACAGGATGAGCCTGAGGGCCACGGAGGGCACATTTCACAGAGCACCGGGGTCCTCTCTCCCCTTTTGGCCCGTGTCCGTGTCTGTGAAGAGAGACGAGAGAGCCATGAAGAGAAGACACAGTCCAATCGTACGAATGGATGTGGGAAGGTCACTTAATGAGTAATTGCCAGTGCCCATCCAAGATAGAATGGAAGCTTGGACTGAGGATGTGCTGGTGGACGTGGATGGAAGCGCACAGATTTGCGAACTTGGTCATACGGTGTAGGAATATCTGATTTATATACTTGAAAGCCACTGTGGTTGACAAGGGGAAATACAGAGGAATGAGCTTGCCAACAGAAGGCTATGAGCTTGCCTAGTTGAGAGACCCAGATGGCTTGGGACCAAGGCAGTAGTTGAAGGAAAAGGTCAACAAGAATGGTTGTAGGTGGGTCTGGAGTACAAGAAAAGAAGAAAATCAAGAAACAGGACCCTTGTCCCTGCAAATCAATATAGTTTGCATCTTCAGAACAACACTTGCAGGTAGACAATTTTCTTCTTATTTTATCATCAAGGGAAATAGGGTTCAAACAGGTTACGCAACATGTCAGAGCTAGTTAGTAATGGAGGCAGCTTTCACTCTGGAAGTTGGTTTGACAGCAAAGTGCATGCTTTTCCTCTGCACCCTGATGCCTCCCTGAAGATAAGGGAAATGACCTGCCAAATGTCCCATAAACAGATGATAAATAGTGGAGATGGTTTTGCGACCCGGGATGTAGATTTCTGAAGTTCCCCGTTTCTTACCTCAGGTTTAACATTGATGCAAACTGTTATTGCCACTTTGTAGGATGACATCATGACATAAACAAGAGTATAGTGACACCAGTTACTTGTGGAATTAATGAGAATCACCTTCATCTTTTAATTGCCATAGGAGACATTAACTGTATGCTCAGGAGAATCCTAAGTAACCTTGGAAGAGGTTCTTGGCCATGCTGGTTGAGAGTTGGTGCTCCATAAATATTTGTTGAATGGAAGACTGAACCCTGCACCTACTCGTTAATGCATTCTGGCCAGATTATATCCTATGATAAATTATGGGTATATTTTGAAGAACTTTGTTCTCTAGGAGCCATTTTTTTCCTGATAGTTACTAATGAAGCATGCTACTAAAATGAAGTTTCACTTAACTAATATTATGGAGGTCATTAAGAATGCTTTATGTATAGTCGATATTGAAACAATATTTTAAAGTGTATATGTTATTGGATCATAAAAAGCTTCATTTAGGTTACATTTTGTAGCAAAAGGCTCATGAATGTAAAGGTTTTTATTTTTGTTTGGCTTTGAGTTCATTTTTCTGTTTATTTTTTTAAATTTAAATCCCAGTTGGTTAGCATATGGTATAATAATGATTTCAGGAGTAGAATTTAGTGATTGCTCATTTACATATAACACTCAGTGCTCATCTCAAGTACCCTCCCTAACGCCCATCATCCATGGTGCCCATCCCGCACCCAACACCCCTCCAGCAACCCCCAGTTTGTTCTCTGTATTCAAGAGTCTCTTAGGGTTTGCCCCTCTCATTTTTATCTTATTTTTGCTTCCCTTCCTGTACGTTCATCTGTTTTGTTTCATAAATTCTACAAGTGAAATCATATGATATTTGTCTTTCTCAGACTGACTTATTTCACCTAACACGGCTCACTCTAGTTCCATCCACGTTGTTGCAGATGCCAAGATTTCATTCTTTTTGATCACTGAGTAATATTCCAGTGTGTGTGTGTGTGTGTGTGTGTGTGTGTGTGTGTGTGTATGTATATACATATACATACACCACTTTATCCATTTGTGAGTCAATGGGCATTTGGGCTCTTTCCATAATTTGCTGTCAATAGTTCTGCTATAAACATTGGGATTCATGTTCCCCTTTCAATCAGCATTTTTGTATCCTTTGGATAAATTCCTAATAGTGCAATTGCTGGGTCATAGGGTAGTTCTCTTTTTAAATTTTTCAGGAACCTCCACACTGTTTTCCAGAGTGGCTGCACCAGCTTGCGTTGCATTGATTTGATTTCACATGGCACAATGCAGAGATCACATGTCTTGTTTTTGTTGTGACTTATCTGTACACCTCATGGTGGTCTACTGCCATGGTTAGTTTTAGAGGGAAGACTATTTTTTCCACAAATGTGGACGAGTTTGTTAATTTAACTAGTTCATATATCTAGAATTCTTTAGCTGGCTTCTATTCATGTATTCACAAACACACGAATGAAGGCACAGGGAGCATTTTAGATACGAACACGCTTTTGAATATGAATCCTGCTTCCAGTAGCCAAACATTCACATTTTACAAACCTGTACTTGTGTAATTAACACGCTTTCAGAATGGGGTCTATGCAAGCACTACCCAAAACACTGAGACCCAAAATTAAGGAAGAGTCCTTGTGCCCTGGGAATCTCAGGTGGAAATAAAAGTGTAATTCAGGTCGTTGAATAGTTGAACCCATTAAAAAGAAAAAGAATAAAAAAACTCTTACTAAGCACATTTATGTGGAATCTGAATTGATGGCAAATGGTCATTGGCTCATGCAGTCTACCTTTTTTTTTTTTTTTTTTTACTTTCTGGTATATGATAATTTTATGACCAGCGATATTTTAAAATAACTACAGGGAAGATTATACATATCATTAACATTATAATAGATCCAGCTAAAGTGTGTTGTGAAATCCATGTCTGGCCAAAAGAACCTAAGTCCTTCATCAGGACAACAAAGGGACATAATCTCACAATAATTGCTGAAAGCACTATTTCTGTAGGATTTTAGGCTCAATTTAGTAACAGATGCAGGCAGTTGAAAAATAAAGGCATATTTTCACAGTTTATCGGTGATTTCTAAGTTAGAGGTGGAAAAAAAAAAGTCAGATGAAGCTTCTCATTGATTTTGTCCTTGCAGGAAAGGGCAAAGCAAAAAAGACCCCTTTGTCTCCCCTTCTCAGACAATGGTGCTGAGTTTCTGGAATAAGATTGGTCTTTTCCAACTAAACATTCTTGTTGGTTTTATTTTTAATAAGCATTTTCTACTTAATATTAAACATTTTAATTTTACCATCTCTGAGAAATAACACAATTATTACCCTTGTAGTCAATAAAAACTTATTCACCCATTCATGCCTTTGGTTAGTACATTATGAAACAAAAGATATGTGTGTACATCATCTTATAAGTATTCACAGACTACTGTGAATGGGGCCTTGGTCCTGTGATATGTCTTTAAAACCAAATACTTGGGGGGCTCCTGGGTGGCTTAGTCAGTTGAACATCCATCTTCAGCTCAGGTCATGATCTCACAGTTTGTGAGTTCGAGCCCCGTGTCAGGCTCTGTGCTGACAGCTCAGAGCTTGGAGCCGGCTTCGAATTCTGTGCCTCCGTCTCTCTCTGCCCCTCCCCTGCTTGCATTCCCTCTCTCACTCTCTCCCTCCCTCTCCTCTCTCTCTCTCTCTCTCAAAAATAAATGAACATTAAAAATTTTTTTTAAATATTTTTATGTACAAATTAATTTTTGTAAATGACATTGTAAACCCTTTATCTACTACTTTTACCCAAATGCACTTGTTCCTTGAATAAGGCATATGGGATTTGATTTGGCAAAATCACACCTCCTCTATGGTTTACTCAAGTCTTACTTTTGGCTAGAGTTAGCTTCAAGTATTAGATATCCCCAAACTCATTTTTTTTTAAACCTTGGGAAACTCACAGGCCCATAACTATATTTGGAAGGAAACTTTTGAGCTAATTAAACAATGAGTCCTAGAGATCATTGACATCATGTTTTGCAAGTAAATTTGTAACCAGATTTTAAAATATATTAATTAAACCCAATGTTCCACACAAAATATTTAGAGCCAGTCTTTTTATATATATGTATTCACACTTCTTTTTTAATTTTTTTTTTTTTTTTTTTTTTTTTGAGGAAGAGAGAGAGAGAGAGGCAGCACAAGCAGGGGAGGGGCAGAGAGAGGAGACACAGAATCCGAAGCAGGCTCCAGGCTCCGAGCTGTCAGTACAGAGCCCCACACGGGGCTCAAACCCATGAATCGTGAGATCATGACTTGAGCCGAGGTCAGATGCTTAACCAGTCAGATGCTTAACTGAGTGAGACACTCAGGTGCCCCATATCCAAAATCCGAATACTAAAATTTCTCACAAAATATTCTACTTAAATGACTGTCATCATAGTTTTTAGAACAGATACACTCCATATTTAAAAAAAAAAAAAAACATTTCCTTTGTCATTATCTTTTTTTTTTAAATATTTTTTCATGTTTATTTATTTTTGGCAGAGAGAGAGACAGAGAGAGAGTGAGAGAGAGAGAGAGAGAGAGAGAGCATGAATGGGGGAGGGGCAGAGAGAGAGAGAGAGGGAGACACAGAATCTGAAGCAGGCTCCAGGCTCCGAGCTGTCCACACAGAACCCGACACGGGGCTCAAACTCACAGACTGAGAGATCATGACCTGAGCCAAAGTCGGACGCTCAACCGACTGAGCCACCCAGGCGCCCCTCCTTTGTCATTACCTTATGAGATGGTGCCAGCTACCAGTATTTTAGTGGCGGGTTTCATATCTGTAATGTTGAAACTATATATATTGACTAGAATGTTCTCTCATCGGTGAAATTATAACATTGTTCAGGAACTATAATGAAATGCTTGTTTGGTTCAGGTAACATAAAGTATGTTCTTGGAAAGTACAATTTGGATAACTGCCTTAAACGTTAAAGTTAACATAACCAATCGGCAAAATACTTTATAACAGTTTTCCGAAAATCCCTACTTATAAATTGGAATTAAAAATTTCAGGGTTGGGTAGATCCAAATATAGACTATAGTGTGAAAAATTGGAAACATTGAAGAATAATAATTTTCTACTCACTGTAACAATAGCACTATTTCTAATAGGAAAAATTAATATGTCTTCCAACAGAAGATGAAAATCTAGAATGACTAAATTAGCTTTAGCATCTATATTTGCTTGAAAATTTTCTACTGAATTATTTCCACTGCAGTTGAAAATGAAGAGGTAGGTGTGGGCATACCACAGCTGTGCATGGTTGTTACAAGCCATTTTTAGGCTGACTGGTTAGCCACAGCTGCCTAAGACTGGTTTAGAAAATTACAGACCTACACATATTCACACTCAATTTTCTCCCAAAATACTGTCAATGAGACATTCTTAATTTCCTTGAAGTTATTACATAGCACATATGTAGGGAAGCTATTGCCATGGTGGTTATTTTTCATCATTTGGAAACAAGTTAAATCAAGTTGATGCAAAATGATAAAGAGCTGTACTTATAATAAAAGTAAGAAGGTTCTTCAGCAGAAAACACTTAGTGGAAGTTCTTCTTTAGTGCATATCTTAAATATGGACCTCACAATGTTTTCTGAAAGACAGAAAACATGTATCATTACAGTAACTCCCAAGTTTCCTCTGCTAGGCAACCCCACATTTTTTTGTTTTATTTTGGGCATAGCACTCAAAAACTTGGTGAAGTTAGAAAGTAGCGATTAACTATAACAGAGAGATAGGAGTAATTTAAGCTACATGAAAAAACAAAACAGAAAAAAAAAAGGAAAGTGAATTTTGGATCCATTATAATTGAAAAAAACAATTTAAGTTTTGGGTGTGGGTGGAAGTTATCGTTTGGTATTTTCGAGTACTTTTTTTTGGACAATATTCTTAAGGTGGTGATTGTCATGTTCAGATATATCAAATGCCCTTAATATTATTTCTCTATACGTGCATTTTTTTAAGCCTAATCAAGCCTATAGAACTTTAGAACTAGATGCTTCCTGAGAGAAGCAAATTCAAAGATTGCTTCATTCCAGCAAAACTCAGTTTCTTTGTGCAACAGAATTAATTGTGACCTGGGGTTCCATTCCTTGCCTTTCATATTAACCACTCCTACTTTGTAGTAGTCTAAAATTTGAAATATATACATTTCTAATATCAAATTGCAATTATGATATACAAATTCTAAAATGTTCTCTGCTTTTATGCTGATTAAAAATTTAACAAAATTAAAAATTTATGGAAATATTGTCTCCAAGGATTTTGTGTTTGTTTTCATTGTGAATATCTAGGGAAGGAAGTGAAGAAAGATATTTAAAAAGCTTGCCAGTGATTTATTATCTTCTGAACCTTTGCTGTATATTCATCTTCTATGTATAAAAGTCAGAAGAGATGTATTCACCCATTCATTTATTTTTATATAAATTTTTTAATGTTTTCATTTATTTTTGAGACAGAGCATGAGCAGGGGAGGGGCAGAGAGAGGGGGAGACACAGAATCCGAAGTGGGCTCCAGGCTCTGAGCTGTCAGCACAGAGCCCGACGCGGGGCTCGAACTCACAGGACTGTGAGATCATTACCTGAGGTGAAGTCGGACGCTCAACCGACTGAGCCACCCAGGCGCCCCTCATTCATTCATTTAAAGCACACTTCCGAGGTAGGTAAGATGTGCCAGGCATGTTGGATAATTGAGCTACAATTGTTACAAGCCTCAAAGGAAATCCTAGTTTGCTTGGGAGGCTGTAGATAGGAGCCAACTAAAACAAGATAATGTACTTAGTGCTCTGCTAGAATTAATTCTGTGGAGCTGTGCTATAGAAGCAACCCTTTAAATAAAATTACTCGTCTTCGTTACTTCCCAGCTCAAAGGCTCCTTGGCAGGAATCCTAGACGTCCTTATTCTTAGCAAAGTTTAGGACAGGGCCACAAACTCCAAAGCCAGGATGGTCTGGTGACGTGAACAGGTGAACAAGTCACACATTCTAAGGACACAATTTACATATTAAAGAAGGAAGAATTTCCTCCACCTTTTGCAGCCTGCATGTGGCTAGGTCTTTGCATCTATTTTCAGGTTTTACATTTTAAGTAAAGAAAGACTTAATTTCAAGAGACACTTCATGGACTTGAGCTCATTTACATGGAACAACAGCCTGGCCAGGGTGATGACAAATGGGAAAACACTCAGGGACGGAGTAGGGAGGCGGACTGGGCCCTGGTGTTGCTACACATGAGGTGGCCATCGTTTAAGAGATCCCGGAAATCCGGGTTCCTATGAGAAATCTCCCAATCTGTGAGTCGGCTAAAACAAATCACATGGTGTTGAAAACACCTTAGGAGTCTTGGCCGTGCAGGCCGGACACAGCACAGTTACAGGCCAGACTTTTCCTCCGTGTGAAAGCCTTCTGTGACAGAAAGTAGAATCAGTCTCTTAACACACATTTATTTTTACCTTGAAGGAAGATGGTTAACTTCTTGACTGAGTTTACTCTGGGCATTTTGGAAGGCACACACGTTTTTCCAGATGTCCTAACACAATTCATGGCCTGCTGAAGTCAGGTGGACATGATAAATATTTTTCTGGGAATGGATAACGTTGACCTACTAGTGGGGAACGGCATGCTGTCTGAAGGTCAGGATAAGATTGCTGGTTGACCGACCTGGAGGTCCTTTCTGGGGCTGGGCACCAATTAGTTGTTGCACCTCCTTATATCTGGTATTTCTGTCATATCCTAAGTTTCTTTCTTTTTTAAAAATTATTTACTTATTTTATGTTGAGAAAGAGCACATATGTAAGCAAGGGAGGGGCAGAGAGAGAGAATCCCAAGCAGGCTCCTTACTCTCAGCGCAGAGCCTCATGCGGGGCTCAAACTCAGGAACCATAAGATCGTGACCTGAGCCAAAATCAAGGGTCAGATGCTTAACCGACTGAGCCACCATGGTGCCCCTGTCCTAAGTTTCTTAAACTGAGACTTGTTAAAGTATTAATTTGTTGGCAAGGTATGCACATTTTTGTTTTATTTTTTGATACTCTCATTTAATAATTAAATTACTCCTTGCTCCCTGAGTGACTCTATACTTGCTACATAAATTTCTGATTGCATCCGTCTATCATAGGATGAGTTGATTTATAACCTCAGATTCTTTTCATTAAAGGTTAAATAATTCACTAATTTGGGAGCTAGGTTTGTCTCCGTCATCTGGCTTTTGGTATCTCTTCTTCCTATTTTCCATTTCCTGGAAATCTCCCTTTGACCTCGTCGATTCCTCCAGTGAGGAGCGTGACATTGCTTTGCTCATGTAGGTAAACCCGTGGATGGTTATTTCTGGGGCTTAGCTCAGGTGTTTGTTTCTGATTTCTTCCTGCTACCTACCTCTTTGTTTCTCTCGGTTGGTTATGCCAGCAGCTTTTCACTCTGCCCTCTCCTCCTGCTCTGTCAGGGAAACATCCTTCCACCTTCCCGGATAGTTGGCATCTCCTTTCAGGCTACATTGCCTATTTATGGACTTTCTCGTGTGTGTGTGTGTGCGCGCGCGCGTGCGTGCGCGTGTGTGATTTTTAAAACATTTAATTCTTTGCTTTGACAGGATGGGAACTGGGAGGGTGGCAAGTATATGAAGCCCAACATCGGTGAATGTGCAGTGCTGGTTATGACCCTGGCCTCCGCATGTATTGACTCTGGCTTCGAGCCAGCCACACCATTTCCCTGTCACACGGTCTCATCCCTTGTAGAATAGGTACGCCCTTACCCACACCTGCCTTAGAAGATCAAATGCCAGAATATAGGTTGAGTGCTTACTGCAGTGTCTGGGAAACAGTAAGCATTCTTTGATCCTAATACTGTAATTTTTGTTACATTCAAGTTTGTAATTCATGTTAATGGGTATGAGTTGAATGCACGTGACACACAGCGTCTGTTTGTCAGCTTTGCTTTAGACATCCGTTTCTTCCTTCTGTCCTTTCAGAGGTGCTGGACCTGTACTGTAGTCTGAAGCCTCTTCCTAAGTAGCCCTGTTGGCTCCCCCTCTGTCCCCCGCAAGAAATATCCCCAAATTTCTCAGATGTCTAATCCCATCTTGGCCTCTGGCTCTCAGATGACCAAGACAGATCCACTTACCTGAGATCTGTTTTCCCTGCTACATTTTGGTTTGGCAAAACTCATTCCATTTACCAGCAGAGAGTGGATTGAAGAGGGATATGACCAAATGGAAGAGCTTTTGGTTCAAGGAAGAAATGACAGTAGCTTGTTCTGTGGATTGAATTCAGTAGATGGATTTCAAACATACCATGTTGGATTTTGGTATCTGACTCTATGACCTGGGTGGGTATGAGTTCGAGGTAGTTCTGCCAGGAAAATAATTCCTGCCAGGTAAGAAAGGCCAGTCATAAAGCTGATGTGCAATGGGATGGCTTCACTTTAAATTGTGCATTGACAACAAGGACAGTGTAGCTATTTGTGAACGACCAAGAAGACTGATGGAAATCCAGTCTCAGCATCTATGCTCTGTGAAATTTACTGACCTTTGGGTGTAGGTTACATAAATATGAATTATTAATAACTTCATCATATCCTTGGCCATAGAGGTTATAGCTTTTATACAACATTGAGGTAATTATGTAAGTTCCTATCAGTGACATAAAAAAAAATTCTGACACAACTGGATACAAGTTTCCCGGAACTTAGTATCAGCTCTTTTCTTCCAATTCCCTGAAGGTACTTTATCTCTTGCTTTTCTTTTCCAAGACGATACGGCTTAGCCCCTTCTTTATTTTCATAGCACCTTCTTTATTAATATGACCTCCCAAATGCCATATTTTCTTATGTTGATATAAAATTATATGAATATTTAGAAAACAATTTTGTGACATAACCAAAAAGTGGGAAACGGGCAGTTGCAAAATCATCCAGAATTCCATAATCCAACTTAGAATTATTATATCTACACTTAATTTTTAGACCTTTGTCCCCCTAATCATAGGTTTATTTCATTTAAGATAACAACAAAATTGGGGTGCCTGTGTGGCCCAGTCAGTTAAGAGTCCCAACTCTGGATGGCTCAGGTCATGATCTCAGGGTCGTGAGATTGAGCCTCATGATGGGCTCTGCGCTAGGTGTGGAGCCTGCTTGGGGTTCTCTTTCTCCCTCTTCTCTGCCCCTCTTCCACTTGTACTGTCTCTATCTCATAAATCATTCAATCAAAAGAAAGACAATATGTTCCTAAGGTGAAAACATAGAGTCCGTACTTTGGTCATAAGCAAGCGTCTCTTTAAATACTTGGCTGCCAGTAAAGTACTCACATGCAGGGGCAGAACAAAACATGCACGGTTCATTGCCTCTCAAATACAAACTGAGGTACCAAGCAGAAGTATACAAAGAATTCCAAGATCCGTGCCTATAAACTCAAGAAACAACAGCATCTTCGCCAAGGAACTAATCTTGGGCAGAATCAGATAAAGAGTTCAGAAAGAGATAGGAGGATTGACTGACCAAGGTGGGACTTGTCTGCAAACTGTGGTTGCTTAAAAATCTTTCATGCACTAATGGAGCCTCCTAAGAAAACCTAGGCGCTTTGTATTTTCCGGTCAAACTGCAATCTGCGCTTAAGCTAATGATTAGGTTTAAAAAGTGGGAGAAGGTTTAAGGGTTACTGATTGATTGAAGTTCCTAACACAGTTGTAGGGATGGTGTAAGACAAGTGAAAGTAAGGAATCGTGTTTTTAGGTGCAAATACTCCCAAAGTGTGTATTTACTGTGTTTGTAAGAGTGGATACTCATCAGAACTTCCTTATCTTTACTGATTAAAATTCACCATGGTAGTGACTACTGGCCAAACCTTATCACCTTATATTCCACTTGGATGTTGTTATGGTTCCTCTTTGCCCAGAAGGTAAACCAGGCATTATGGCATATAATGGCCTTCCTGCCTGGACCCCAGGATGCTTTCAGCCAAAGCAATTATTGTTGAAATAATTGATTATTCACTCAGTGTAATATAAAATGTTGTTAGCTTCGGCTCAAGGATCTGTATTTTGGGTCAAAGGCAGCTGGTCCTCTTAGTGCAAGCAAGGCCCCCTTCGTGTTGGTGAGTTTTCCAACAGGTATTCATAGATTTTCTAAGATAGAGTACAAAATAAATAAATAAAAGCATCAAATGTGAATTCTTGTTCCACTGTCTGAATCCTGCTCCATGTTTAATAAACTGTGAATATAAAGTAGGAATATAATAATGAATGAAAGGAATGAAGAAAGAAACCCTAACCTCAAAGTTGGGGTGCTGGGCCAATTTTATACTTAAACATCTTTGTCTCTTTGGTGTGTGTAGATTCTTTTCTTCCTGCCTCCTTCCCTCCCTCCTTCCCTTTCCTTCCTTCCTTCCTTCCTTCCTTCCTTCCTTCTTTCCTTCTTTCCTTCTTGGCCTGGGACATCTTCTCACCCCCTGCACCAATTTTAAGCATATTTGTGTTGTCACTTTTCTGACTTCATTCTCATACTGTAAAACCTTAAATTCATTTCTCCACTGAAAATATTTCTGCAATAGTTTAAATGATAGAATAGATGTGCCTTTTAAAATTATGTCCTTTTACCTCAAAAAGGATTTTAGGTGAGTCATGATCTCTTAAATTCTAAGAAAAGGCTACTCAATTTTATCTTGGCATTTCAAGGCATATCTTGGATTTTCCTTTCCTTTTTTTAAAAAAAAATTTCAACCTATTGATTTTCATGGACATAAATATAGACCAGTTTGATACCTTTAGTTCATCATACTGAGAAGTTATCAGAATAGCATTGAACATTAGGTTTCCCATGTCAGTTTTGAACTCAAGACATCAAAGTTATCACCAAAGTGTAATCAATTAAGTTAACCCAGGCAGGAAAAAGCAAAATTGACCTTTACTAATTGCCCAAGCTATGTCAGGAATTGCATGATGGCAGTGTTTTACAGAGTGTGTTTCATGACCCATGAGTGACTCTGTTTAAAAATGGTTCATGGAAGTTAAATTTGAAAAACGCTACATAATCCCAGTTTTAGAGATTAGTAATGCACATTAGTTGACCTAAGTCAGCATAAAGCAAGTAAATAGTTTTTGGCTTAGTATTTGTATCAAATAAATTTAGTGAAAACATTGTGGTCTGTATTCCACTATTAACATTCTGTTGAACGTGTTGAGAAAAAAAGTGAACAAGGCTATCTTCACCACGCACTGATCACTAGCTCTCCCCTACCTAGAAAAGCAGGCATTACTTTCTCTATTTTACAGAGAAGAAACCGAGGTTGAGATATTACTTCATAATTTAGAGAGCTGATCAGGCCTTTTCTCATGAGCCTGAAGCAAGAACAGAATGAACAAGGACTGCCTTCTGCTGCCGGAGAGCTTCTCACTAGTCTAACGAGAGATCGCTGTTATTTAGATTTATAGAATCATTCTCGACCATTTTTATAACCTTCAACATTACTTTAAACTAGTTATTATAAACTATCTTATTACTGAAATTTATGAAAACGGTCAAGATTAATTTTTAAAGTATGGCATAATCAGTTTTATTTTCCCAAAAGAAATCGTAACTTTTCTGTGACTTGGAAAAAAAAAAGTGTGGGATAAAATGTCCCGAATTCAAAAGAGTTAATAAAACAAAATTAGTCCTATAAATACCATACTAATGCAATCTTAACGTGCTAGGTTTTGTTTTGTTTTGTTTTTGGCCCCTTTTTCGCTTGAACCTCAGGTAAGCATAGTGGACCAACTCAAGATTTTAATTACAGTGTCTTTTTAACCCATTGATTCTAGTGGAAACATTTTGAAATTCAAAAAAAAAATATACTTTGCTCCAGAAAGGGACTAGTTTTATAGAAATTGATTAGTTTTTTAAAGTAAGAAAGCTTTGTGGTGCCTCAGTGGCTCAATTGATTGAGTGTCTGACTCTTGATTTCGGCTCAGGTCATGATCCCAGGGTCATGAGATTGAGCCCTGCACTGGATTCTGTGTTGAGTGTGGAGCTTGCTTTGGATTCTCTCTCTCTCTCTCTCTCTCTCTCTCTCTCTCTCTGACCCTGTCCCCCTACCACTCTCTACAAAAAAAAAAAAAAAAAAAATTAAACAACAAAATAAATTTAATAAATAAAGGCACATTTTGAAAGTTAGTAATCCCATTTTCCATAACATAAACACTCCTAAAAACTCCTTTAACAAAAATGAGTCTTTCAGTTACGATTTTTCTTTTCCCTAACTCTGGTTGAAATTATACTGAAAGGTAGTGGTGGGCTTTTCTATTTAATTATTTTTTTTACATGACAGCATTCTTGAACACTTGTGAACCAGAATAGCATCTGTTTCTGGTTGAGTCTGAGTCTGAAGTCCAGGGCACTGAGAAATGACCGGCTCCTGAAAACCCGTGGCGGCTGAAGTGGCCTCTCCTCTTCACTGATTGAGTTCTGTTGACAAGAGTAGCATTTTCTAGGGAAGAATTAGACAACCCAGAGGGAAGTAACTCACACATCTAAACCCTGAGGTGACAGGGATCCTTCCTGGAGGCAGTTTTACCAGAAGAAGGAGTTGGGGGGCTGGGGGAGAGGACAGGAGCCCCTCCCTGAGGGGATGCACACCTCATCTAAGAACTACCCCTGATTTGCCTATGCCCCCAGCTACAACCTGCTGCTTTCTATTCAGGGTCACAGATCAGAAAGTCCCAGAGTCACCGTGACTCTCTTGTCCTCACCACTCGTGTCCAGTTCCCTACCACGTCCAGTGTCCTCCTGTTTTCCCTTCTGGTCATCTGTGCCGATGTTTCCCCCCTCTACCAGCCTCTTCACATCCGGGGACATTCCCATTCCGATTTCTGCAGTGTCCTATATGCTGGGCTTCCTGAATCTGTGCTCACCCCCATCTGTCTGCCACTGAATCAGAATGATCTCTTCCAAATGTAACGGTGACCACCTTCCTCACTGATTAAAACCTTTAGGGACACCTGGGTGGCTCAGTCTAAGCATCTGACTTTGACTCAGGTCATGATCTTGCAGTCATGAGTTCGAGCCCTGTGTTGGGTTCTGTTCTGACAGCTCAGAGCTTGGAGCCTGCTGCAGATTCTATGTCTCATTCTCTCTCTCTCTCTCTCTCTCTCTCTCTCTCTCTCTCTGCCCCTCCCCCCACTCATGCTCTATCTCCCTCTCTTTCAAAAAATAATAAATAAACATAAGAAAAAACCCAACCTTTAAACTACATTCCATTCATCCTTAAAAAAAAAAAAAAAAAAAAAGACCTATATCCCTGCTATGGCCTCCTGAGAATTGCATCATCTTACTCTTACCAACATTTCTGCCTTACCTGCACATGCCCACAGGTTCCAAGGTCTTCGTGAGTTCTGGGGGCCCTTCCGGTGGGTTAGGCTGGCTCCGTAACTCAGGAGTGGTAGTGTTTTTCATCATCCTCTTTCATGGAAAACGGCATCCCACATCCTTGATCACAGTTATCACCACTTGGCCTCCTGACATTCCATTTACATTGAGCATCAAGCCCATTGCTACAAACACGTTAAAGAATTCACTGTTTCACAGGCCAGGTGCGGGCATTTCACTTGCTCATGACGTGGCCTCACCAAAGACTATCATTTACTGGACTTTGAATAAATCAATGAAGGAAAAAAACACTCCTGGGAATCCAATTTTTACGTACTTCTCATGATACCACACTCTGTTTAATGCTTAAGGCAAATGTAGAACGTGCCAACTTTAAGGTGAAATCAACACATACAGAGAAGAACATGATACATAATTCTTCAATCCAATTTCACTGTTATTATTAAATATGCTACTCTGATCAGTTAGGAATATTCTATACAGGAAGAGGACCTCCACGAGGCAAAATGAACACCACTCTTGACTGCAGCAAATGAGTTTAAGGTTATGATCTCACTGATGCTTTTCATGCTGGATTAGTAGAGCTTAGCTTGGTTTCTAATATGCTCGGTGCAAAATAACCTGATTCAGAATTGTTAATGTGCTCTTAAATGTCATAGCTACGCTTTTAATCACATGAAGGAAATAAAAATTATCCTTTTCTCTGTCTCTCCCTCTCTTGGTTTTGAATAGTCTGCTTCCCTTCCAGGTTTTTCAAAATTTAGTGTTGATGGAGAAAGCCCTTGCATGTGTAATGAAAACAGTCCAGAGTGGGCCAGCTTTGCACGCAGTACACGCCCTATCAGGCTTCAGGGTCCAGTGGAAGAGGGAATTGCTGGAGTGACCGAGGACACATGCTGGTGCAGGTGAACAGGCTTTCGTGCTGAGTTTAATGTCTGTCTGACGGACACGGGAGGAAGAACGCAGCAAAGAAAACCCATAGCGATAGCGCTGCCGTTATAAGCCGGAGGGAGAGAAAGCACCTAGAAAATTATCTTTGGAAGAAGTAGCTGGACCTAGAGACTGTCGTTGGTTTTTATTTTTAAAATATGAACTTATCGTGTGCTTTACTTTCTGACTTTATGAGACGCCGCTGGTAGCCAGCTGGGCTGTCCAGGGAGCAGAGCAGGCAGAGTGAGAAGGGGAGGGGCTGCCTTGCTCTTTAAAAGAATGTGAACTTGACGTTTTAAAAGCTATTCCTACAGAAACGGCTGAAAAGAAGAACTTCCTAGCTGGGTTTTTCCATCCTTCCAACTGAAGTATAATTCAAATGGGCTATTGCATTACGGCCGTGGGTTTGGATGTGAAAAGCACTTTAGTGCACTCGTGAGAAAATTGTTCAAATGGTGGCTATCTAGTTCCACTTTAAAATTTAATACTCAGCATTCTTGGTGGTCATGGAATGAACCTGCATCGTTAAGATATACAGCTACGCCTGGCACCTCGGAAAACAACCTTCCCCCTCCCCCTCCCGCCCCCCACTGAAATTGACTGTGATTCCCAAAGGGAAGTGAATGTCCAGATACTGATGCTCCCCTGGCAATGGGGGCCTGACCGCACCAATCTTCTGGAGAGTCCTGATGACGCACAGCCTGAAAAGGCCCACCCAGTGCCTTCCCTGTCCCCTCCCCACTGCTGAACCTTAAGCAGTGTCAGTGGATAAGGCTCCTGAAGACAGGATCTTGGCTTTAGTTGGGTCTTACTTAAGGAACACTGAAGCCAAAACAAAGGACTAAAAACCTTACGGTTAGGATATGCATGAAATTTTAGTGAAGGGTTTTTCCAGGTCTTTCAAAAGCAGAAACAGAGAAGTCAAATCTCTGACTTTGAAAGGGAGGGGCACACACAGGTCTAGTTAAGTATGGTCATGTGGTTAATCTCTTAAGACAAAGAAAAATAACGTTTAAAACAATAGATGTTAGATCCTCTGCCTTCTAAGATGTAGCATTAAAATCAGTTCAAAACAGCATTAAAATACAATACTTGGCCATTTAATGCCAATACTGGAAACGATGGAAACAGTAATTTTATAACTGAATAATTCAGGTTTCTTCCAGACATTCTATAATGCATAAGAATGCGGCCCAGAGAAGTATTGTGACCAGCACTGCTCTGGGTATTAAATCAAGCAGCCTGGAGATGAGGGGGTGACATCAGGAAGGAGGAGCAAAGGAACATCAGCCAGTAGAAAATCCATAGGGAGGAAGAGATTTGTCAACCTCTGGGATGGTCACTATTCACTTTGAAGTTGTTTGTCTGCAAACTAAAATGTCACCATCAGGCCAAACTGTTTGAAAAAGTCTGGGAGTATTTTAAAAGCATGAGTGTACCTTGAAAGTTTCTGATCACAAGCAAAAACAAAACAAAACGAGATCTAGATCTATCTATCTATCTATATGGAGACAGAGACTAACTCTTCATGGTGATAAAGGTCAGCCAGGCTTACTAACATGATCATTTTACAGTCCATACAAATAGTTGTTATGTTGTATACCTGAAACTAGCATAATGTTCCATGTTGATGGAATTTCAATAAAATTTGTTTTAGTAAGTGCACAAAATGAGGAGTGTAAGAGGATCTAAGAGAAGACATAAAAAGGGGTGTAGTCACAAAAAATACGAACAGGCCTTGAGCCAGTTTCATCTGGGATGTGAAATGACAGCATGGCCTCTGTATTACTGGATTTTCAGGGGCATGGCCACGTAGGTGGACCCAGGTTGTAGAACTGTATTTGTGGAGCACCAGATAAAGGAGATCACCACATATGTTGCCAGACCCAGGGCCCAGATGTTTCCAAGAAGTGAGCTTAGTTTTGAGAGTTTATCAAAGAGCTATTTCAAGAAATCAGAATTCTATAGATCCAGCTATCAATTCACTTAGACTTTGGTCTGTTTCTCTTTCATGATGAAATACTACACTCATGTTCAGAAACTAATCCAAACTGAATTTTGGTCTCCACGTTCTCTTATGTAAAATGACAAGATCAAACTCTTTCAGGGAGAGCAGATCGTTTTCAATTTCTGTACCTACTGCAATCAGTCAGTGGTGGTTGCATGAAGTACTGTGTTGGGAATGATGATAGCACTGCCCTCGGGCTCTGAAGAAAAAATTGTGGATTGATTCTAAGTATGTGGCACCACGGGCAGAACAATGGAGAAGGGGAGAGGGAAGAACGCTATATATTTGCCATTGTGGACTGGATAACCTATTAAAGCGTTCCTTTTCAATCTGAGTGTCTGTGGTTTATCACTTAAAAAAAAATCACTTGCTTTCATGGTCTCTGATTTATCAAGTCACCTGAAAAAATTAAGTAAAATATATCCCGCAAAAATAGTTGGAGATTTTAGTTAATATCTCTTTCTTAATTAGGATATAAGTTAGGGTGTTATTTCAAAGAGATTTAAAAAATACAGTGGCTTTAGTTTCTTTTTCCTCCAAATAATAGTCCACAGATGAGTCATCCCAGCCTGGCAGAGATACTCAATCCACGGGCCAGCCAGGGATCCAAGATCATTTTCTTTTGCGGTCCCTCAGTTCCCAAAGGGTGTTGTACTCCAGTGCATGATCGGAAATGGCTCCCAAACCACATCCGTGGAAATGGGAAGAAAGAAAATGTGGAGGCTAAGTTACATCCTTTTGAGAGGTGGTATGCAAATCATGGACATTGCTCCCTATGACTTTCTGCTCATGAGGCAGGCCTTGGCTGTATTGCCACACCTGGAGAAAAGGAGAGCTAGGGAAAAATTAGTTTCTAACCGGGTGGCCATTTACCTAGCAACACTTGAGAATGTTGAGCCGTTAAAGAATGATATGAAAGAATGGTACAGGCATCTTTTTGCTCCAGTCTTGTGCTAGATTAACATGGACACTGGCCTTGAAAGCCACTGTTGCGAGAATTTGTTGTAAATGTTCCATAGCCCAGATAGGTGTCTACTTGGAGTTCCAGAAAGTTCCAACATTATGTAAAGCGAGAGGCTAGGACTTAGCTCTTTGTCTTCTTGGGTAGGTGAGGTTTGACAGACTCATCTGTAGCTTGAACAGCTGTTGGAGTGTGGGAGTCACTGGAACCCTGTTTAATAGAAGCACTTAGAATAGCCGAAGAAGGTAGGTTGGACGAAACTCCAGTTAGGAAAGTGTAATTAGTTTCCTTCATTTGGATTCATTCATATACTCTCTCAAAAGACCAAGTGTTTGTTTTTCTTATTTCTGGGGTGATTTCTCCTTCCCCCTTCTCTTGGACCCTTCAATGTCCATGATCAAAGACCCCTGATGTTTGGTCTTCCATTTTTATTTGTATTTTTTTTTTTTTTTTGGAGTTCTGAAAGGCAATACAATTTATGGAATTATATTGCTACCAACAGGGCATGTTTAGGATTCTGGGTCAACCTGGTGGGTTCCCCTTGACTCACGTGGTCTGAAGAACATATCTGGGATGTGATGATTTGATTTTAATGTGCATTTATTTTTATTAAAGCCCAAAGTTAAGCAAGTTTTTAAAATTGTGATACTTAAAGCAGTAAAGAGTAGAAAGGAACAGAATGTACTTAATTGCTCATCATCTTATAAATTTGAAAATACAGGGAAAATTGCATCCTAAAGCTTCATGCAAAAATCAACTCTCTGGGGTGAAATTTGGAGTGAAATAAATTTCCCAGGTTATGGGATTTTTGTGGTCGTTGTTTTCTTAAGGTGTGAGGAAATGCCTGACCTGCTCTCCCAGTCACATACATTCTAGGACTGATAAGGTGCACATCCAGTGGGTGAGGTCATTCTGTGATTTCACGGGCACTATCAGGAATGCACCTGGGAATCCAGATGCTTTCAAAATGGTTCCGTAATTACACCAACAATCGGGGATCAGTTAAAAAAGAGAGATGCTTTGAAGACAGGTAGATGGAAAATCAAATACCTAATTGCAATGATGTTTTGAATCATTCAGTGGGGGGAGAAAGCCATTTGCATCTATTACTAATCAAATCATATTTAATTATATATTTAAAAAGAAAAGCGGGCGCTTTGGATGCAGTGTGAAAGGAAAGGCATTCGTGTTTTTGTGCAGCACTTCCATTCTGAGGGCTTCTCTCTTTATACGAATGCAATTAGTTTGATTTTATATTTATATGAAAGTTGGAAATGTTATAGCATAACAAAGTAAGAGACTATGCATCTAAATGAACGATATAAATATTCAACGAGCAACTGAAAAAGATAGTTTATTTCTCATGGTAGTAGTATTAAAATAAAAATGAGACCCATACGGGAGTAAATAGAAAAGTGTCTGTCTCTTAATGGTTTTCATAGCAGGAATCATTCACTTTTGTACTCAGCATAAAGTATGTATTAAGTACTAGTTTTGATGGGGCTGTGGTAGGCTCAACATTGGCTCCCGTGGGAGTCTACAGTCCTACAAGTTCAGCACCATCCAATACACCATTATCAGCTGGCAAATAAGCTAAGAGGAGCTCTAGTTCTTTATTTACACTCTACCTATTATTTAATAAATTGCAAGTCTTGGTGAAAATCCATGGTGCTTTGCGTAGAGGGTAGTGGATTGGTTGGGAGTGCATGGCCTACATTTGCTCAACAAATGCAATTACTTTTCCTTTGTTTTCCAGACCTGAACCAAAATTGTTTTTTAGGCCTTTATTTTGCATGACTGAGTTATTGTCTCCATTTCTGCTGGGACATCCGGTCTAATTCCCATTCAACAGCAACAACAACACGAAACTGCTTCTGTTTCCCGCTGCTCTAGGAGCTCTCTCTTTTCTAGTAGATGCAATTTTGAAGGTTCAACTTTCTTTCTTTCTTTCAACTTACTTACTTACTTACTTTCAAAATCACTTTTATCTGAATCACCTGCTTAGAGCTTGCACTCTAGATGAGACTTTTTTTTCCTCCATTTCTTATATTGAACTCGGTTCATTTTGTAACAGCCATCGAATACAATGTATCTAAATATATATATAGAGAGAGAGACACATTGTATATAGACACGCACACATTATATATATATATATATATATATATATATATATATATATGGACACTATATATATATAGACACATTATATATATATAGACTATATATATATATATATATATATATATATATATATAATATATTTACCTCTAGAGAAACAGTAATGAATGACACTGGCATTATTTGAGAGATCATAGTCTATTAAGGATCTGAGAACAATTCCATCCAACTAGAGCAGGGTGTAGGGGTACAGCTGAAAAAATGAAGACAAAGATGTGGGCTAATATATATGATGAAACGTTTTTTACAATACATTTTCTAAACCATATTTTTTTTCTAACAGTCATTTACAAATTTAAAGGAGGATGGTAATATTTACAGGTGTCTGTTTTAGAAGGTGCACTGCCCTGGCAATATGGAAAATGAATCAGAGAAAAGAGCTGTCGTGAGGCTTGTGTCACTGATCACGTGACACATGGTGACAGCCTGGACTGAGGGAGCAGTCCTGGGGATGGAACCCTAGAGACACGATGAAGGACTGGCTGGTAAAGTTGTAGCTTGGCAGCTGGGTGTGTTGGAACGGAGACACAAGGAAATGGCAGCTTGGATGGTGCCATTTTGAAACTTGTGCGGGGGTGCATTCCTACGTTGTATTTTAGGTGACTGTGAAATGTATACATGGACAGGCCTTAAAGAAATTTGAATATATGAGTGTGTAGCTCGAGTATGATGTTTGGCCAAAAAAGGTAGACACGTGTGCAGTACAAGCAATGATATGTACCCCGTGAGGATGGATGGGATCATGTTGTAGATACCAGCTGTAGGAGAAGTCAGGGACTTCAGAAGCTGAAGGACATTCACTGAATTTGAGTTGCAGAAGGTCTCAGATGAGCTACAGAATAAGGTGGGGGAGACCGGTTATGGGGAGTCAGGGGTGAGAAAATGGGGATGGCAGGTAAAGAGGCCTCAGTAGCCTCACTGTGAGCAGAAGGCAAGCAAGATGGCCATCAGAAGCAACGCAGGCTTGAATGTTTCAAGAAATGTTTTAAGAAGGGATGACTGCCAATAGATTAGGTGGTGGGGAAGAGACAAGAAGTTACAAAAGAAAGTAGAGGGTATACCTGATATGATGCGCTTCCTATGAAGTGTACCCTGTGTGGTCCATACATGATGAAATTTCCACCAGCGGGATGGAGAACATTTCTGTCTTGAAACACGTTTCAGAGACAAATGCGTTTTTCGGTGAGTGACTGAAAACATGAGGAATTTCCTATCTGATGACATCAAGGTTCATGGAAAAAAATAGAGAACATATTTCATGACACAGTTGAGAACTCTAAAAATGTCCTTCTACCCTCAGCCATGGACCACACACCCGCGTCATCTGTCCCCAGAGGTTTTTCTGCCCTTAGCAACAGTCTGTTTATAAGAATCTTATCTCTGTGCTATGAGGCTCCTGGGTGGCTCAATCTGTTGTGCATCAGACTCTTGGTTTTGACTTGGGTCATCATCTCACAGTTCGTGAGTTTGAGCCCCACATCGGACTCTGCACTGACAGTGCAGAGCCTGCTTGGGATTCATTCGCTCTCTCTCTCTCAAAATAAATAAATTAAAAATAAATAAAACCCTATCTCTGTGCCAGATTTTTATATATGTGGGTTGTTTCCTATTTTTAAGGTCCACCTGCCATTTATTTTGGAAAAAAAAAATCCCTTGAAAGATAAGTACTAAGTCTCCTCCATCCCATTTTCAAAGCTTTCCTAATATTTAGTGTTTTGGTTAATCAGTGCATAAATTCACATTTCATTAACTGAGGATTCCATATTGGGGGACCATAAAATGATTGAAAAATACATATTTATTAAGAGCTTCCCTGCTGTTAGAAACTGTTAAGTCAGAGTAGAATGAGTATTTTATTTTGTATTGACAAGAGACCATGAAGTAACTATAATTTTTCTCTTATTTTACAGTTAATAAAACTCAAACTCTGTTGCCCAGGTTCACATAGCTATTACTTGCAAATATGATTTAACAAAAGTCTATTTGATTTTAAAACCTATGCCATGTTCCGTCTTAGGAGGGATTTTATATACATATTTTTATACATATTTTATATATATATTTTATATACATACCACACATGTGCAGTTTAAATGCATATATGCATTCAGATATCATGTGTATAATGAATAAACAGTAAAATACATTATACCTATGCCTATAAAAAATGGAAAATTATAATTTTATACTTTTCCATCTTTTTAAACTTAAACATAAGTGGAAAGTTGAAGACCAATGTGATATTTCTAAGAAATGGAGTTTCTCTAATATTATAATAATAAATCCATATCCAAGAAGGAGTTTTATTTTATTTTATTTTATTTTGTGTTTTTTAATGTTTGTTTTTGAGAGAGAGAGCAAGCCGGGGAGGGGCAGAGAGAGAGAGAGAGAGAGAGAGAGATTCCCAAGCAGGCTCCATGCTTTCAGGAGACAGCTCAAACTCACAAACCATAAGATCATGACCTGAGCCGAAGTCGGTCATTTAATTGACTGAGCCACACAGGCGCCCCCAAGAATGTGTCTTAATGGATACATTGTAATGCACTCTGGTTTAAAGTTGGCATAGAACATATGAGTACATCTAACCAAGTGCAGTTAAAGTATATTCTTCTATTTCTAGATAGAGATTTGTGTATTTGTGTTTTTTTAGTTGGCTTTTTTCTCTTATCACCATAGGATAACAATGGAATAGAATATGTATTAGCAAAAATTGAAGATAATTTTTGTGTCAAATGATAAGAAAAAATAAGTTACACAAGTGTTAAACATTTGTAACTAGTACAACTATGATTACTAGGGCTAACAATGGTTTTTAAAAGAATTTGATTCAGTAACAACTGGATAGCCATATGCGCCCTCCATCAAAAAAAATTTAGACATTGATCTTCTACTTTTCATAAAATTAGTTCAAAATGGACCATAGGCCTAAATGTAAAATGTGAAACTTTTAAACTTCTAAAGGATAACATAAGAGAAAATCTAGGTGACCTTGGGTTTGGCAATGACTTTTTAGATAAAATACCGGAAGCACAATCCATGAAATAAAATAATTGAAAAATTGGACTTCATTTTAAGTTAAAATTCTCCTCTGTAGAAGACAGTGTTAAGACAACGAAAACATGAACCACGGACTGGGAGCACTATTTGCAAAACATATTTCTAATAAATAGCTATGTTCCAGGGGCGCCTGGAGGGCTCAGTTGGTTGGGCATCCAAGGTCGACTCAGGTCATGACCTCACATTCGTGGGTTTAAGCCCCACGTTGGACTCTGTGCTGACAGCTCAGAGCCTGGAGCCTGCTTCGGACTCTCTGTCTCCAGCTCTCTCTGCCCCTCCCCCACTCACGCGCGCATGCGTGCTCGCTCTCAAAATAAACATAATAAAGAGCTATGTTCCCGATGTACAAAAAACTCTTAAAATGCCACTCTAAGAAAATAAACAACCTAATTTAAAAATGGGCAAAATATCAGGTGGCTCGTCAAAACAGATACATAGGTGGTGACTAAACGTATGAAAAGAGGTTCCACATGATATTTCATTAGCGATTTGCAATCACAACGCCTATTAGAACGGCTGAAGTTCAAAGTAGGACAGCAGAGTCCGGCGAGGGTGTGAAGCAACAGGAACTCGCATTCAGTGCCATTGGGAACACAAAACACTACGGCCACTTGGGAAGACAGTTTGGTGGCTGTTTTTTGTTTTTGTGTTTTTGTTTGTTGGTTGCTTTGTTTTTTACAGAGCTAAACAGAATATTGCCATCCAATCCAGCAATCTTAGATATTTCCACAAGTTTACAATGTACAGTCACACAGATACCTGCACACGCATGTTTATAGCAAATTTATTCACAATTGTCAAAAGTTGGAAGCAACCAAAGATGATGTTTAGTAGGCAAAAGGATAAACCCGGTGTGCTGTGGGCAGACAATGGACTAGCCTTCAGCAATAAAAAGGAATGAAGTATCAAGCCACGTAAAGACATTGAAGAACTTTAAATACGTTTTATTAAGTGGACGAGGCCAATATGCAAAGGCTCCAAACTGTGTGATTCCAACTGTATCACATTGTGGAAAAGACAAAGCTATGGAGATGGTAAAAAAAAGCAGTGGAACAATTCTACCTGACGCTGTAATGGCGGATACAGGACATCATGCATTTGGCAAAGCATCTAGAATGGTGGGGCACAGACTGAACTCTCAGATAAACTGTGAACTTGAGTTTGCAATCAAGCATCAGTATTGACTCATCAATTGTAAGAGATATGCAGGATGCTAACAACCGCAGTAACGGCGTGAAGGCCAGACTCTGGGGTGGAAACTCTGTATTTTCTGCTTAATTCTTCTGTAAACCTTAATCTGTTCTAAAAATAGCCCAGTCGTTTTTCAAAAGTGGGTTACAAATTGTGAATATTCTATGATTACAGCTCTGTGGAGGCAGGTGCGCTGAAAACATGCTAGAGCAATATGCAAGTATGATGATATACTAGTGTTAGGGTTGTAGAAATATGCATGACTCTGTCTTTTCTTGTTGATATTTAGTAATATGGTCGTGTTACAGCTAATATTTTAAAATATCTATAGCTACCAAATGTTTACCTTGTGCTCATCTTTTCTCGTGACTATCCATTGAATGATTTCTAACAGAAACAATTATTTACTTGTTCCTAATTGACTCAAACTATCTTCTACCCTCCCAAAAACCATTGATATATAATGACTTATATTTATCCCCACCAACTTGTCTTGGATAATACACATAAAACACTGGACAAAAAAGACACCATCCTTTTTTCTTCTGATTTAGAGTGTCATTCTTAAAAAAGTGACGACAGTATTTAAGAGTGAGTTTTGTAGAACTGATGAGCAGGCAAATCAACTTCTCCTTTTCTTGCTCTTTCTTATTAACTGTATGGAGTACTTTCTATCCCCGTGTTCCTCAAACTGCAAGATTTTTAATGGTTATTCTTCTGGAAAGAAAATTAAAATTTAAAAACAAGTTTAGAAACACCAATTTTCTTGTTGGAGAGTGACAGTTTATATTAATATGTAATGGCTCCATGGGGCTTTGTTTATCCTAATATTTCCCCTCAAAACCTAGTTGAATTTGAGTCTCTTTTCCACAAATGGTGTTGTGGTATCTTTTTCTTCAGAAACAGAGTTTGAGAAAGATTTAGAACTAAATGTTGCAAGGATTTGAATTCTCTGTAGCAATTCCTTGCCAAAGTCGTGAGTCCATTACCCAGAAAAGAGTATGGATCTCACTTGGTGAGAACTAGGGAAGGCCTCATTCTACACATGGGCAAGCCACTTGCTGGCACCATATTTGTTTCATGTGGTAATGTGGCGAGGTCGGTAGGAAGTTGTGTCCACATCCAGTTGGTCACCCAGGCTTGGCAACATTAATCCTACAAAAACAGATGCGACCCAACTACAGGTAAAGAGTCTCCAGCTCACTGTTGGCATTTTATATTGCTAGCGAGGCAGTGTGTCAGGATTTATTGAGAACTCTGCTAATATTTGTCAAGCCAGGTGATATGAAAGCGATTTCTTGTGTGGCACCTTGATCCCAGGGCACCCCACTTGGAAGAGCAGGAGTTCAAGCAACCCATGTGAAATAAGTAAACATGCTTTGACATAAACAAGAAGAATTGCAAAATCAGTGCCAAAAGTCTTTGTTATAACTGCGTAAGGGAAATCTCATCAACATCCCGTCGTGGCAGATGAAGGAACGGGGAGGAGGGAACTCAATGGATGTATTGTACGTCACAGGCTGGCTAGTGGCAGAACTGGGGCCTGACGTCTGGGTCCCTAGGTGAGCGGTCAGAAATACTTCCTAATTTCATGAAGTCGTAGCCCAGTCTTCAGCATTGGCTCATTTTAAAAATCAGTTGGTTGAGAATCAATTCCCATAACTCTCCACTCTACTGATAGTATTTTTTGATAATATGAATATGTTCTAAGTGTCTCAAACAGTTGAATTTGTGGAAAATTTAAGTAACCTGAAGCTTTTGAAGACTCGTAGCTCTTCATGTTTCCAATTCCCAGGACCCTTTATCTATCCTAGTGATGCCATGTGACCCAGGACCTGAACCTGTTTATCTTAGGGTCTCATCCAATTAAAGGCAAAAGAGCATGACGGTTAAGAGCCAGACTACCTGTGTTATTGCATTTGGGGCAAGTCCTTACCTCTGTTTGCCTGAGTTTCAACATCTGTAAAATGGGAAGAAAAACAACTTAGATGACCAGGCTAGCAAGATTGCATGAGGTGAATTGACAACGCTTAGTATTGGCACAAGTTAGAGGCTTGATAAATGCCAGCAATTAAAATGATCGCATACTTTTTTCAACGTGGGCAAGTGTTTCCCGAACTTTTGATGGTTTTTATTTGCTTTTCCTTGGCACCTCTAAATCTGTATTTTCTCCTTTAAAGATACTTATTATCTTTAATTAAAATAATCTTTTTCCATTTCTGCCCATCCCATTTGATTTTGTGATTTTTGTGTCGGGATCATACCTTATTCTCCTTCGTATGACCAGAACCTACCATACTGTCTGACATGTGGTGTCAGACAATTACTTTCCTTCAATCTCTACTGATGACTTGAGTGGTGCCTGTGGTGTTTCACCTCCCACCATAACCTCCAATATTCATACATGCCTACAACTCATATAGGGCACACAGTTAATAGCACATGGAAATAACCTTGGGAAAGCATGCTAGAAGTGTTCAGGTAGATCTCCCTCCCGCTCCCCTGCCTCAAATTCTAACATCATTGAAAGAAAAAGTGGTTTATCTGTCTTTTCCGCAGAATGACGTGTGATATTTGCTCTTCTGATCCTTGATCAAGGAACATCTTTCCATTTCTTTCAGCAGTGTTTTATAGTTTCAGATTGTCAGTGGGGCTCTTTTCATAATTTCTTTCTAAGGCTTCATTGGTGTATAGAAATGCAATAGGTTTCTGTACATCGATTGTGTATCCCGTGACTTTGCTGGATTCGTTTATCAGTTCTAGCAGTTATTGGGTGGAGTTTTTGAGTTTTCTATAGATAGTATCATGTCATCTGCAAATAGTGAAAGTTTTCCTTCTTCCTTATAGATTTGGATGCCTTTTATTTCTTGTTGTTGTCTGATTGCTAGGGTAGGGCTTGCACTACTATGTTGAATAAAAGTGATGAGAGTGGACAGCCCTGTCATGTTCCTGACCTTAGGGGTAAAGCTCACAGTTGATCCCCACTGAGGATGCTATTAGCTCTGGGCTTTTCATGGGCCTTTTTTTTACATGGACTCATAGTCCCCCTAAACCTACTTTGTTGAGGACTTTTATCATGAATGAATGTTGTACTTTCTCAAATGCTTTTTCTGTACATATAGAAATGATCATATGGTTCTTCTCATTTCTCCTATCGATGTAATGCATCTTGTTGGTTGATTTGCAAATATTGAACTACCCTTGCAACCCAGGGATAAATCCTACTGATTGCCATGAATGACTTTTTTTAACATATTGTCGAATCTCATTTGCTAGTATTTTGTTACAGAATTTTGCATCTATGTTCATCAGGGAAATGGCCTGTAGTTCTCATTTTTGGTGGTGTCTACATCTGACTTTGGTATCAGGGTAATGCTGGTCTCATAGAATAAATTTGGAAGTTTTCCTTCCTTTTGTATTTTTGGGAAGAGTTTGAGAAGAATAGGTATTAACTCTTCTTTAAATATGTGGTAGAATTGCCCTGTGAAGCCATCTGGCCCTGGACTTCTATTTTTTTTGTTTGCTTGTTTGTTTTCTGTTTCTGTTTTTTTGCTTTGTTTTGATATTTTTGATTACCGATTCAGTGGCTTTGCTGGTTATCAGTCTGTTTAGGTGTTCCATTTCTTCCTGTTTCGGTTTTGGTAGTTTGTATGTTTCTAGAAATTTATCTGTTTCTTCCACGTTGTCCAATTTGTTGGCATATAATTTCATAATGTTCTCTTATAACTGTATTTCTATCGTGTTGGTTATTTTTTCTCATCTTTCATTCATGATTTTATTTATTTGAGACCTTTCTTTTTTTTTTTTTCTTGATAAGTCTAACTAGGGGTTTATGAATTTTATTGATTTTTTTTAAAAGAACCAGTTTATTTCGTTTCATTGATCAGTTCTATTATATTATTTTGCTTAGTTTCTATATCATTTATTTCTGTTCTAACCTTATTATTTCCCTCCTGCTAGTTGAATGTTTGGTTTGTTGTTCTTTTTCTAGCTCCTTTAAGAGTAAGATTTGGTTGTTTGAGATTTTTCGTCTTGCACTAAGACTGTATTGCTATGTACTTCCCTCTTCAAATCATATTTGCTGCATCTCAAAGGTTTTGGACTGTTGTGTTTTCATTTTTATTTGTTTCCATGTACTTATATGTTTCTTCTTTGATATCCTGGTTAACCCACTCATTGTTTAGTAACACGTTGGATAACCTCCATGTATTTGTATTCTTTCTGTTTTCTTGTGGTTGACTTCTAGTTTTATAGCGTTGTGATCAGATGCATGAGATGACTTTGATCTTCTCGAATTGATTGATTCCTTTTCTGTGGCCTAATATGTGCTCTATTCTGGAGAATGTTCCACATGTACTTGAAAATAATGTATATTTTGCTTCTTTAGGATGGAATGTTCTGAATGTATCTCTTAAATCCAATTGGTTCAGTATGTCATTCAAAGCCTTGTTTCCTTGTTGATTTTCTGTATAGATGATCTATGCATTGATGTAAGTAGGTGTTAAAATTCCCTACTATTATTGTATTGTTATCAGTTTCTATATGTTTGTTATTAATGATTTTATGTATTTGGGTGCTGGCTTTCTTTTGATGTCCCTTAACATGATAGATGGTTCTCCATCCCCTCACTTTCAATCTGCAGGTGTCTTTAGATCTAAAATGAGTGTCTTGAAGGCAGCATATAGATGGGTTCTTTTTTTAATCAGTTCTGTCACCCTATGTCTTTTGATTGGCATAGGTAGTCTATCCCAAAATAACTATTGATAAATATGTGCTTATTGTCATTATTTGTGTTGTGTTTGTTTTTTTTTTTTCTGAAGATTTTCTCTGATCGTTTCTTGTCCATCATTCATGGTTTGCTGATTTTGTTTAGTGATATATTTGGATTTCTTTTTCTTTCTTATTTGCATATTTATTGCAGATATTTTCAGTTTATTTTCTCAGAGAGAGAGGAGAGAGCAGGTGAGGGGCAGAGAGAGAGGGAGTGAGAGAACAGAGGAGGGAGGTGTGGAGAGAGAGAGTCCACACTCTGAGCCATGAGCTATGAACCATGAGAACATGACCTAAGCTGAAATCGAGATTTGGGCACTTAACCCTCTGAGCCACCCAGGTGCCCCAAGTGATCTTTTATATATGGTTGCCATTAGGTTTGTGTATAACCTCTTCTGCAGATATTTAGTCTATATTAAGTCGAATGGCATTCACGTTCGAGCCCATTCTTTACTCCCTCCTCCCCACATTTTATGAATATGTTGTCATATTTTACATGCTTTTATTATGTGAATTTCTTGACAAATTTTGTTACAGAAATTGTCATTTTTCTTTCTGTTGTGGTTCCTACCTTTATACTGTTATTTTTGGTCTCTCCTCTCCACTCAGACAGTCCTCTGATATTTCCTACAGGGGTGGCTTAGTAGTCATGAGCTCCTTTAGTTTTTATTTGTCCAAGAAACTCTTTATCCCTCCTTCTATTCTGAATGTTAGCCTCGCTGGATGCCGTATCCTTGGCTGCAGATTTTTCCCATTCAGCACTTTGAATAGGTCATGGCATTGCCTTCTGACCTGCAAAGTTTCTGTTGAAAACTACCCTGCTAGCCTTTTGGGTTTTCCATTGTAAGTTACTGTCCTGTTTTGTGTTGCTGCTTTTAAAATTTTTTCTTTGTCACTCTATTTTGATGATTTAATTAGAGTATTTCTTGGTATGAGTCAGCTTTTGTTGATTTTGATGGGACTTCTCTGTGCTTCCTGAATCTGGATATGTGTTTCCTTCCCCCAGATTGGGGAAGTTTTCAGCTATTATTTCTTCAAATAAAGTCTCTGCCCTTTTTACTCCTTCTGAGACTTCTGTATACAAATATTATTATGTTGATGGAGTCACTGTGTTCCCTAAGTCTCTTCCCTGTTTGTGAAATTCGTCTCTATTCTCTTTTGTTCAGCCTGATAACTTTCCATTACTCTGCCTTCTAGATCACTACTTTTTTCCTTTTCTTCTTCCAGCCTGATGTTCATTCCATCAAGCATTTTCTCATTTTGTTTATTCAGCCCTTTATCTCTGCTGTGTTCTTACTTGTGTCTGTGTTAATGGACTCATTTCTGTCTTCCACTCCTCTCTCAAAATCAGTGAGCATCCTTACGAGCATTGCTATAAATTCTCTATCAGGCATAGTATTTATAATCATTTCACTTAGACCTCTGGCTGTGGCCTTGTTCCTTTCTTTCATCTGGATACATTTCTCTGTCTTCTCATTTTGTCTGCCTCTCTGTGTCTGTTTCTGTGTGTTAAGTAAATCAACTATGTCTTCTGTTCTTGAAAGCCGTGACTTAGGAAGAAAAAGTCCTGGAGTGCCCTGCAGTGCGGTGGCCCCTGTTCACCAGAACTGGGCACTTCAGGAGAGTGTCCTATGTGTGTTGCTTATGCTCTGCTGTTGTATCTGAGCCACTTTTCCTTTCTGTGCAGTCATCTGCACTGATTCTCTGCCTGCTGTGGACTGTGCTTACTCTCTGTGATGTTAGCCAGACCCAGACAGGATGGTTCTGAGGAGACATGCCTGCAGGGGATTTGGATGCTGGGCAGTGGTGTTAGCAAAATTTGCACGGGGCCACTACTCCTATGCTGGGTCACCGAAGTGCTGTGAAGGCTGGGACCTTCACGCCTGGGGTGTGAGGCTAGGCACAGCATCCCGCAGTAGCTCGGTAGGCTGGGCCTGGTGCATGAAGGCAGCTGGGGGCACAGAACCCGGCCATGATGTGGTGTCTGGGCACAGCGTGCTTCAACAGCTGTGCACCCACTGGCTGGGCATTGGCTTTCACAAAATTTGAACTGAGTCCAGAGTTGAGCCCGGCATGCTTGGAGTCGGCTAGTCCACAGGAGAACTCATGGGCATGGCTAACTGCTCACTGGTTAGGTAACAAGTGTCTGTGTAGCCCCACCTCCCGCAGATGGCCCCGTGTTTACGCCAGGGGGCAGGGGAGGAAAATGGCACCTGCCAACTCCCACATTTTTGGAGACGTCCCTCAGTGCTCTCTGAAATCAGTATGAACAGAACCCCTTGGCATTGTGTAAACTGCCATTGCTATGTTGCCTCTCCATACAGGCTGCTCTCTCTTTAAGGGCGGCAACCTGGCTATCACTTGCCCTCCTGGCCAGCCCAGTGCTGTCAGCTGATTTAAAGCTCTAGACTCCAAGGGGCGCCCAGGGGGCTCAGTCGGTTAAGCTTCCGACTTCAGCTTGGGTCATGATATCAGGGCTTGTGGGTGTGAACCCCACGTCGGGCTCTGCACTGATAATTCAGAGCCTGCTTCGGATTCTGTGTCTCCCTGTCTCTGTGCCCCTCCCCCACCCGCACTCTGTGTCTCTCTCTCAAAATAAATAAACACAATAAAAATTAAAGTTCTAGGCTCCAAGTCCCACTGTTTTCACAAACTCATGGAATTCACCCCCTCTGGTTGTTAAAGTCTTGCCCTCATGAGCTCCCTGG
The DNA here is from genome assembly GCF_046562875.1 of Panthera onca. Lineage (NCBI taxonomy): Eukaryota > Metazoa > Chordata > Mammalia > Carnivora > Felidae > Panthera > Panthera onca. The sequence goes on from NC_138342.1 coordinate 200,753,783, forward strand.
TGCAAGGGCCCATTTCCCTGCCCTCTCTGTGCACACAGCTCCCGCGTGCCGGCAGCCGCTCTAGGCCTTTCCGACTTTCCAGACCATTCAGATGCAGCCTCTTCTCCATATTTCATTGTGGGATTTGTTCTGACAGTGTCTGGATTGCCCCTTGGTTTATTGACTTGGATGTGGACGATATCTTGAGAATGTGGGATGGGGTGAGCTCAGGGTCCTCGTACTCTGCCATCTTCCTGACCTCCCTAAATGTGTATATTCTTAATGAAGCACACACCACGTAATAAAAGCAACAAACGTATACAGGGGCAATGATGCCCGGAAAACACTTACAGAAAATGGAGAATGAGTACTATAATTAGGCTGGGGAATATTTTGAAGAGGTAAAATTGAAAATCCCAACCGACCCAGATTGTGAGTGACTTGGGGTTCCAGGGGAAGGAGTTTAATGGTACTCAGTAGAAAACATGAAGTTACTGGAGAGGCTTGGGCAGGAAATTGATAGAAGTCTAACATTTAGAACTTAGAAACTTGGGTATAGAGTAGATTAGAGATGTGCCACTAAGCTGAAGGAGACAGAAGTGTTGGGTGACCGAAACACTAATTAATTAAAACTTGACCATCATCAATGACCAAGAAATGGAGAACGTGAGATAAAAGTTCAAAAGCTGACAGTAGCATCTATGGATAATATCCGCTAAATGGATTTGGATGATGTGAGAGTAAGAATGAAACCCAAGAAATGTTTAGAATCCCACTGGGCAAACCAGGAGGGGGGATAGTGCCAAGTGTGTTACTTCTGACCCCTGTGGCATCTGCAGGCAATACCTGAAAGGTGGTCGTCGTTAGAATGGAGGGAACAGGAAACTAGCTCTGAGGTTTGGGCGCTCCTGGCCTGTCTTTGCAGCCCATATCCCGAGGCGGAAGTTGACCCAGAAAAGAGAGTGAGTTTGAGAAAAATATTTCACAGTCTATTTTAGAGTCCTAGCTATTTCAAATTTGATAAGTATAAGCCTAAACCCATTTGGGAAAGTAACCAGAATGAAAGTATCCTAAAATATTGTAGATTAAATGATGGAAGGTAAAACCTTTTTTCCCCCTAAGATCTCAAGGATTCAGGAAAGAGCAAGGTTATTTTTCCCTGTGAGTCTTCATAAGCCACATTCTCAATGACTTAATCATTCATATTTACTGTATACTTGTAGTCTGTCATCTCACCTTTTCTTAAGTCTCTTTTAACACCCTGAGCTAGTGTAATGTTAGAAAAACATGTAAAGTTTGCTAAATATCATGTTAACTCATTTCGCAAGGCTAATGAAATTGAGATTTCAGTGGTAGAAAAGTTGGGAGGGAGATATTTGCTAATATTTTTTCACATAATTTCAAACATGAGTTGTTTGGAGGCTGATTAAATATGTAATTCCATCGCGAGTGAAATGAATTTTCCATAGGCGCACTCCAAAAACATTACTGCTGATCCCTGGGCTTAGCAAAACAGATTTCCAAGTCCATTTAGTCTAAAAGTATCTCAAAAGATATATTTTACACTCACATATGCATACTACCTTCCAGAAATATTGCATGTGAAAGCTTAACACAGTATTTAATGTCTGGTGACTTAGGTTTCTGACATACCTGGAGTGCAGAAACACTGCTAAATAATTCAAATTGCATGCTAATTCACAGAAAATCCATTTTTAGCTTCTTCCAAAGAATACAGTAAGCTAAAGGTCATTGTATAACATTTCTTAAAGGGAAAAAAAATGCCAAACATTTTTTTTGCTATCTGCCACTATTCAACATAAATTTTTAGATTCAAATATTACTTAAAAATAACGAGGAACTTTGGTAACTGATAGAGGTGCCTCTGAAAATCCTTTCTACACCCTTGCCAGCTAAGGAACCTGAAGCAGGTCACTTGTCTGATTCTCTAATGTCTTATCTGTCAAATCACTTCCCTAAACGACTTGGAAAATTAACTGGTAGGATCAATGTCATGTTCCAATCCACAGGCTGACATCAGGCAGGGGTTGCTATTGGCTATTGCTTTGTCTTCATTCTTGACCTTCAGAGAAGACCTGGAACCTAGAGAGGCTGTAACATGTGTGGTGGATGTGGTGGAATCAGAAACTGAACTCAGAACAGAGGGATTAGACAAGTATAGGGACTCTGAGCAAATTAAGGAGCGAAGTATAAGGAAAAGGCAAAGCAAATGGGGCCATCTCTAATTAAAGGTGACAAGAGAGCCATCAGATTATTGTACCTATTGACTATGTAACAAGCTTTCAGTCCTTTTCATTTAAGATACTTGTTACCTAGTAAAAATATTTCTCAGCAGGATTGGAAATAAGAGGCAATCAACAGCTATGTTTACATTCAGTAATATAATTCAAATGAAAACCCATGACTATAGAGCATGGTATCTATCTATGAGTACCAATGTTAGAAGCAAATTGGTCCGTCAAGGTGAGTTAGTGTACTTAAGGCTTTACTCACAAAGAGAATAATGAGAAAATAAGTATTCTAAATCCTGTGTGATATGTCAATACAATGCAAAAGCCCTGTTCTCGCTGGGATCATAGACAACTCTGTTGGGTAGATGTTGCCTTGAAAGTAAGCATTGGCCTGTGGATTCAAGCCCAAGTATCTCTTCTTTCCAATTTTTCCATACCTTTGCTGAAGGATCAATACTTTGTGTAAACACAATCTGATTAAATCCTCAAGAAAGGCTGAAAACAATGCAAATCAGTACAAACCTTGAGATGCTCATAAAGTAATATAGAATAATGGTCCAAGGAAAAGCCAAGGCCGCAAAATCTTCAGTGGACTCTGAAAGCTGATTTTTTAATCAGAGTAAACTAAAAACTTCTTAGATCACATCCAGTGATTCTGGAATATTAATGTCTTAACCGCACACTAGATGATAATATCATTAAAAATAACAATGATAGCAATACACACTCTCTAAACAATATTGTCCTCCAGAAATTGGACATATTTTCTTAACCTAATCTTTCTTTTATTTATCTTTTTTTTTTAAATTTTTTTAAACGTTTATTTATTTTTGAGACAGAGAGAGACACAGCGTGAGCAGGGGAGGGGCAGAGAGAGAGGGAGACACAGAATCGGAAGCAGGCTCCAGGCTCTGAGCCATCAGCCCAGAGCCCAATGCGGGGCTCGAACTCACGGACCGCGAGATCGTGACCTGAGCCGAAGTCGGCCGCTTAACCGACTGAGCCACCCAGGAGACCCTAATCTTTCTTTTAAAGCATTTATTATATCATTTAGCAATAGCATTCATAAAGGTGTAAGTACCATATACTTTGTTTAAACAAAACTGATGCATTCATGTTGTCTCTAAATCTAATATATTTTGAAGTATAGTAGGGCCCAAAGTATAAGAAAATCATGATTTTGAATGCACATTTAAAAATTTTCTGTTCCTTTATTTTCATTGATCTTTGACTACCAAGTCTAGTTGAGATAACCCACTCCTGGTATGTAAGACACATATTTAATTTCCAAAAATACAAAGCTTGACAATGGATTCTATTGGTGAGATTGTGGAAGGACTGGCTTTCACAGTGTTAAGAATGATAAATTCTATACCCTCTATAAAAGGGAATTTGGCTATACTTAGTAAAATTACATAGTCATTATGGTCTGATACCACAAGCTAACTTCTAGGAATCTATTCCAAAACATATACTGGTGAAAGAAACAGTGACATGTACCCAGGCTTTCATTCCAACACAATTTGTGAGAGCAAGATATAAACAAACAACCTTAATGTCCCCTAAATATCCACCCGGGGAGCCAGTAGCACACCCACAATGAAGTATGGTAAAAGGACTGCTCTTTACAGAATGCAGCTGTAAAAGGAAAGGTGAAGTATCTCTATATATTCTTCTGTAACAGTCCAGATTGATTACGAGCAAAAAGCAAAATGGGAAAAGAAACAACAACAGCAAAAAAAACCTTAGGCATTTATTGAATTGGTGGCTTAACCATACCGAAAAGAATCATGTCAAATGAGTGGTAAATACAGCAGTTAGATTTGCTGATGTGGTAGGCCACATCCCTGCAAATAAAGAAGACCTGAAAGAAACTTGCAACTCTTGAAAATATGAATAATAATTTTAAATTGATATTGAGACATTTATTTTGACATAAAACAAGCCATTATGTTAATCTTTTGAAATTCCAAGTTTCTTGGTTCTTGGTATAAACAGAACTATAAAATTAAAAAAAAAAAAAGTAATACTCAGTAATCCTACATTTGAATTGGAAGTGTAAGGATGAACTCAGGATATACTTCCTTTAAAAAATGTATTTTTATAGCTCCACTGAAAAGGCCTAGGAACAATAACCTATTAACAGTGAGTACTCCTGGCCCCCAGATTATTGTTTCTAAATGCCATTTCCTATGTAAAGGGGTCACGGCACCTTGAAAATGACCAAATCCAGGGCTTTGGCAAAAACAAAAACAAAAACAAAAACAAAAACAAAAACAAAAACGAACCGGATTATTCAAGAACGTTGGCATTTAGCAAAGCACAGTGATCCTGGGTGCCTGAGGGCTAATGTACAGGGAGCTTGAGGAGCTCCTTTTGCCCCCAAATAAAGCAACTTGAGCATCTAAAATGACAGAGGCAGTGAAATGAAGCACATCTAACACATCAACATCTTAGATTCATAATGATACCAAAGAAAACCAAATTAACAGTCTAGTAAACAAATGAATTCTATTGGTCATCTTTGGAAGATCCTAGAGAACTAATTATTCTAAAAACCGCAGTGCATAATGAAAATAATATGCTTCTTTGGGGGTGCCTAGGGGGCTCAGTCACTTGAACATCCAGCTCTTGATTTCAGCTCTGGTCATGATACCAGGTCATGGGATGGATCCCCATGGCAGGCTCCACACTGTGCATGGAGCGTGCTTAAGATTCTCTCTTTCTCTCTGCCCTTCTCCCCTACCTCAGGCGTGCTCGCTCGCTCTCGCTCTCTCTCTCAAATTAAAAAAAAAAAAAATGCTTCCATGTGTGTGCATTCTATTTTTAAGGATAATCAAGTTATTCTTTCCCCTTGAATTTTGGCTGTTCTGACTGTTGAATGCTCCTATCTCATTAGAGTTAAATTGCAAATTTGGGGGATTTTGGAGAATTTTTGTTTCCATTTTGTGGTTGATTTTCAATATAAATACAAAATATTAATGCAGGCTTAAATTTTCAACAGATAGGTAAGCAGAAATTATATTTCATAAAAATTAGAAAGGAACCTATTAAAAAATAAAATGTAATTATTTTAAAAGTAATGTTATTTCAGGGCACCTCGGTGGCTTAGTCGCTTGAGTGACTTTGGCTCAGGTCATGAGCTCCAGGTTTGTGAGTTCAAGCCCCACATCAGGCTCACTGATGTCAGTGCAGAGCCTGCTTTGGATCCTCTGTCCGCCTCTCTCTGCCCCTTCCCCACTTGCGCTCTCTCAAAAATAAATAAACATTAAACAAAGTAGTTATTTCAAGCATTTATTTATGTAATATATAGGTTTCACTATATTGTATAATTTTCAAAGTTGTCCTGCATGGAAGGCTATGCTTTTATTTTTTTATTTTATTTTATTTTTTAACATTTATTTATTTTTGAGACAGAGAGAGACAGTATGAATGGGGGAGGGTCAGAGAGAGAGGGAGACACAGAATCTGAAACAGGCTCCAGGCTCTGAGCTGTCAGCACAGAGCCTGATGCAGGGCTTGAACTCATAGACTGTGAGATCATGACCTGAGCCGAAGTCAGACACTTAACCGACTGATCCACCCAGGCGCCCCAGGATATGCTTTTAAAGTTGTATCTTCTGATCTAGCCCTGTGAGGAAGAAAATGATAAAGAACCAAGTGGTATATAAGCTGGTAAGAGAATAAAGACCAATATTCAAATGCATATAAATTGTAATGGATTAATCCCTCTTGGAAAAGCAGGCTTTTACAGTAAAAATATGATTGTTTAAAAATATGCCAGTGGGGAGTTGGGGGACAATTTGTGTAAATCAGGATAATTTCTGAGATAGTAGGTGTGACCAATTAATTGTTTTCTGGTGAATCCTTGTTCTTTCTATCTGTTGTTTCAGCTCAAAAGTCCTGACAAATGTCATTAAGATAGATTAACGATAGATTGAGTTTATTACATAGATTATAATTACCTAATCTTTTTCATCTAATATAATATCTATTACATCCCAAGAGTTATGTCCTTAAATATCCCTCAAGTTTAAATTTCTGTAAAGTGGCAGATTATTCACCTACACATTTCATGCATGCAAACTGACAAACCTGTCCTCTAGAAGTGTGTAATTAAGGGGGATTATATAAGTATAAATATTTAATTATTAAACCCAGAAAAATTACAACACACCTTTGTTAAAATGACAAAGTATAACACCATTGCTGATTTCATTGTGTCTTTAGTTTTTCATCTGTGAATGCTTTGTAAAGATATAGAGGACTTTTCTCTTTTGAACCTGTGGTATATTAACTAGGGCATCATTTTAATTCTGGCCAGATAATCACCTGTAGTCGTTTTCTTTCCTTAACGTCGGCCTTCTAGACTTACTACTTGTTTTAGAAAACTGAAAAATTTCCCAAGAATACAGTTTTCATGAATGAGCTCAAGCCATGTTCTTCAAAAAGGGGGACATTAGGGGGCGCCTGGGTGGCTCAGTCGCTTGAGCATCCGACTTCGGCTCAGGTCATAATCTCGAGGTTCGCAAGTTCAAGCCCTGTGTAGGGCTCTGTGCTGACAGCTCAACAGCACCTGGGGCCTGCTTTGATTCTGTGTCTCTCTCTCTCTTTGCTCCTCCCCTGCTCACACTCTGTCTCTCTCTCTCTCTCAAGTATAAATGAAGCATTAAATAAAAATTTAAAATAAAAGGAATGGGAATATTAGCAGAAGACAGCCATGGCATGGTTGATCTGCCCATCAGGGCTCACGTGGATAACTGGGAAAGGGAGCCTTCTTTTATCTCAGCATCCCAAGGAGATGCACCTTGAAGCTCCATGATCAAACACACATGCCTTTCCAAATGAATCAACTCTGAACGTTCTATAATATTTGACTTTGGGTAATGACACTCTGCCTTCCGACACATGACATTTTGGAGCAAGTAATGGTATCCACCAAAGCCTGGCTTCTTGGGATACTATTGAACTTTATAAATGTTGAAAATAGCAAAAAGGGGGGGGGGTGTTTGGGCGGCTCAGTCACTTGAGTATCTGACTCCCCATTTTGGCTCAGGTCATGATCCCAGGGTTGTGGGATCGAGCCCTGAATTCAGCTTTGCACTGAGTGTGGAGCCTGCTTGAGTTTCTCTCCCTCTCCCCTCTGCCCCTCTCCCCTACTCACCCATTCTCTCTCTCTTCCTAAAATAAAAATAGCAATAAGAAAAAGAAGAAATAAAATAGGAAAAAGGAATGAAGTACTGATACATGTCAGGGCATGGAAATACCTTGAAAACATTTTGTGAATTGGAAGAAGCCAGTTACAAATGTCACATATGGTATGGTTCTATTTATATGATATGTATGGAACTGGCAGATCCATAGAGAAAGTAGGCCATGGTTGGCAGGGCCTGGTGGGGGAAGGAAGCAGAGACTGACGCTAACGGGGACAGGGTTTCTTAGTGGGGTGACGAAAGTTTCTGACAAGAGGTGGTGGCAATGGCTGTAAAACTCTGCAGGCACTAAGAAGTGCCACGTCGTACATTTTAAGAGGCTGGGTCTGATGGTATGGGAATTGTATCTCAATAAAACCGTTATCAGCAAGTAGCTAACAGTGGAGCTGAATCTGACAGACCGGACCGTTACTCACAGAGCTACTGCAGGGCACCCACCTTAAAGACATCAGGGACACGGTGATAGTAAATCTCCACCTACTGCTGAAGGAGATTCCTGAAGGGCATTGGTGACAGACAACATGGACTGAGTTAGAGGCACGGGAGTAGTCAGTTTTAGAGCAACGACTCTGTCTTCCAGCGAGAGTACGTTATAAGTTCGTTTGGCACCTCGTAGAGGCAGAGCACAGAGGATTTTCAGGGAAGTGACTTCACTTCATGGAATTCTGTGTGGTGGGCACATGACATTATACATTTGCCCAAACCCACAGGACGTAAACCACCAAGAGGGAACCCTAAGTTTATACACCAGTAAGTTATTGACTCTGGGTGATTGTGATGTGGTCATGTGGGTTCACCCTCGGGCGGGGGATGTGGATAGTGGCAGGGGTGGGGGGGGAGGGCTGTGCCTGTGTGGGGCGAGGAGACTCTATGGGAAAGCTCTGTCCCTTCCTCTCAGTTTTTCTGTGAACCTAAAACTACTCTTAAAAAAATCAAGTCTTTACCAACAAAATAAACGGGGGACCCAGAAAATAAATTGCAGGCCTGTATGTCAGAAAGGGAAAGGTGTCATCTGATGTCTGCCTGAAAAGAAGGACGACAGGGCCATCTCAGCATTCGTGTAGCATGAGGTAAAATAGCTGATGTTTATGCAAGCTTTATATTTCCCAAACGCTTTTCTATTTTATCATGTCCTCCTTTTAATTTCCTGAGGTACGCGGGGCAGGTGATGTTTGGCTTATTACGCACCTGAGAGGATAGAGCTGAGGAAGGCCTCGCGGGTGGCTGTGGATAGAGACAAGTCTACACTTGTCTTCCGAGTCTTCTGACTCTAACACCACTGCCCTCTCCAGTCCAGGAGACAACAGCTACTGATTCTGACTCTTACAGCTTATGAGATGACCTCAAAAATTCCACAGCACAACTGGCTCAGTTATTTTTGTTGTTTTCATTAACGGATTGTCACATGGCCTCTAAGGAGGTAATCTATCAGGGCGCCTAAAAATGGCAAATCAGTTGTAGCGACACTGATTATGTGACTTTGAGTTTGGACCCAGATCCTGCAGAGACGCGTCTCATCACCAGGTTGTCTATGGGTACATGTCGCCCATGCGACATTGGGATGATTCAGCCAGGTTTTATCCAGTAGTTCCATAGTTAACATTAAAAAAAAAGAGAGAGAGAATGTCAGTCTCATGCATTCATCGATGTAAGTTGACCAGAGACCAACAGAGAGGGGACGGGTGGCTGTTAACAGGATCTCACGTCTTGAGGTCAGAGGACATTGGTTTGACTCTGGATCTCCCATGTCGTATGTATTACTTCCTTCCTTGCTTCAGCCTGTTTCTGTGCATTGGGATCAATGAGCCTCACTCGGTGGCTTGTGAAAAGGAGATAGGATAACACGGCACTGAATCCAAAGTGAATTATCAGTAATGTGTTCACTCGAATCTGCATGATACACATTCCAAGCAGACCATGTCAGCCAGCAGCAGGGGCATCAACCTTACTAGAAGTGTAGAACCTCCAGGTGGGCTTTAACTTGTATTTTCGATCTGCACCTGAAGGTTTTCTGTGGCAGTAATTACTCTGAAAAAATGTATAATGTCCCTCAATTAGGATCACCGAATATTTCGTGGGACTTACGCTAAAAATATTTTTGTTTCTTTAGGATTCCAATATAATTGGATATCCTGTTTTGTTTTTCCGTGTTTGATTTTGCCGTGTCGGGCAACTCTGACACAGAGAGCTTTTACTTACGTAATTTTATGTAATTTTTCGGACATGAAGACTGAGAAATTCTTTTTTTTTTTTTCTCAACGTTTTTTATTTATTTTTGGGACAGAGAGAGACAGAGCATGAACAGGGGAGGGGCAGAGAGAGAGGGAGACACAGAATCGGAAACAGGCTCCAGGCTCCGAGCCATCAGCCCAGAGCCTGACGCGGGGCTCGAACTCACGGACCGCGAGATCGTGACCTGGCTGAAGTTGGACGCCCAACCGACTGCGCCACCCAGGCGCCCCTAGAAATTCTTAAACATTTATTCATTCGTTAAAAATAACACAGGGCACTTGGGTGGCTCAGTCAGTTAAACATCCAACTCTTGGTTTCGGATCAGGTCATGATCTCATGGTTTGTGAGTTCGAGCCCCACGTCGGACTCTGCTCTAGCAGTGTGGAGCCTGCTTGGGATTCTCTCTCTCCCTCTGTCTGCTCCTCCCTCCCCTGTGCTGTCTCTGTTTCTCTCAAAATAAGAAAAAAAATAAACTTAAAAAGTGTTTAAAAAATAATAGTGATCCATTGGATGCTAATATTAATAACCTATTTTTTTATGAAATAACACATTGTTCTCTACTTGGCAAAAAGAAAAAAACAAAGAAATAACACCTTGATAAGAAAAACAGCTATTTTTTCCAAAGCAAAAGCAATTTAGTAATAGGTGTGGCACCGACTTATATGTGGACAAGGTTCTTACTGCCTGGTTTCATAGAAGGCTGATTACTCTTGGAGGCTTTGCCTTTGAGCTCTTGTAGTATTATACACAATACGGCTTTTGGTAGAAAGTCTATTGTACCCTCATGAGAGAACGAGAAAGGGGCAGACAGCATCTTAATATTGTTATGATAGCAGTTTTTTGTGTCAGAGACTCCAGAAAGCACCCCAGGGACTCTCTGGGGCCACCTAGGCCGCACTTTTAGAGTCATTCTTCTCTGGCTTTAATTTGTTTTCATGATAGAGAATTCTTTATCTTCTGATCAACTTTCACATCATCTCTTTAAAATATGCCTTCTCACATCTGATCCCACAAAGATAATGATGTTGCAGAAATCATCATTCATTAACAAGTTCCCACGAAGACCCAACAGAAGAACAAAATGTTCTCTGGGGTATTCTCTGTGACTTGTTGGACACAAGTTAATTGCCTGTCCCAAACATGCACAGTTCATGACATTTTTGTTCTACACCGTTTCTTAGTACACTTCTTAAAAGGTTGGCTATTTCAATGTGTATGTCTGTGTTTATCTCTCTCATCTGAGAATACGGTAATATTCTCCTTTTATGTAGCATGCTTACATCGTGGTGGGTATGGCCATAGTCCCTACATGTTCCTCACATTGTACTTACCTCCTGGAATAGATGAGACCTTTGGAATGCCTATCTCTGCCTTCCTTCATTTCACCTTTTCTAGTCTTAAAAAACAACTTTTGTTGTGATTCATGGCTCTCCCTCCAGAAAGGTGGGGATCCAATGGGCTTGGTGAGCTATACGTGTTTGGACTTTGTCTTATAATTGATGATGGAATATAAAATTGGCTACAGGATCCGTGAACAGAGGGAATAAAGCCAAAACAAGGACATTGACCAGTCATACGAAGAAATCATCCTCAAGAGGGTGAAAGTCAGAATCAGGATGCAAAGTGTTAAACTATTGGAGTGTATGTTACCAGGAGTCATGGGGAAAAGTCTGGACTTGGGTACCTGTGCTCCAAAGCATTTACAGGGTCCTATGCCAGGGTCCTAAGTGAGACCACTGGAGACTCAAGAATACTAGAACAACATGGACTGACATGGCCATAGTCACTGCACACTCAGAACGTAACTTCACATTTTAGATTGCTTTCTGTTTTCTGTAGGCTCTGCTTGTGTGAGGGAAAGAGCTCAGAGGGTCCAAAAAGACACAGACTGAGGCAACAAATTAATCTTTACACCTTCCATATCAGCCGTCCAGAAATCATCAGAAAGAATAGCCATGACTGGGTGTGTCCAAAGACGTTAATATGGTAGATTTCACTATCCCCTGGAGACAAATAGTATACTTTATACATTTCTACATTATACTACTACCTGCAAGTATTCCAATTTTATCTGCTGTCCTTGCCTCTATTGCTGCAACATGAGACCCTACTAACTTATTAGGGGGAAAAATGCACCTTTGTACGAGGGACAACTTATCTCTCCAAACACCTGCTGCTACAGATAATCTGTGTTTTGGAAAAGCAGTATCCATTCTTTATATCCTGACACTGATAATTCGCCAACTGTGCAAACAGGATCTGCTGGAAGGGTGGTTAGGGGCTACCGCATGGTCTAATAATAAATTTGGGAAAAAGGCATAACTTGGCAATACGAAATCAAGTAGTAATTTCCAGTCATAGTGTATTGTCTTGGCCAAAATGGCCGGGGAAGACCTATTTAACAAAATGATGGGTGCTTGTTTGTAGTTCATTTCTGATTATAAATGCTAAGCAAAAGAATCCCAATACTGATGTTTCATAAAACTGTAGTATCTGAAATGGCTAAAACAGCTAATTCTGTCTGAGGCAGCATCTAGTAAGAGTTATGTATATGCTTCGGGTACCCAGGTGGCTCGGTCGGTTAAGCGTCTGACTTGGACTCAGGTCATGATCTCATGGTTCGTGAGTTCAAGCCTCACGTCGGGCTCTGTGCTGACAACTTGGAGCCTGGAGCCTGCTTTGGATTTTGTGTCTCCCTCTCTCTCTGCTCCTCCGCTGCTCAGGCTCTGTCTCCCTCTGTCTCAAAAACAAATAAACACCAAAAAAAAAAAAAAAAAGAAGAATTATGTATATGTTTAGGTCGTCAGGTAACTTGTCTTTTTTGGAAGAGCTCTAAAGTAAAGCAAGTTAGATTCCTCTGAGTAACTTCTGGCTTGCATCCAGACACACAAGGGAAGGCAAAGACAAATGTGAGATTCTCCACCTCAGCAGCTCTTGGAAAGACTTTGTGGGCAACAGGAACTGTGTAGATGATATCCACAACTGGCTAGAGGCCACAGGGTAAAAACCAGGATTGTCTAAACTTGACTAAGCTCTGATCAATTCGAGTCATCTTCCAGAAACAGGTCAACTTGTCCTATGTCTCTTTGGGAAAGAGAAGTTGTTCATCACATTATTCTCTAGAGTTATAATGATTTGAGAGCAAATCCAAATTGACCCTTGTAACGTAACCAGTTATTTAGAAAATTTGAAAACAGATTTAAGCAGTGACAGTCATGATAAACCTGCTGTTTGGGGTTTTCTATTGCTTTAGGCTATTTTTGCTGGGTGAGGCTCAGAAACTTTTTTTTTTTATCCCCAAGAGTGAAGGCAAGTTGATGAAATAGACATGATATATGCCTATCAATATTTATGCCAGTTGCTTTCCCAAGAGAACACAAAATGTTTCAATTCTTTTACTGGTTTCCACTTTCTTTTGCATGAATGTATATTCTTGTTTGTATAAAAATTAATGTAAACAGTTTTCAAGCTTTTATTGTGTTATTATTAAGTACTAGGCATTTGCCACTGGGCAAAAATAAGTAAAATGTAATTCCTGTGCTAAGGAGATCATACTGCTCATGACAGGAGTCCATTTAATGCTAAATTATTTTGCAAAAGTATTTCTGACATTAAACAGAAAGTATTATATTAGGTATAAGTTGGTGCTTACAGAATGTTTTAAATTTTTTTAATGTTTATTTCTTTTTGAGAGAGAGAGAGAGAATGGGGGAGGGGCAGAGAGGGAGAGAGAGAATCCCAAGCAGCCTCTGCACTGTCAGCGCAAAGCCTGTTGCGGGGCTCAAACTCACGAACCGTGAGATCATGACCTGAGCCAAAATCAAGAGTCAGATGCTCAGCCACTGAGCCACCCAGGTGCCCATGTTTTCAAAAAATTTTTAATCTTTCCTGTACTCCTCGCATTATCATAGAACATAAGTACACCTGCAAGTATTCTAAATTACAAAGTTGATACTCAAAATCACAGAGTATCTGTGTTATCTTTTAACACCACATCCTTCCCTGTCTCTGTGTCCTTTTCAGCTGCTCTCATTTTGCAAATAATTATCTGATTGTAAAGTACATCCCCAAGACAAAGAACAGCCTAGAACACAGATGCATTCACCGCCTACCTCTCTCTTTGTTGACCAAGACAGAGATCCCGGGTGTTCTCGTGAGTGACAGGAAAGGCAGCGGCCAGAATGGGTGCTGATCCCATAAGGAACATTCCGCTGGTGATGTCCAGTTCATGACAGGACCTGGACTGCAGGAATCACAGCGAAAGCCCAGCCAAATGTCATGGGTGCCTCCAGGAACACGGGTGAAATGTCAGCTGTTGTCCCCTCTTACCTCATCGCTGCCAAAACATGATGACAGGGTGACCCCTGACCTGCTGAAAGACTGTCATCGTTTATTTTGTTTATGCAGCAGTGAATTAAAATGTCTTGTTACACACATATTTGCCGCGATGTACTTGAAACACCATTGTTTGAAGAAGAGTTAATTTTCCTTTACTAAAGCAGCAAAGTGACAATGTTCTGAAGACGCGTCATTAGAAGACTGCTGTGACCTGTAATACGTCCCCGCCGATGGTGAGGGAAAGCTGTCCTGTTGGTCAGGTGCACGAGTGGAGGTGATGGGTGACGTTTCTGTTAGCACGAGGTCAGAGCTGTCTGCTGACCTCACCACATACACTTTCCTCTTTTCTCTCTTCCAGCGCATGAGGCTTTTCTTCGAGGGTCAATTCTGAATTTTGTTTCTTCCTTCCTTCCTGTCTTTATTTTCATTTTTTGTTTTTGTTGCTTACTTTTCTCACCGAATGAGTTTGGAGTCGGTTGAAAATGTTGCCCTTGACCTGTGCTGTTTTGTAGAGAATCTGATGTATTTGAGTTTCAGTTTAATTGGCATCTTGAGTAGAAGACATTCAGGGTCAAATCAAACTAAAAAACAAAAACAAAGAAGCTCACACCTTTCAAGTTGTCCTAAGATACCATCCGCCCTTGTTTTCTGATGACCTGGTTTCCAAATTGGTGACCCTGATTAAGGTTCACTTTGTTGAATACTTAGAACCCATAGGAGCATTAAAAGAGCAGAGTCAGCTTTTAATAATGTGATGTGCGTTATGTATTTTACTCCTTGTTAAATTAGTGACGTATAACAATTTATTGCTGACAGTGAGAAGATCACAACATGTTTTGAGTCACTGTTATTTGCTGGATAATTTTGAAATAAGTGTTCAATGGAATGATGTATAATAATTTAGTCTGGAGGCATTTTCCCTCACACGTCAGATTTGATTTACAAAGCAGTGCATCCTTTTGTATATTGCCTTATGAGATAGGCGTATGTTTCACCAACACAGGATTTTTTTTAGGTGCCATGTATTTCGCTACATTGTAGTTTAAAGGAAAAAACAACTACTCCTAGGCGTTGATGAAATGCATCACCAAGCTGGCAGGTTCACAGATGCATTATCATCAGCGGTGCCCCATCCTAGGTTTTGTGAGCTCTGCTGGTGCCATTTCCAATCACAAACGTCATCCGTTATCTACGCAAAGATCATTGGAGCCTAGTATGTATCTTCTACCATTCTTGGAAAATGAGCTACATCTTCCAAGTGCTGTCTTCCAGCTCTTCGCAGCAGGGAATAGTTCTTCTATCTATCTGGTAGTTGACACATATTTGTGGGCCTGATGCAAATTTGACTTTGGGTGTTGCCGGGATTGCTTCTTCGTTGCACACGTCTCCGTGTCTGCTATGCCCTTTGTATATGTGCTGCCGAAGCGAGCACACTGCTATGCCCTTTGTATTTCCCTGTAGTCCTACCCCCTGGTTTTCTCCACAAGGAAAGATGGATGCATAGGATTGCTCTGCCAATCCCATGCTTGGGAGTTTTTCTTGGAAATATTCCAGGATCCATTTGCCCATTCGTTCTAGAACCACATAGGGGAGATTCGCCATATCAGAAACCACATTTAGTGCCGGAGGCCTATGATCCAACACCACAGGCACCCACCTGAGGAGAGAGGAAGGAGCCCTGGCTGGGGAAACGTCAGGCTTCCCCGGAACACCTAGCACAGACCTGCATTAGAAAGCGAAGTCATGATTGGTTTCAGAAGAGTCACATTTTAAAGACCAAAGACAGAGGAGGGAAAGACGACACTGGGAATAACATCACTGAAGGCTGAATGCTGATGTGTTTCTAAAGTGTTGCCCACGTATACCATTTCAGTAGGCGTTGTTTTATTGGTAACTCACGAGAACCCAGTGAGGCAGGAAAGGAAGGATCATGAGCCCATTTTCTGAGCAAACCTTGGAGACCGCTGTCATTCCATCCCCGTCAGGAACACGGTGGGAGTCCGGCTTCGCTGGCATCATTTCTCCTGGCACGCCACTCTGCTTTTTCAGACAACTGATTTTACACATTCTTTCTTTGGGCATGGCTGTGTGAGAGTGAAAGCTAGCAAATGTCAGCTGGCACTCTTCTTCCAATAGGTACTTTCATACACTTTTTTAAAATAAGTTTTTATGCCCTGGCATCCAGTGTGCATAGCTTAAAAATAGGGACTATCCGCTAGAATAAAGAAACAACTACAGCAGACACTCACTTTGACGAAGAAGCAGCTTACGTTAAATCTGTATTTTTTGTCTTTTTCTTTTCTTTTTTTAAAAGATACCACGAAAACCGGGTTTGATAAGGTGTGAGCGTTGATTGTGTTTTTGCCTTTAAATCTTCAGTGCCCACAAGAGATTATAAATAGGACCCCTCACTTAGTGGGTATTTTGAATTAATAAGTCGATAGGATGGGGGCGCCTGGGTGGTTCAGTCGGTTAAGCGGTTGCCTTCTGCTCAGGTCATGATCTTGTGGTTTGCCAGTTTGAGCCTCATGTTGGGACCTCTGCTGTCAGCCTGGAGGCCCCTTCGGATCCTCTGCCCCACTTTCTCTCTGCCCCTCCCCGGCTTGTTCCTTTTCTCTCTCTCTCTCTCTCAAAAATAAATTAAAAAATTAAAAAAAGAGAGAATATGATCATTATCAGTGTGAAAAGTTACCAAAGGGGCACAAGGAACATTACATTGGCCCCTAACTCCCTGCTAAGAGTTTGCAGGCTCTACATCTATAAGTTTCAAAGCCCTGCAGAGTTCATGAAACTCTGCACATTTACAAGTAAGCCAGGCCCTATTGCTTAGTACTTGTGTGACTCTGGGCTCAGCCCTTAGTTTGTCCTTTCCTACTTTTCTGATGAGCAAAGAGAGGATAACAGTAATGCCCTACTTTGTAGGGTGCTCGTGAGGTCCATGGAAGCAGTGCCTTGTGCCTTGTAAGGGACCCTTTAGTATTTGTTACTGTTCCTGTGCCTGTGCCTACCCTCCCCCATCCACCCCTTCTCTCATTCCACTCACCTCCCCTTCCCTCTCCTTCCCCCCATGCCCACTCCCCCCACCTCCTCGAATCTAGCTTTCGATTCTAACAAACTAAACCTATCAAAACGTTTGGCTTGTACCAGACAAGGGTAATTCAATGGACAATTTTTCTTTACAATAGGACCTGAGGGCCGCATTTTTCCTGGATAATATTATCTTGAAATTATCTTGTCTTTGTGTCTTTATTTGTTTCTATTAGACGGAATGAAATGAGAAACACTTCTGCATCACCGTTGTATCATTTGTCACTGCTCTATGAGACAAGAAGGAAATACTCATCAATGAAATCTTTGCAGTAGAATTTTCCTATATAAATGCAAATTTCTCAAGAATACCCTAAGAATGCAATAGGTGTATCGTTTGTATAAAAACACGCACAAGGGGCACCTGGGTGGCTTGATTGAGCATCTGACTCTTGATTTAGGCTCAGGTCATGATATCATGGTTCCTGGGATCGAGCCCTACGTCAGGCTCTGTGCTGAGAGTGTGGAGCCTGCTTGGGATTTTCTTCCCCGCCCGCCCCCCCCCCCCCACTTCCCCTCACCCACTAATGCTCGCTTGCTCTCTCTCTCTCTCTCTCTCTCTCACTCTCTCAAAATACATAAACATTAAAAATAAATAAAAAATACTGCATGTTAATTCAATCTTTCATCTTCCCCTACCATTTTCCTATTTCCACACCCCTGGTTCCTTCAGTAATCCCAGCCAATTTGCCCATTTTTTGTCTCTTAAGTCTTCAGGAGGAAATCCCATTCTGTCTTCCCAGCCGTGTCTTTGACCCCTCTGACCTCATGATCACAGTTCATATTCTCCTTGTTGCACTTCAACATTTGTGTAGAGAAAACAAAATTTTCAAAAGGTACACATTTGTTTGATTCTGGAAGTCCCTGTAGGCTGTGAGAATTGCTTCCATAGCTGGCCTTTGTGGAAGGACATGGAGGAGACTAATTACAGAATCATCTTAGGGGAAACTGGGAGCGATTTAATGGTTGCCATAGACCTTCTGATTACAAGTAATTGTGTGTGGCATAGGGAAAGCAGCATTTTCTACCCAACAGAAGTAGAATGAGAGCCACGTGTGTGATGTAAAAATGGGCAGCCACACTTAAGGAAACTGAAGAAGAAACAGATGTGACTGGGGTGGCCAGACTGGCAGAGTCTAGAATGGAAGGGGATGCAGAGAGTCAAGGTCTGTGGGCATCTCCGCAAGAAATGGCACAGAGAGTGGTGTGGGAATTTCCCCAAAACATCCAGGAGACTCCATTTAATTCACAAATACTGCTGTGAATGTGATCAGTGTATAATATAAAGTGAATTGTAGACCATGAGAGGAGGAAATTTCTGCCACGGATGAGCATCAGGGGATCAGAATCCATCAGAAAAAAATGGCCGCAGTTGCCTGGGAGGTTCACCAGAAACTGCCCTATGTGGGCATGAAGGGCTAATGGAAGTTGAGATGGGTACAAATAGGTTTTTTTTTATAGTCACTCCAAGCCAGTTTATCTTAAGCAACAAAAAAATGGAACCTCTGAATATCCACCATGGCAGTACTTTATGAGAAAGTCCATTCCATTTTCGGATATCGTTAATTCTAGGGAGACACTTCTTATGTTCTATCAAATTCTACTTCCCACACCTTCTGTTCATAGTGCTTGTGTGAGAAAATCTACCCCTTAAGGAAAAGGTAAGACTAATATTTTAGAGAAGTCAAAACTAAGAGCTTCTCTGAAGAAGGGGTATTTGTTTGTGGTTCGGTGCCCTCAGTAAGGAACAAATCTTCTGAGAACCGCCAGCATCCTGTCTTGAAAATTAGATTTAATGGACTCCCCACAGTTAAACCTGAGCTTTTATTCTTTGCAGGAGCAGCTCTGGAATCTTCCCATAGGGCAGGTTCAGGACTGCCAGTTGAGGTTGAGAGCAAAGGAAGGAAATGTTCATAGTTGTTGGGCTGAGGCTTCCTTTGCCTCCTGCTTGCTCCGCTCCTTAGTGTTCTGTTCATTTGGTGTGAGTTAGGAGAAGACATAGACCATGGGGGAGTTTCTAAAGCTTCCCCACCACAGGGCCCTTCCCTACTGGCCTTGGAAAGGCCAGTATTGTGTGGCCTTTTTGTGAAGGAAAATTGTATTTCACAAAAGTATTGTGTGAAGGAAGTCTTCTGTAGCTGTAGAACTATTGGAGAAGGTGGTCCAAATATCTCCAGGATTCTGACTCACACATAGCAGTCAAGTGTGCTCTTTGCATATTGCTACAAGTAAACCAGGGACTCCGGAGTTTCAGGCTCTCCACTGCCTACCCATTCTGATGGAGATCTGTTACAAAATGGCGGGAGTAAGTGACCTCTACATCAAGATTCTGTCAAGTTGTAGAAGTCCCTACTTCATGTCCCTACCTGTGTTAATGATGATGACTTACTTTATCTTCCCCTGACTTACTAAAATCCAGATTTCATGCCCACTGACAGTGAAGATCCATTAAGCGTGGACTTTACTGCTATCTAATCAGAGTTATTTGAGGGAATATCTTTCCTTAGCATGTAAAATGAAATGCCAAATTCATTGACGATGATCTATACCAAATGCTCTAAAGTAGAGTTGTACGGAACTTAAATTTTGTGAGTCTTCTTTTTCAGATATTGTGTGAAATTCAAAAGCATGGGTAAAACAGGAAAGACAATAATGATCTCTCTGCTCTCATACTCGTGTTTTTATGAAGATGGAAACAGAGCTGAGCTACATGATTTTAGCTTTACCATGTTTGTTCTTTCAGATGAGTGTAAAAATAAAAACCTGAGCATCACAGCAGAATGTGATTTATTTAAACTTATCTAAAAAGAATTTTGAATGTTGAAGAAGTAGACAATGTATTTTAGTGTGTTTCTGGGCATTCTTTTCATTGTTTTGTGGTAGCCTTTGGTGAATTTTGAATGTTGAAGAAGTAGACAATGTATTTTAGTGTGTTTCTGGGCATTCTTTTCATTGTTTTCTGGTAGCCTTTGGTGGATTGAAAATTGTGCACAGAAAAAAAATATATGTATGTATGTATGTATGTACGTACATACATACATACTATGAGAGAACACACTGCCTGGAATTCTCTTCCCCGTGACTGAAATCTAGAGGACCCCCTCATCCTCTAAGACTTTGTTCAACTGGACATCCTTGAGTCTAAAAAACCAAGGATCCAGTCCCTTTCCTGTACTCAAATGGCACATTATATTAACTGTTTTCAATTTACAACATATGTATTAATTTGTGTGTGTGTGTTTGGCACTGAGTATGCATCAAGTAGCAAAACAAACTCACTCTTAGCTTTCAAAGGACAAATAATTTATTGGGGGAACCCCGATTGTCAAGAGGTGGGTGATTTAGTACATTAATGTTATAAAATATCAACCATTATTATGGTTACAAATAGGGTTCTTTGGTAGATAATAATAGGATGAGAAGGACAAGGTTGAACACATTGGTCTGCCTGAGTTCTTGGGGTTCAAAAAGATGAGAAAGAACTAGTCATAGGGAATGCCTACAAAATAAATTAAAAAAGAAAACACAGCAGGATTGTGCTGAGGCAAAGAGAGTGGGACGTTTCTTGCTAATGAAGAAATTCATAATGTGACTATGCGGCTGATAAATACTTTAACTCCTTCATTACTGGATCTTAGGAATATTTACTTGGAGACTTTTGAAGAGTAATTACCTTTAGACCATGACAACCAATTTTTGATAATTTACTCAGATTTTATTTTGATGTAATAAAATATCAATGGTGTGTTTTTATCTCAGGAAAGGCCATCAGCTGTATCTTTGACTTGTTTCCCTTGCATTCAAAAGCTTAACAGACAATATAGTTGTAAATGCCGTCCTCAGAATTTTAGAGAATCCCAAATTGGTTTATGAAGAACGTCCTTTGTCCTAAAGATTTAAGCGTCAGTGCTTCTTGCCATAACCATTCACTGCTCTTCCAGGGCACTGGATGCTGCTATTTTGTGTTTGTGGGAGTGAGAAATGAAGATGTCATACTTACGACAACATGATGTATTGCGTCAATGCGCGTGAATACCATTAGGGTCGCGCTCTGTCTTCTTGTCGCATGGCAAGTCAGATTTCCAGTAACAACATCATACTGTAATTCAGAATGTTGGCACTTGGTTTTTGTATGATCTTAGATGTTTAAAACTCCTAGTAAAGCCTGCGGCGAACTACGCACTCTTTTCCTTTCTGAAACACCTTATGTATCAGATTAATGAAAATTAATAGAGCATGGAACAGGAATTTTACAATAGGTGCCTGAAGTACCTCACAACGTGCAGGTGCCATATGTACTCTTAGATGTGGATAACATCCCTACTCAATGCAAATCGCATGAACTGGGCAATTCTTTTTTTTTTAAATAATGCTGTTGAATATATATTTTTCATAATCACTTTAGAAGTAGATTTTTTTTAATGGTGTCCATTTCACTTTGGCTTTGATAGACGATTCCTTGAGGCACTGTGATGCCCTTCGTGTTATATGAAAGCAGTCCTTTAAGGATAGGTGTTTGTACATTGAAAGTTTCATTCCTAAAACATCCATACCAATTTATCCAGTTGAAATAACATATTGTCCCCTTAGGTACTTAAAGGCTCATGCATGCTAAATATATTATAAATATTTGCTGTTGGCTCTGTCTAAAATGAACATGCTTTAGGATAAAGGAGGGAAGGGAGTTAGAAATCAATGTTTATTAAGCACTTGCTGGGCTACAGTCATTGCTTTAGAAACATTACCTATGTATCCAACCGAATTGTCTCAGCTCTGTGAAATAGTGTACGTGTTCTCATTTTGTGGGCAAGGAAACTAGTGCTTTGGGGGTTAACTATATAGCCCGTGGTTACACTGGATAAATTCAAAACCAGGTCTTGCTTGACATTTAAAGGATTTGCAGTTTCCATTACTACATTAGTCTAAAATTAGATAATTTCATAATTCATCCATAGAACCTGATCAAAATGTTCATTATGTCTCACAAACTAGATGTTTTCTTATATGAATCATTTCATACGATTTATGTCATTTATTTATTTTTATTTCCTTTAAACAGTCTCCTATATGGGAAAGCTGACACATAATCTTAATTTTTGCATTCATAATAAAATTCAGAAAAATAGAGATCTGAATAATGAATCTTCCAAATCTTGGACTGCGTCTGAGACACTCTGCTTCACTTATCTTAGGTTTTCATTTTTCATAGTCAAAAGCAATAGCGTGCTGAATTAATAACTCTGAGTCATGAGATTCATGCTCATATAAAAATGTTACATTTGTATTCACCCTGTAGCTATGGTAAAAGCAAGAATTTTGCTCTCTCTTGCTGAAAATAACCAACATAAATGTAGTTAATAAATACTTCCTGGCTTGATCAACAACACATTTGCATGGATTTATCCCAATGCGAAGGCGCCTGGTGGGTGGAGACAGGAATTTGCAAAGGCCGGAGGGAGTGTGTGGGGAGTTGAGGGATCTGGGGCTGGTCAGAGAGAAAGACACCGCCAGGAGAGTCCCTAAAACACGGCAGGTTTTATAGGTTGGCACATGGGCCAGGTTGCATGAGAGGGATTGTGTCTGGCAGCCTGAGACCATCCAGAAGCTTCCTGCAGAGGCTACAGAAGCCGCAGCCAGAATGGGAGGAGGGGTGGAGGCTCCATGGGGAGGGGAGGATGGGGGAGGGTGTTTCAGGTGTCAGGGTGACCTCCTGCAGGAGCTCGGGGAGGAGCCTCTGGGCCAGAGGGCTTCCTAGGGGCAGGCACTGCTTAGAGCCTGCGTTCAGTGTCCTCCAGCTGCGGTGACAAAAGCCCACAGACCAGGGACTTAACAGCAGAAATGTGTTTCTCACAACTGGAGGCTGGAAGTGCGAGGTCAAGGTGTGCTCAGGGATGGTTTCTCCTGGGCTTGCAGTTGGCCATCTTCCCTCGGTGTCTTCATATGACCTTCGCTCCGCATGCGTCTATGTCCAAATCTCTTTTAAAAGTACACCAGTCCTATCAGCTGGGTCCTCCTCTAATGACCTCATTTCAACTTAATTACTTCTTGAGAGATCTTCCAAATGCAGCCACATTCAGAGGTAGTGGGATTTCGGACTTCAACATTTGAATGTCGAAGGGACAAAACTGAGCCCATAACAGAGTCTTGCAACTACAAGGCACTGTCTTATCAATAGGTAGCAGCTGTGGGGTGAGGTTTTGCAGGGTGTGCAAAGCAAACAGACTCTAAATAGCTTAAAATGTGCTCGTTTGGACTATTTTAAAAATAATTGAATGTTTAAAATTTGAGTTTGGTGCCCATGGGCTTTTGAGCTAATGGTTCTCAGCCTGCAGTGAAGAAATAACAACGCAGGGGTCCAGACGGAGGCGCCATTTACACCACACTGGGTCAGGGCATGTCAGTTCTGAGCCCACCCCCCCCCCCCCCAGCACCATGGGACTGTCTCAGCTTGCTTGCAACAGGCACACAGCCTGGAGGGAAGTGGTTCTCATTTTATTTGGTTTCTGTCATTGGTTTTGATAAACTTTCCCTCCCTTGGGCTCCTGCCCACCTACTTTAGATGTCTTGTCTAAGGCTAGTACATCCAGACTTGAATTTCACTGGCTTTCCCCTTCCTTACCTTTGAATAACCACATGAAGTTTTTAATAACCCCGTATTTCATTAAATTTATGTTTCTAGACATTGTTTTAAATCTAGATCAGGTATTAACTGTGCTCTGAAACCTTCCCTGACTTCCCCAAGCAGAGCATTTCCTCTCTCTGCTGGTCCCATGGCATTTAACATCTGTCTATCCTACCTCATGACACCCATGATGTTGTAGCACAACTATTGTTTAGTTGCACCTGTGACTCCCTGAATCTATGAGCTATGTCAGATCAGGAACTGTGGTCTCCACAAACAGTTCAATTTCCTAGCAGATAACCCAACGCATAATAGGTACTCCTGAAATACCACTGAGCTATTGAATGAACAGAGTAAGGAAGCAGCCGCCGCAGCTAAGACACAATGGGAGCCACCCCTCCAGTCCATCCCCTGCCAGAGCTTTTGTTGTAAATCCCATTGGCAAAGAATGGGGTACAAAATACCGTTTGCCTCCCGAGCATGGAAGGTAGTGACTGAAAGAACAGAAAACTCATGGAAATAAAATGTAAATTATTTCCAGTGAGGCTTAAAAGGCTCTAAATCTGCTTCTTGGGGGAGATTTGTAATCGATCTGCATTCTTACTGGTTGCTCTATATAGAGCCAGCTTTGTTTCTGGTCTGGCTGATTTGGGGAGAGGAGGTGGAATTTTTCTACTGGTACAAATGGAAAAATAGTAACAGCAACTAATACCGAGAGCCAAGGAGTTTCTGCAACAATTGTTCCTGTGATCTCCACAATAATATTTTGAAGAATTTACTGAGACTAGGTTTAATTTCTTTCATCCTTATTAGGTACCAGATGCTGTATTTGGGAAGTTGAGGTTTCCCTTTTTGTTGAACAGGGCTTATAGTGATTTTATTGTTTAAAAAATAAGAAAAGCAAGATATTATTAAGGTTGATTGGGTCAGGTGGCCTCAATGGCTAACTGTTGAGTTGAACTTTGCCTGCATTTTTGTGACTTCTTGACTCTTAATTTACCCTCCTCAGTAATTCCTACATGTGTCTGACCTTGACAGTCATCTGGGGTACTTTTGAAACAAGCGTGCCATCAGGCTTCTCTTCCAGGATTTGTATCCATCCTAGAGGATGGTGTTATGAACTGGATGTGTATCTAAAAGCCACAGGCTGAAGCCCAGTGTGACTGTTTTTGGAAGTGAACTCATGAAGAAGTAATTAAGGTTAAATGAGGTCCTAGGGGTGGGGCCATGGTCTGATAGGATTAGTATCGTTGTAAGGGTAGACACAGAGTCTCTCTTTTTCTGTGTGTATACACACATGCGAAGGAGACAGGCACATGAGGACTCAGGGAGAAGGCGGGTGGTTGTCTGCAACCCATGGGAGAGCCTTTACCTGATATTAGCTCTGTCAACACATTGATCTTAGACTTTCCAGCCTCTAGAACTGTGAGAAATAAATTGCTGTTATCTAATCTCCCCAGTATGTATCTAATCTCCCATGGTATTTTGTTATAGCAGCTTGAGCGGACTAAGACACATCAGAGTGCTCTCCAGCCCTACAAGGCATGATCACTCAAGGGTAAGAAACACTTGACCTCAGACTCCAACATCAGCAATGTCAAACCACCAGCATTTCCCCGATCTTGAGTGATCATAAGAATCAGACCTACTGAATAGACCATTCTTATGACTTTGAGAGCAGTCCACCATGGAGCAAACATTGCTTAGCAAATATCCCCCACTTATAATTAAGGTAAGGATTTTGTATCGAAGTGCCCAAGAAAACAAAATTGTATGCTTCCCCCAAAATATAGCACAGGTATAAAAGACTCTTCCTTTTCTTCTCATTATTTCTCTTTTGTGTCTCCACTGAGCACTAATATTAGCTTAAACAATATACTGACCTGATGTGATTCTCTAGTTAACTTCACAAAACAGGTGTTCCTATTGAAACCAAAAGGTAAATGTTCTAGCTTAGACATGTTATTTCTCCTCTTGGTCTAGAAGCCTCAAAATCTATTCACATAATTTAAAGGTGAATCCCTAGTGCATTTATGGCTGAACAGGTGATATTTGGAGATGTGTGTCTAAAAGAATAGCTCTCTAAGAGTTTTGAAGTGATTCCTTTTTCCTGTTCTTTTGAGAACAATAATTCCATGTAAACCAGAAAACCGAAACCCACACATTTGTAACAAGGCCGATTTGTATTCTCCCTTGATTCGAAAAAGATGGAAATTTGCATGCCTCCCTTCTAAGCACTCTTTTCTGCTGTGTATGATGGCCCATGGGAAGGTGGGGACAAATGCTCCCAACCTTAGGAATAGGGACCTAAGCTGGCTGCCTCTTCCCCCCAACCACAACCCTTAGAATTCACTTTCCGTGGGTACAAGTTAAAAATGGGTCAGTATGCAGGCTAGACCCTCTGGCAGGCTTCCTATGCTGGGAACACACATTAGCAAAGTCACGAGAACTTGTTAAGTCTCACAATGATATTCTGTTGACACGAGGACAGAACAGTGAGGGTAGTGCCCACCTGACTGAAGGATGGCTCTGGGAAATGAAGCTTGGGAAAGTGTAGGAGATAGTTCTGTGGGGTGAAGGAGGCTTTCATACCTTGCTTAGAGATGACGTAGCATAACCTCTTCACTCTGAAGAGGGGAGGAGCGAGGGAGATTGTGGGCTGGGAAGTTGAGGGCAGAGGAAGGGAGTCCCCAAAGGTCATGAAGCAAATTGTGGAACTTGAAGTCACTTCTGTTGGCTCTTAGTATGGAATTTGTTTTGTAACAGCATATAGGGTTTTGTTTTCTTATGCAAGGTGCTTATGTTGGACTGCAAAAATGTGAGGGGTAAGTGCATGGATAAGCAGGGGAATGTCGAGGAGTAGAGATGATTCTATCTGGACTCCACATACAATCCCTCCTCGGAGAAGAGAGGTGCTTCATTATCCCGGCAAGGACCAGCTGTGTTTTGGGGGCAAGTTGACACCCCTATCTTCTAGGTTCTGTGTGTGGGGGGTGGTGATGAACATTTTTTTTGATAATGAAGTAAAATATTATTTATCAATAACTTGAGATAGTGCTTAGTAAGCCTTGGAAAGTGTTGAGCATTATCAGTATTACTCTGATGACTCTCATTCACTGGATGAGCGATGGCCCCAGATCGGCCCAGTCTGGGGATGAGAGGGTCATCAAAATTCACATCTTCAGCTTCTGTGTGATAAGGGGAGACTAAAGACACAGAGACACAGACGGACACATTTGCTAAAAGTCTGATCACACCTTGCCTGGCTGTCCTAGACATCTTCCGTCACTCCTGAAACAGTAGCCCCCTTCCCCTCACCAAGGACGTGGTGCCCAGGCTGAGTGTGTCCCCTTCGCTCTCCCACGCTGGCTCCAGCGACTGCCATCTTTTCCATTTCTGTGTGATTTTTCTCTTCATTTGCACAGGTAACAGACATCACTCCGTCTGGTAAGAATTGCATCGCCTTGGCCGCGAATCTCTGGGCCATCAGTGTATTCTGTCACTTCAGTTCCCCTCAACAATTGTATTGCTTACCTGACTCCTGTGCTCTGTGTTTCTCTTTCCCCTCTACCTTGTTTGAGAAGCAGGGGCTTCTGTGCTTGTTTGTGTGGATATGGCGAAGCCCCAGTGAATCTGGAAGATTTGCCTCACATTTGACCTTGAGGCTGTCCAGGGGGATTTACACCCCAGGGCATCTCATGCTACTTAGGTATTTTCTTCAGGACAGAGAGGCTGCTGAAAACGTCCAGAAAGCTTTGCATTTCTTAAAAAAAAAAGAAAAGGAAGTAAAAGTTAATATTTTTAAATAGTTGTCATATCATGACTCACTGTTTTGACATCCCCCTGAAATAATTTATGAGTGTTTTACATCTTTACATTTAAATACATCGGATTCCTCTTTGAAGCAGCTAAAAATGACTCCAGACCCAGTATCAGCCTCTCTGGAACTAAGGATTCTTCTTTCTGGTTTGGGGAGGTAGGACATCTCCCCACGCTGGGACTCATTTATTTATAGAAGATACGGCCTATCACTGGTTTTCCTTGATCTCTTTAATATGGAATAGAATCCAGCATGCGAATTTCTAGGGCTTGCATGATGCTGTTAAAAAAAAGAAAATATTGCTGAGTTAAATTCTAGAACAGAACTTTTTACTTATTTCATAGGCATCTAATTGTATATGAATAAAATTCTATATCAGCATCATTAACACCTGCTACTTGAACTAGCTCGAAGCTCCATCCTTCACAGCCTTGTTGCCTCCTTGTAGGCAAAACCTTGTATTCTCTTCATCATGATTTCACCCTGGTTCATCTAGTAAAATGAGGCACACAGCTGAAGAGAAATAAATGCCCCTTTAGTGAACTGACTTTAAGCAGCATCATAGAGATGCTAGAAATGATACCTCCTAGGAGCTGAACAAAGCAGATTGTTTTCTTTTCCACTGCCTCCTACATCTACAATGTCACTGGTTGTTCTCTTTACAAGACAGCCTTCATTCCCCAGATGTCCCGTCCATGGTGACAGTTCCAATCTGGGGACCGAGAGAAGTTCGGTGCTATCTTCTTCACCTCCTCCCTCTTGTAACGCTCCTATCCGGTCCTGCTGAAACTATTTTCTCCCCTCTCTCACATGATTCCAAATATCTTCCACTTACGTTTTAAAGATCTTAGGCTAAAACTGGCTGGTGTCTGATGTCCCTCCCTTCCTTTCCACAGAAACCCTTGATTGTTAAGACAAACGCATGCATGTGATATTCTGCCCCGTGGCAGTTCCAGTGACAGTCATCAAGGTGTCTTTGGATGAATGGTCTACCTCTCAGCCTGAACAGTGCTGCCTCTTTCTCATCCACCCAGTGAACGTTTATCCATCTTACCATCGCCCGAATCAACTATCTCTCCTTCTGTTAGACTTTCTTATTTGTTTCAGTTGGAGATAGGTGTCCCCTCCAGTGTCCCTGTTTATAAGCCACTGGTACATCCTATGTCTCCATGCATGGTGATTAAATATTTATATTTCCCCCATCACTGTCAAGAGCATCTTTTGAGGGTAGGAAAACTGTGTTATGCCTTTTGGTTTTTTGTTTGTTTGTTTGTTTGTTTGTTTTTTTGGAAATCACTAGCCAGAGTTAAGTTTCCCAGCACTGGCTAATTTTAGGTAATCGGTAATGTTTGGAGAATAAGCACACTTAAGTCATATACTCCAGATAGCACTGATGTTATCTGAAGGGAAAAACCAGTGAAAGGAGCAGGGTGGAATTTATTAAACGATTTTTTTTTCACGAGGTGTATGATGAGCTACAACTTGAAGAGAAATCGATTTATAGGAAACATGATAACGCCGAGTTAACTCTTACATGGGTGTCTGTTAGTGAGACCTTCTGTATTGGTTAGCGAACACATGAGTGGCAATGATTTCTTTAGAGACACTTGCAGAAATTCAGAGTAATGTAAAAGTTTACTCTTACGAAATGTATTGAAATAGAAGATAATAAAAATGAATCGTAGGACAAAGATAAACATTCATTTTTGTTAATTTTTTAAACATGTTCTTTTTTATGTTTATTTATTTTTGAGAGGGAGAGAGAAGGGGGAGGGGCAGATAAAGAGGGAGACAGAATCCCAAGCAGGCTGTGTGCTGACAGCGCAGAGCCCATTGCAGGGCTGGAACCCAGGAACTGTGGGATCATGACCTGAGCCAGAGTCGGACAACTAACTGACTGAGTCACCCAGGCGCCCCCATAAGCATTCTTAAATATGTGCTTTCTTTACAAAAAGGTAAGGCTTTATGAGACTCTCTTAGAAAAATATTGTTAGAAATTTCTTCATTGATTCAATTTGTTTAGAAACCAAAGGTATTTGATCATTCTGTCCATATAATTTAAGGATGGAAAAACTACCTGAAAGACAAGAGTTGAATGCTCCCTTTTTGTTTATCATTCTTATGTGCATCGGACGCCCTTCTCTAAAAAGATGCGTGTGGTTATTCTGTATGTTAGAGGTCACCCTTTTAGGAAAGTTTACTCGGAGGATTTATATTTATGTAACCATGTTTAGGCTGATAGAACAATATATTTTGCGGAAAATGGAGAAGCTGATCATATAATTCAGTGGAGGCCAGGCTCTCTACAAATGGATAGAAATTTCAGGGTCTTAGTTGGTAGAGATAGCGTCTTGCTCTTGTAAGAGTCCTGGGTGGTGTTGAAGTCAGAGAAATATCTGTCCTCTGTGCACAGGTCGGGGATCTGGGTTCCCTCCCCTGAGGCCCCTCCACATCCACTGCCACAGAAGGAAGCCGCACAATGGAGGCGCCATGTCCAGATGTGGCATCCATCACTTCCGTGTTGTTGCTTTATTCCAGGGTCCTAGTGACCTGTGCACACTACCGTGTTAACCCCAAAGCACAAGCTCCCGGTTCTCCTAGGACATTAGTTACTAGGGTGACAGAACCGCTTCAGTGTCTGATAAAACAATTAATTGCCGAAGTGTTGGCTCCTAGAAAGGCTTATGAAGTTATTAGCTTTGGTTACTAAATCCTCTTTATATTTCTTAACATTCTGGGTGATTAGAAATCCAAGTTTTGATTCTTCCTCAGAAATGTCAGTGGTACTTCTCACTTTATGACTCACATGATAAATGTTTTATAGAAAGTGCTCTCCTTGAGCTGGTAACTTCTAGGTTGGTAGAAGCAGGGCTGGCAAGTCTTAGTACCATAACTTGAGTTTTGTTCAAAGATGAGAGTTTCGTTTGGAAGAATCGGAAGTCTTGGCACATCAGTAGGCAAGAGAGTGCCAACATCGATACCAGACTCCACGGTTTGGTTATGATAGAAAGAAACAAACTCCTCTCTTCAGAATGCAAGACTCACTCATCAAGGTAGCCTGTAATTTTCTAGTTTATTAATATTAGGATGTTGAGGAATCAAATCATTAAATGAAGCAATTCATGATAGCATATGAGCTCAGAAAGGAAATACCAACCATTACTATTCAAATAGAGATTTATTTTTGTTCTAAAGGTTGTATTGATTTTTCAAACTTTTGTCTATTATTGTCAACATTAGGTTTGATGTTCCATAAGCAAGATGCATTACTTATTTTCAGAGTTGTGTTTCTCCCTTCACTAATTTTCCTTATTTTAATTTAATTGTATTTATTTAGTTTTCACTTTAAATTCCGTATTTATGAAAATTGTGTTTCCTATCGAAAGGTGGTGAATCTGTTCTCAGAGTGCTGTGTAGGGTATAAACGCAGGAACACTGAGTCCTGAGGTGTGCTGTTAAAGCTTTCACAACAACCAGTTTCCTGGGGAGAGCCCCGATTCGTAGCATTTGCTGATTTCTGAGATGTGAATGTTTTCACCGTAGCTGATTTCCAGCTACCACCATCATGGCAGTTGCTCTCAGAATTTCTGAACTTTAACAGTTGGCTCTTGTGAGCCATCCCCAAGGAGCTCCAATGTCTCATTGCCTAGCCTCTGTGCCAGCTGTGACACTAGCTTGTGGGGAGATTTTGAAGCATCACTCTTGGCCTGGTTTTCCTCATCAGATGAAGGATTTGAGGCTGGGCTTAAACTCTGATTGTTAAAACTTTGCATTGGTTTGGGGCGCCTGGGTGGCTCAGTCATTTGAGCGTCAGACTTCATCTCAGGTCATGATCTCACAGTTTGTGGGTTCGAGCCCCGCGTCGGGCTCTGTGCTGACAGCTTGGAGCCTGGAGCCGGCTTTGGATTCTGTGTCTCTGTCCCTCTCTGCTCCTCCTCTGCGCTCTCTCTCTCTCTGAAAAATAAACATTTGAAAAAATGAAAAAATAAAATAAAATTCTGCATTGGTTTGCTCCAGTGGCTTGAGGAAGGGATCTTGGAGGTCACTATTGGAAGGGGGTGTTTGGGAAACGCTGAGCTGTTATGGTTCTACCTCCTCACATCTGCTTCGACTTTGCAGGCCCATGCTGACTCCATCCTGGAGGATTTTACTTTTCTATGTAAGGTGCTTTCTGAAGAGAAGCTTTTACCAAGGGGGAAAAAAAAATAGAAAGCCTTTTGAGTCATTCATTGATTTAAAGACCCCTCCCATTTATAAAAATGAATGATTCTATGACACTTACAATGTGAGTCAAACACCAACATCATGATGTCTATGAATAGAACTGGCCTTTCTCTTTCTCGGCTAAATCTTATTTTATTTCGTTTTAAAACTTTAATTCGAATATAGCCAACATCCAGTGCTGTATTAGTTTCAGGTGTACAATATAGTGATTCACCAATTCCCTACGTTACCCAGTGCTCATCATGACAGGTGCGCTCCTTAATCCCCACCACCCGTCCCCCAGCCCCCACCACCTCCATTCCGGTCACCATGCCTGTTCTCTGTAAAGAGTCTGTTTCTTAGCTTGTTTCTTTTTTTTCCTTTCCTTTCCTTGTTTTGTTTCTTACACTCCACAGATAAATATTATCTTTCTCTGACTTATTTCACGTAGCATTGTAATCTCTAGATCCATCCACATTATTGCAAATGGCAAGATTTTGTTCTTTTTTATGGCTCCGTAATATTCCATTGTGTATATACACCACATCTTCTTTATCCACTTATCTCTCAAAGGATACTTGGGCTGCTTCCATAATTTGGCTACTGTAGACAATGCTGCTGTAAACATAGGGGTGCATGTATCCTTCCAAATTAGTGCTTTCGTATTCTTTGAGAAAATACCCAGTAGTGTGATTGCTGGATCATAGGATAGTTCTATTTTTAATGTTTTGAGGAGCCTCCACATTGTTTTTCAGAGTGGCTGCACCAGTTTGCGTTCCCACCAAAAGTGCCAGAAGGGTCCTTTTTTTTTTTCACATCCTCGCCAACACTTGTTTCTTGTGCTGTTGATGTTAACCATTCTGATAGATGGGAGGCTATATCTCATTTTGGTTTTGACTTGAATTTTCCTGATGATGAGTGATTTTCCTTTTTTAAAAAAGAAAACACTCGAGGCGTCTGGGTGGCTCAGTCAGTTAAGCGTCCAAGTTTGGGAAAGGTCATGATCTCACAGTTCGTGAGTTCAAGCCCCGCGACCGGCTCTGTGCTGACAGCTCAGAGTCTGAAGCCTGTTTCAGATTCTGTGCTTCCCTGTCTCTCTGCCCCTACCCTGGTTGCACTCTGTCTCTCTCTCTCTCTCTCTCAAAAATAAATCAACATTAAAAAAAAAAGTTTAGAGAGGGAGGGAGCCAAAACATAAGAGACTCTTAAAAACAGAACAAACTGAGGGTTGATGGGGGGTGGGAGGGAGGGGAGGGTGAGTGGTGGGTATTGAGGAGGGTACCTGTTGGGATGAGCACTGGGTGTGGTATGGAAACCAATATGACAATAAATTTCATATTAAAATGAATGAATGAATGAATAAATGTTTATTCTTTTGGGAGTAAAGATTTTTCCATCAACTATATTCCATAGTTAGAATTCAGGGATTGGTAGGTTTGTAAGGAACATATTCACACATAGTTTCAGGACTGTTTTAAGCACTGCTCTGTCTGATTTCAGACGCAAAGGTTAGAACAGGAATCTTGCAGCCCCTCCATCGAATGTGTTTTAATTGTCTCTGTAAATATACTGGAATTTGTAAATGAGTTTCTGTTGACATAAGAACTATTCACATGATTTCTAAGCTTTTCATCTTTGAAGTTTTCCTTCTGTTATGTTATGTTTGTTATGTTTCAATTCCAGTATAATTAACATACAGTGTTACATTAGTTTCAGTTGTACAATATAGTGATTCAGCCCTTCTATACATTACTCAGTGCCCATCATGAGAAGTGGCCTCCTTAATCCCTATCACCCATTTCACCCAATCCCCCTGCTCTGGCAACCATCAATGTGTATCTTAAGAGTCTTTTTTTTTTTAATTTTTTAATATTTATGTATCTTTTGAGAGAGAGAGAGCGTGAGCAGAGAAGGGGCAGAGGGAGAGGGAGACACAGAATCCGAAGCAGGCTCCAGGCTCTGAGCTGTCAGCACAGAGCCAGGCACGGAGCTTGAACCCACGAACTGTGAGATCATGACCCGAGCTGAAGTTGGACCTTTCACCGACTGAGCCATCCAGGTGCCCCTGTTTTGTGTTTTCTTAACCTCTTTTTCCTTTGTTTTGTTTCTTGAATTCCCCAGATGAGTGGAATTATATTTGTTTGTCTCTGGCTGACTTATTTCACTTAAAAATAGGCGGGGGGCGCCTGGGTGGCTCAGTTGGTTAAGTGTCTGCCTCTTGATGTCAGGTCATGATCTTATGGTTTGTGAGATGGAGACATGCTTTCAGCGCAGAGCCTGCTTGGGACTCTCTTTCTCCCTCTCTCTTCCCCTTCTCCTCTTCGTCTCTCTCTCAAAATAAATTAAAAACGAATATTAAAAAAATAGGCAGACGACATGAACAGACATTTCTCCAAGAAGACATACCGATGGCCAACCGGTATTCGGTATCCGGCCAACATCACCAATCCTCAGGGAGATGCAAATGAGACCATAATAAGATCCTGCCTTGCACCTGTCAGAATGGCTAAAAGTTACAACACGAAAACAACAGGTGTTGGTGAGGATGTGGAGAAAAAGAAGCCCTCCCATACTGTTGGCGGGATTGGAAACTGGTGTGGCCACACCAGTGGTTAAAAAAAAAAAAAAGATTATGGCGGTTCATCAGAAAATGAAAAATAGAATTACTGTATGATCCAATAATCCCACTACTGGGTATTTACGTTCTGTTAGTTAAAATGGTTGTTTAAATAAGGCTTAAGAAAAAATGAGAGTAAGATTTTAAACGAGATAATGAACTGGAGGCTGATATTCGGGAAAAATTGGGTCATCTGCGTTTTTAAGGATTCTGCTCAAGGATCACAATTGGAATGAATATATAAATTAGTGATAATCCTTTCCTTCATAGTTCTCCCTCCTTATATAGGTTTTTCTTCGTGGCCCACTGTTGCTGATGTGTGAACCGAGAGCAGTCTCTCAAACAAATGCTAAGGACATCCATTTAGACATCATCAACCCCTCAGCACATGGAAATCAAAGGACTCCAAACAAGGGCAATGATACTCAAGTTGTAAAAGATCCTAGTTCTAGAAATACCTTCTTTGGTATGGAACAGGATGAGATCGCTCCACAAATAAATTAATAGAAGTCCCCTAGGCAGTAGACCCTCCTATCTATTTTTACAGTAAATCGACTTGCCTCCCTTGTAAAAACCTCTCTAAAAATTGTGAAACATATCTCACCTTCAGAAATGGTCCCAAACGGAGATTGACAACTCAGTTTGTTATCCACATGTTGAAAACCGGACTGACTCCCACCAGGTCCAGGAATGGAATGTTACCAACTCTGGAAAGGCCCCTCCCTGTCATCTCCCCATCCCCTAACCATAACCACTCTCTGAATTTCTCGGTAATAACTACCTTGTCCTCTTTAGTGACAAATCTACAGGGTCTAAGATTGCATTAATACGATCAGTCTTTGCATGTTTACATGTGTACAAAAGATGTCATACATACTCTATTGTTTTGTGTCTGGGATTTTGCCGAATGTTATTTTATGAGATCCATCATGTGTTTGTGTGCAGTAGTAGTTGATTAAATTTTATCACGATGTCATATGAACATCTCTGTGTGAATTTATCATTATACATGCGTGAGTTCTCCTGAGTCATGGTCGTAGACTACGCCCGGTAACATGCATATGACAACTTGAATAACTGACGTTACACAGCATTTCCGTGATCTCTCTGGGTTGATGCTTATGTTAACTAAGTCAGTCTCCTTTTGGAATTGTCTGTCCGTCCTCTTTGGTGCCATGGTATTCATTGTATTGTCTTGCCTCCTTTTACTTCTCCATCTCCTATAGTTGGTCTCTCTTCCTCTTCCTGTGGGGTCCATCCAGCCCACAGACACCCGCTTTCTTTGCCCTGTGCTCACTCCCCTGGAGAGTTAATCCCACATCCTCAACAATCAAATCTATATCAATGAGTAAGACTCCAACCAGCGGCTGCCTACTCGCATTCCCATTCTCCTCCCTATAGCTATTTTCACTTGATGATGCCAGTTGTAGACATTATATGCAAAATCCCAGCGTTTCCTCCTCCTTTCTCCTCACCCTTCCTAATTTTTCTAATGTTCTTGTCAACATTCAAATCAACGTGACTCTTTGTTCACTTTCAACACTTAGTCTTCACTGAAGTTGAGTGTCTATTATACGCCCTGCGCTGTAGAGGGTGAGGTGAACTAATAGCCCGGTTTGCAGTGTGTCCGGGATAGAGTTGATCTTTTGTTTCATGACTGTCATCGTGTATTTTACCGCTTACTCCATGCCCCCCACCAACTCTCTCGTTGTCAATCCCACGCCTTTTCCACAAAGTTTCCCTGTTCTGTGCTGCTTTCTCCTGACCTGTGCATATCCACAATCCCAGGATACACTCAAGCTGTGCTTTCCGTATGCAGTCTCTCTCGTGCTCCTTAATTTACTTCGTGCCTTATTCTTGGATGGCATCCCAATATTTCTTTTACTTCTTTAACTTGGTCTTTAAATCCCTAAACAGAAGTGACTACGTTTCCTATTCCATTTGTGTCTCTTTCAGCAGATGCCATATCCTTAGTAGATTGCAGTTAGATATTCTGTGACTGAATAAGTTGGGGGAGAAAGCATCAAGATTTTTTTTTCCTTTTGTCTTTCCTCTGAGGAAGATTTAGCTCTACTGTTGGTGTAGAACCCAGGGCCGTGTTAATACAGTGCTGAGCCCTCTGATCTAAATAATTTTATTCTTTGTGTGTGTTATTTTGATCCCTGGGATTGAAGTAGAAGACAAATACCCTTAGCTAGAAAGTCCCTGAGTTATCGTAGAGATTGCTTTGGAGCTGACACTGACGAATCTGAGGCCAAAGTGTTTTATTGGTCAATTTCCTCATCTGTAAAGCCAAGGTTGAATCTGCCTCCAGGAATCTTTGGAGGATTAGATTTAATGCATCCCGAGGGCTTAGCTAAGTGCTTGGAACAGTGTGATAGGAGCTCAATAAACATTTCCTTTGCCCAGATAGAGTTAGAAAGATGCGAGTCTATTTTACCACGGCCATACTTCATATTATGAATTTACTACCTTATACTTGAATCATCTTTCTCCATATTAGAGTCTGAACATTTCTCCACAGCCTTCGCTGCATCAATGAAATATGTGTTCATATAAACTCCCACAGAACTGTATAGTATATACCTAATACATGCATAGTGTGTAAAATTTCATAAAAATATATGTAAGTAAAGGTACATATATATATACACACACACACAGGTACATAAACAAAATAGAAATTAATCAGCCTCACCAACAAATAACGCTGGGAAACAAGTAGCTTATACTTGGTGACTCCCAACGAGTCCCATCTGCAAACTCCCCTGTGCTAAGCCCCAGGTCAGGCACCTCAGTGTTAGGATGATCCTGACTTAGCCCCTCCTTGATTGGTTTATTGTGTCCCCAGGGGGGAAATAGAGAATTTCAAATTTTGAGTGCCAGACTAGACGTGCCCTCAGGGCGTTGTGCAGACACATGGGACCACCTCTAGCAGGTGACACCAGGCCTTCTGTGGTGCTTGTCATGTTGATGCAAAAGGGCTGCCAACCCTTTGGGTGTGCCCCTCACCCCTGTTGTTTCTCTCCAAAACCTGGTGTGCTGTTCCCAGCATGCATGCATGAGGGTACAAGACATTCACGAGGCAACGAGATGGCTAAAATTGACCCAGGAAGAAGAAATGATATTTCCGTCACTGATTTTAGAGAGCTGTGCCTACTACCAGTCCTCCTGCGAAGACTCCTGCATCGATCTCTCCAGGTGCTCTGTGCCTTGAAGAGTTTAGTATCTCTACCTGGCACCCCTTTAGTTTCTGCCTTCCATTTAAGAGGCATGTGGTAGGTACCTCACTCAGGCATGCATTCTCTTTCTCACGTCCTTACTCGAGTGCCTGCACAGCCCACACGACAGCAGCCCCCGCCTCTTTCCCACTCACCCCTTCTTTCATGGGGCTCCTTGGTGCAGCTGCTACGTGCGGAGGAAGTTGGCTTCGCAGTTATAAATAGAGAAAGGAGAATAAAGAGCTTTGACAGGTTATAACTCCGTTAAATACAGTTGGGCTTGGAAAGGTTATGCATAAATTGAAAAGCACTTAATATTTCCCCCCCATATACCATCATCACCGGCGTTTATGAAGGACTTTTTTTCTGTAGCACCAAGCCAGTGGCCATATAAATAGATTTACTCTGTCAAGTCGTAGAGAATAGTTTCCAAATGCCTTGCTTGGAGCTTCGAGAAAGTGATGGCGCTCAAGGTCGTGGTGAAGTGGAGTTTGGAGAAAGAGTGAGTCCCTGAGTGGCAGAGGCTGGAGGTCAAGTGAAGGTGAAAGGCGGCTGAGATGCTGACTGCGCCTGTGAAGCAGTTCTTGAAGCAGGAGAGAGGGGGGTAAACTGGTGTTTTCACTTTCTTTACAAAGTCTTTCTTGTTAAGCTTTCTTCCCTCGCTGTCGCCATTGAAAGTTATGAGCTGTTAGTCGGCTTCCTCTGGCTTTGGTGCCTCTGCCCTTTGATTCACAAAACAAGCCTGGGGAAGATATGTCCCGATAGTGTACACCTTCTGTGAACTCATTTTTGCAAACCTTGATTACCCATCAAAAGCCCAGGTCCCCTCCAGGACTCAGCTCCCAGCAAATGCTTTTCCCAGGGCTCTCAGCTCTGTTCCAGGCAAGTAGCTTCTCCTTATCAGCTGGTGACTGGATGCAAGTCGTGTGCGCACTTTGACAGAGTGGCACCAAGTGTGGGACCGGGACACGGGGCCATGGGCAGAAGGAGATGTGCCCTGAGGAGCAGCAAGGCAGGGACAGCCAGCAAAGAGGTGACAGGGGACCCAGGATCAGAACAGTGTGGGTCATCTGGATGTTTGGCCCACCCCCAAATAGGCCCCCTGACTGAGAAGTTCCATGAAACCAGATCGCACAAAATATTTTCGCTTGCTTTGCTCAGGATGTCCTGTTTTTGTCTTGTTTTGCTTTCTTCCTGGGATGACACATGGCCCTGATCATCATGTCCAGGCTCTAGACTGGGTAGAGCCTGTGTGGCCGATTGCTTGGACGGTGTGGGTGGAACAGAAGGAGAGCGTCCTTTGGTCTTTATCCATTGTTGACACTTCGGTGCGGCTGATCCTACCCGAGCCCTGCCACGCACAGATAACAACACCAGGGTGCTCTTTTTTTTCTTGCAAAAATGAAAATGAGGGGAACGAGCATAGAATTTGAACTTCTCCGTTCACATTATAGCTTCACTGAAACTGCAAATAGACAAAAGTAGGTATTCTTATTTTTCTCTGACTTCAGTCATGGATGACCAAATTTGATTGGCATCATTGAAGTGGGATAAAATAAGGTGCCGATTAAGTTCAAATTAAGCATCTCTGCAAGGATTTCATCCAAGTGAGGCCTGGCTCTTTGCAGGCTGGAATACTCAGACTGTGGTACTTATTTTTTTCCACACAGACCTCATCTGCACCTGGGTTTGGGAGGGTAAGATGAGGCAGAGGTGGGGAGAAAATGACATGAATGTTGACTTCCATCAGTGGTCTTAATATCTGTAAGTCAAAATATGGAGAGGACTTAGTAACTCTATGAGGTCTTAGCAACTGCAAGTTTATCTTTCCATGATGCTCTCTTCCCTTTGGAATGGTGAGTAAGAATATTCCGGAACAGACAAGAAGGGGGTTTGGGTGAAGTAGGAAGCAATCCCCACAAATATCAGCTAGAATGGGCTTTTAAGGAAATGCGTTTGATGGTTAAAAGACACTTGAGTGTTCATACGTGAACCATACGGTCATCTCCCCAAAGAAGGGAGCTGACGTT
Source organism: Panthera onca (assembly GCF_046562875.1). Classification (NCBI taxonomy): domain Eukaryota; kingdom Metazoa; phylum Chordata; class Mammalia; order Carnivora; family Felidae; genus Panthera; species Panthera onca. Next base: position 200,793,397 of record NC_138342.1, read on the forward strand.
GGTCAGGCTGGATCACTTACGTTTTATTTACATTTTTGTCCCATTTCTTCCTTCCCCAAGTACCCATCTTAATACCTGTATCTCACCTAATCCTTTTGACTGAACAGACATCCATCGTGCTCCTATGACTTCTCGTGCACAAGGCTGGATGGCCTGGCCCTGCCCTGGCCTCCTACTTTCCCATGGCTCCTGTGAAAATTAATGAAGTGAATGAGTCAATGAATGAATGAATGAACGAACGAACGAACGAATGAGTAACAAACCAATAGTATTGATTTCACAGTGATGCCATGACGAAGGCCCACAGACTGGGTGGCTAAACACCCTAGGAAAGTACCGTCTCACATGGTGGAGGCCAGAAGCCTGAGATGGTGGTGTGGGCAGGGCCGTGCTCCCACTGAGGGTTGTCGGGGAGCACCTCTCCCAGCCCACTCCTCACTGCTGACAACCAGTCATCCTTGGCTTTCCTTAGCGTGGGTGGGGACACATCATTCCAATCTCTGCCTCTCCTTTCGTGTGGCTTTTTTCCCCTAAGTGTGTGTCTGGGTCCTCATTTCTCTTTTCTTCTGAGAACACCATTTACTGGATTAAGGCCCTGCCTAACCCCGCATGACCTCGCTTTGACCACATCTGCAATGATCCCGTTTCCATATGAGGTCACACGTGAAGGGCTGGCGATTGGGGCTTCCATATAATTGGTGAGGGGGAGACAGATTTCACCCTGCGGCACACACGCTGAGTACCTGCGTGTACACACGGAGCGAACTGAGTAGATGACCCCTGGTAAACAAATAGCATGAGGGGAACCCCTACCGTGTCGGGATAGAGCAAATGGTACCTGAGAAGCCCCACCTCACAGTGGAGAGGGAAGAGGAGTGACAAGTGGAGACGCGGGCTGAGAACTGGTGGAATCGGAGTTGAGCACACAGCTGGTAGGATTCCGTCACAATGCAAAGTTGGGGCGCTGTGGTTGGTTTATGTGTATATATTTAAGTTTACTTTTATTTGTTTTGAGACAGAGATGGCAACAAGCAGGGGAGGAGCAGAGAGAGAGAGAGGGAGAGAGAGAGAATCCCAAGCAGGCTCTGTGCTGTCAGTGCAGAGCCTGATGCGGGGCTTGAGCCCCCGAAACCGTGAGATCATGACCTGAGCCAAAATCAAGAATCTCACGCTCGCCGGACTGAGCCCCCCTGGCGCCCCTGCCATTGATGTATTTTACGGATGTGTTTTACGGATGCCTGTTTTCTTTTCTACTTATCAAAGAAAAATCACTTCATATTTGTCAAAATTTTATGATGTATATTAAATTTTGAAGTATCATCCTTCTATTAGTGTCTTTATTAAAATTCCCAGAGAACTCTTGTGAAATTTTGGGTAATGCTAAATATGAGAGAAACACCAATTTCTAGTTAATACATTTATTTACCTCCTATTGTTCGCATGTTCAGAAGCCATTTGGCTCTATTTTATTTTCTGCTTGTCCTCAGCTTTACTGTGATGGTGTTAGTGGTTTCTTACTCGTATTACTGCTTTTTTCTCTCCTTGGCAATTCCAGCCTTTATTTTTGCCACCTTTTCTGATGTCTTCCAGTCCTAATCACAGATATCCCTGCATTTGGATATATTTTTTTCTCTCAATTCACACTTAACAATAAGTATTTTAGGCTTTTCTTTCCTTATTTCAGGTAGAATTGCTACCCACTCCGTCTTTCCTCATTTATTCTGTTTCATAGGCTATTTTCCTCAAAATTATAAAAAAAAGATATATTCATCATAGAGAATGGGTAATCAACAAGACAATGCATACAGCCATTTTTGCATATTTCACCCAACTGATTGCCATTCAACAAATTAATTTTGTACCCGGTAGGAATAACGACAAAGATTCTGCGTAATGGAAATGTGCATAAAGTAAACTTTCTTCTAAAACTTGCATTTTAATGCAGTTTGTGAAGTTTTACTGACTTGAAATATTTTTAAAACATAAAGCCCAGGTGAGTCTCTAATAATGTTTAGTAGATAGAAATACTGTATTTTGATAACATTTGGACGGGTTTGTCTTCAAATGATTGTGGTAATGCTTTAAATTAACGTATGCTATAAGCTAGGCTTAGGGAAACTGACTTGTGAATATTAAGATATGAAAGCTATTCATATTTCACTGTGGTAAGTCTTAAATTTCACTGGGCAATTCATCGTGGGCGTGAATATAACTACTAACCTACGCGTTGGCGCACACAACAGTTATTGGAATAGAGGAAGTGATATTTTTCCTTCATGTTTGTTAAACTTACACTGAAATCTGTATTTAACTGAGAATCTTCTTAGAGTTGGTTTCTTCCCATTAATGTTGCTGACAAGAATATGCCTTTTAGAAAATAATGTGGTTTCCCTTCCTGGACTTGACTTCTCTGACTTTCTCTGCTCTCCCTGACCATCCATTTTCTAGAAACTCCATTTGGAAGCCTGAACTGATGGAAAAGGACTCAGTAATGCTCACATTCTTACCCCTATAAGCTCTCATCTTTTCTTCTTCTCTATCTGTAGATACGTCGGGGGTTGGTTATACTTAATGGAAGGGGATGGATAGGATCGAGTTGGTCCTTTTTATTTATTTTTTTTACCAAAATAATGTTTAAAATGAAGTCAGTATTTAGTGTCTGACACTTACATTTCTAGGTCATTGCCCCTTCATAGGAGATGAGATGTGTTAGTAACTGCATCTAAAACTTGTACTGTCCTGAGAGGTCATTCAGTGGTTCCATCTTTGCTCAGCACATACAATCTTTGAGATGGAGTGAATTATATTTATATTAATATTTTAGAGGATGATCACTGATTTTGGAAGGTGTTTGTATCAGGTAGTAACAGGGGAACAGAGAGCGGTGAACACACACACACACACACACACACACACACACTCTTAGGGGTTCTAAATTAACAATTATTTGTTAAGGGAATTTTAAACACTTTTTATCCGTAATATCTTTGCACATCAAATGCAGGTATATACTTATTATTGCCTTGAGCCAAGAAATATTGTTGTCCTTAAAAAAAAATCCACAACCTTCTGATGGTACCGAACTAGCTTCATCTTTAATATTAATGGTTCAGTGTGGTTCTATAAGCAAATGTATTAACCTCAGAACTAAAAAAACATTGATATTGATCTCTTTTTCTCGTGGCCTTTATTCTGACACATCTTTGATCTGCAGACTGGAGTGGGGTGCTTAGCCTTAGCTTGACCACAATTGGTTTTTAATAAGAACCTTCACTGTCTACAGTCTCTTCTGTCTAATTAATAGCGTGGGCTCATGTCCTGTGAAAAATATATTTTTCCAGCACGTTCTAAATAGCAAAGCATGCGTTAGTGGCAGGAATTGGACCAAATCCCTGTGTGCTCTGAAAAGGATGAAAAATGCTATGGCAAAGAGTATCAGATGTACCCGTGTGGCACTTTGTTCCTCGGCAGTTTTTGTGGGTCTGCATTTGGTATCATGTTCTCAAGATCTTGTTGCCTTTCAACTGTTTTTTGTTTGTTTGTTTGTTTGTTTGTTTGTTTTTGCTTTTGTCTAGAGAGGATTCCAAAAGCAGTATAGTGTTTAGTGGATGTGACTAAATGAAAATATTTAACAATCCTGTTAAAAATGACTAATTGCACTTCCTCTTCTACAAATAAAACAGTGAATTGTAAGATGGCCAGTGTCACCATGATCAGAGTCAGTTAAAAGAGGACGCTTTCATGTTGCAACATATACGTGCCCAGCAACATGTTGCACACCTCAACCTTTTCTAGACTGTCCTATCATTGGAATCCTACCTATTAGCGTCTTTTCCATAGCAAAAGGCACTTAAGATCCCTCCCTGTCTTTCTGTGGAGTGATGGGTCATGTCTTACTGTGGCTGGATAGTATTGGACTGCAGGGATGTACCATGGCTTGTTCATCCGTTGACCTGTGGAAGGACATCTCAGTTGCTTCCCAATTTTGGCAAACGTGAATAAAGCTGCTATAAATATTTTTGTTCAGATTTTATGTGAACGTTTGTTTTTAACGGATTTGGGTAAGTCCATCGGAATGCATTTGCTGGGTGATAGAGTAAAATTATTTTCCGCGTTGTAAGTGACTGCCAGATCGTCTTCCAAAGTGGCTCTGTGGTTTTGCGTCCCCACCAGCAGAGTGAGAGTTTCTCTGGCTGCACATGCACGTCGTTACCGGCCCTCGGCGTTCTGACTGTTCCAGATTTTCACCGTACTACTGTGTGTAGAACGGTGTCTCATTCCCTGATGATATAGGATGTGGGGCATCTTTTCAAGTGCTTGTCATCTGTGTATCGTCTTTGGTGAGGCATCAGCTCACTTCTGCCCACTTTCTGTTAAATACTGTTTTGCTCCGGGGGCACCTGGGTGGCTCAGTCGGTTAAGCGTCTGACTTTGGCTCAGGTCGTGATCCCACTGCTCGTGAGTTCGAGCCCCGCATCAGGCTCTGTGCTGATGGCCCAGGGCCTGGAGCCTGCTTCAGGTTCTGTGTCTCCCTTTCCCTCTGGCCCTCCCCCACTCTCTCTCTCTCTCTCTCTCTCAAAACTAAATAAACAACAAAAAACTTCTTTAAAAAATACTGTTTTGCTCTGGAAGAGCATTTTCTCGGACACAAACCATGAGCTGTTAGAGAGCCAAGTGGTGAAATTTCCAAGGCGGTCCCCAGGACTCCTTCTGCATTTATTCACTGTGCATTTTCCCTGAAACCTTGGCTCATCTTATCGCAGAGAGGACCCAAGAGGACTTGTGTGCGTCGAAAAGTGAGAGCTGTAAAAAGTGTTGCCGAGAAGAGCCAGGACAGGTGCGTGTAGGCGTGTCCCCTTCCAGAGATAGCCATGCTCCTTGACACATCAGGTGTGGCCTCTCCGAATCCTCCCCTGCCCGCCTCTGCAGGCTCATGTCTGACTACCTGCCCTTTGGCCGTGTCTGTGCTGCTGGGCACAGCTCCGACGGGTCCCCACATGCCCTGGGTGTCCGTGCCCCCTGGGCTTGCAAACCGGCTGCTACCCTTCACGAACCAGCGCTGGGGTTTCTCCCTTGGGCAATCTTCCTTCACCTCTCCTGTGATACGTTATGCTCATGGCAACCACTCATGTATATGAAATCGTTTGCCACAACGCTGTAAAGGAAGGGATGATGTTTTTCCCAATTCTGTTTTAGAGGAAATAGAGACTTGGGGAATTGAATTCATATTTGCAGCATCGCTCAGCTAGTTAGTGACACAGTCAGGGTTTGATCCACAGGAGTCCTGGCCCCGATGGCTCTGTTCTCTTCTGCGATGAGACGTCACCTCTGAAGGGGACTTGTTCCTGTTTGCTTCTTTGTCACATCCATGCTGCTGAGTGCGTGTGTCAAGTAGGCATTGTTCCCTCTCAATTTAAATCATTATTTGTTTACTTCCATTGTCTGTGATCTCCTTTAAGAGAATTATGAGCATAGCCTCACCATCTAGTACACAGAACATCTCGTTCACACAACATAGCAGGGTTTTTTTTTTTTTTTTTTTACATGAAACGTATTATCAAGTTAGTTTCTATACAACACCCAGTGCTCATCCCAAAAGATGCCCTCTTCAATGCCCATCACCCACCCTCCCCTCCCTCCCACCCCCCATCAACCCTCAGTTTGTTTTCAGTTTTTAAGAGTCTCTTATGCTTTGGCTCTCTCCCACTCTAACCTCTTTTTTTTTCTTTGTTTTCCTTCCCCTCCCCCATGGGTTTCTGTTAAGTTTCTCAGGATCCACATAAGAGTGAAAACATATGGTATCTGTCTTTCTCTGTATGGCTTATTTCACTTAGCATCATGCTCTCCAGGTCCATCCATGTTGCTACAAAGGGCCATATTTCATTCTTTCTCATTGCCACGTAGTACTCCATTGTGTATATAAACCACAATTTCTTTATCCATTCATCAGTTGATGGACATTTAGGCTCTTTCCATAATTTGGCTGTTGTTGAGAGTGCTGCTATAAACATTGGGGTACAAGTGCCCCTAACATAGCAGGGGTTTAAAAATGTGGTTGATGAGCGGTGCCGGGTGCCTCAGTCAGTTAAGTGTCTGATTGATTTCACCTCAGGTCATGATCTCATGGTTCTTGAGATGAAGCCCCACGTCGGGCTCTGCCCTGGCAGTGTGGAGCCTGTTTGGGATTCTTTCTGTCTCTGCCTCTACCCCGACCCCTGCCCCAAATCCCCCAAATAAATAAACATTTAAAAAATGTAATTGATGAATACATAATCTAAAATTATTAAAAGGAATTACTAGTATGTAATCCAAAAAATAGCATTAAAAATTCAAACCAGCGAGAGTTTGGACTACTTTAAAATACACATTTTATTCCTTAGAAACTAAGCTAGAGGACACGAAAAGACATTCCAGCTCTCATGAAGGTAATGGCGCCCTGGGATGGCTGTCGGAAGAAAGGCTTTGGAAATTTGAGGCAAAGGCAATCTGCCTTAGTTTACTGTTGCTAGTTTACAACTTACCAGTAACATAGAGGCTTAAAATAGCCCCCATTTGTTGTGTCATAGCCTCCGTGGATCGGGAGTCTGGAACCACGTCAGCTGTGTGCTGAGGGCCACACAAGGCTGCCGTCAAGGTGTTGGCTGGGCTGTGGTCTTGTGTGAGGCTCCACTAAAGAAGGATCAGCTTTTAGTGGCAGAATTCAGTTCCTTTCAGTCACAGGACTGAGGGCTGTCCTGGCCAACTGGGACTCACAGCATAGATAGCCCACAACATGGCAAAGTTCCTCCGAAGCCAGTAAGGACATGAAGTGGTAAGAGGAGGTACAGTCTCAGTGCATGGTGAAGGTAACTGCACACATCCCATTCTCTTGGTTACGTTCTGTTGACTGGGTGCAAGTCACAAGTCACACTCATGCCCATAGCGAGGGAAGGGTACAATCCCAGGAGGTGGGACCGAGAAGGGCAGCACCTAAATAGTCCGTCCAACATAGAATTAGCGGGCGTAATGGTCAAGGCAGTTGGCCCAACACCCTCTCATGTACCCCTGTTAGGGTATATGGTGTTCCCGTTTTATGATTTTCTAGCAGATAAACGTTTTGTGCATCCCTTTAGAGAATGATAAAGTATTTGAATGGAGTCGAATGCCGAATATACACAGATGTGCTTAAGCAACACCAAACAAACAAATAAAACTCAGAGATAATTTTTCCTTATAAATTCAGTCCTTGGACTGTTTTTCCAGGCCTCCAGATGCATTCTTGTTGCTGTAAACATGATGGCTCCTTCCGTAGGAAAAACAAAAAAAATTCAAGGGTTTTGTTAGGTAATTATTTAAGGCAGGTAGGGGTGCCTGGGTTTGCTCAGTCGGTTAAGCATCAGACTCTTGATCTCAGCTCAGGTCATGATCTCACAGTTCATGAGTTCAAACCCCACATCAGGCTCTGTGCTGACAGTGTGGAGGCTGCTTGGGATTCTGTCTCTCCTTCTCTCTGCCCCTTCCCCACTTGTGTGTGTGTGCTCTTTCCCGAAATACGTAAACACTAAAAAAATGTAAAAAGTAATAACTTAAGGCATGTGAACTCTATATTAAGTATTTGCATTATTTTATCAGAGGGATGACTATCTGGAATTCATTTGCAGAAAGGAAGTTGAAGAGAAAAATACATAAACATATATTTGCTGGATATACAAGAGACTTGCTATTGATGATTTCTGAAGTCCTGTTTTATTTTTATTTTTATTTTATTTTATTTTATTTTATTTTATTTTATTTTATTTTATTTTATTTTATTCTATTTTATTCTATTTTATTCTATTCTATTTTATTCTTTTATTCTACTTTATTTTATTCTATTTTATTTTCTCTAGCTTCATTGAGGTATACCTGACAAGTAAAAACTGTATTTACTTAAGGCATACAAGGTGATACCTTGGTATATGGATACATCCCAAAACGATTACCACAGTCAAGTTAATTAACACATCTACCACATTCCATAGTCATTTGGGTTTTTATTTATTTCTATTTGTGGTGGGAACCCTTTGGATCAACTCCCTTAGCAAGTTTCAAGTATACAATACAGTGGTGTTAACAGTACTCACCATGCTTTCTGTTAGATCTATGGCAATCATTCATCTTATAACTGAAATCTCACCATGTGGCCCATGTCTTCACCGTTTCCCCCACCTCCAAGTCCCCGCAAACCACCACTCTACCCTCTACTTCTTCAGGTTGACTATTTTAGATTCCAGACATCACAGGGGGGCCACGCAAGATGATTCTTTGCGTGTCTGTTTATTTCATCTCGCGTAATGTCCAGGATGTCCATGTCATGGATGGCGAGGCCCCATCTTGGTGCTGGGACACTGAAAGAGCCTCATAGATCAACCGTTACATCCGAGTGTGATTATCTAACCCTTTGGTTTTTATTTGTAGAGTATAAAAGATACTATTCTGCTACAGGTTTGTGTGAATTACAGGGGTAATCGCAACCACCAGATCTGCAAATTTATTGTCTGGGTTTGGCTGCTGGCTTCACTAGGTATTTTTTGTGTGACTTTGGACAAGTTACTTAACATCTGCCTTACATAGAACAGGGACAACAAAACCACCCACAGGATTATTGTCAAGATTCAATGAGTTCCATAGGTAAAGGGTTTGGACAGTACTCAGTGGAGTTTAAGCACTATGTAAATATTAACTAACTTTATGGGTGTATTAAGTAAATGCCTTCAAAAAGACATTGCGGGGCACCTGGGTGGCTCAGTCGGTTAAGCGTCTGGCTTCAGCTCAGGTCATGATCTCGTGGTCCATGAGTTCGAACCCTGCGTTGGGCTCTGTGCTGACAGCTCAGAGCCTGGAGCCTGCTTCGGATTCTGTGTCTCCCTCTCTCTCTGCACCTCCCCTGCTCATGCTCTCTCTCTGTCTCAAAAATAAATAAAAACATTTAAAATTTTTTTTAAAAAAGACAGTGCAATCCACAGGGCTTCCTATTTTTAATTTTATTTACTTCCCATTTAGACCCTCCCAACATTCAGGTCTGATTTTACTGATAAATAGAAATAAAGGTACGCTTACCATCGCGATCTCTATTTGGCATTACGTTAATTAATTTTTGTAAGTATTTTGAGGACACTAATCTTTTTAGGTAATTGAGGCAGTTAGACTGAGTACAGTTATTTTTTATATTCTCCAAACAGGTACTTTAAAAATTGATTTGATTACCAAAGAATCCCTTTTGCAACCAAATCAGGATTCTGCCTGATTTTTACTTTAATTTGGAAATATTCCTCTTTATTACACAGTTTGAAAACAGTTCCTTATGTGATCTTCCTTGAGGCTACAATGACAAAATTAAAGAGTTTCCAACTTCATTAGAAAAAGAAATCTGGTAAAATTCCCTTCCATGGTGTTTCCCGTGGCCTCAACACCTCCATAGAGAAGGTATTGAAACTGCCGTCCGAGGAAGCTGTAGGCTGCGGGCACCGCTTTATGAGTTCCTGTTAGGTCTCTGCCTGCCTGATGTGGCTTAATTAAATTATAATTCCCTCTTCTGCAGTTTTATCTTAAATGCAGTGTTGTACACTTGATGTGTAATTAATAACAATAAACAGGTGAACCTTTTGCTCACATCTTTTCATTAGAGCAGAGGAAGTTTTCAGGGTCATCGTCACTTTGGTACTTTGTTTCAAGGGATTTCTTTCTTCCATGACATTTTCTTTGCACTTCTTGCTTTGCTTCTCATTTTTCTTCATTTCTTAGGGTCTAGGCTGCAGTCTTTCAGTCTCTATTTACTTCCCAAAGTTTAGATCACTTTCTATTTTATACTAAGAAAGCCCTGGAAAGAATGACTGATTAGGTATTAGTAAGCATTTATTATGCTTATTTCTAAACAGACTTTAATAATAAACACATGAAAACATAAGATATGATAATTTTTTAAAATCTGAATCAATATGAAATAAGTAAAATTTGAAAATAAAAGATAGGACATAATTATACCATGATGGCACGTATTTTTTTTTTATGATGCCTGGAAGTAAAAGTCAAAAGGGGGTGCACACACCTGTGACCCACCCAACACAACCACAGCCAATGGCCATTCTTTTTAATGGGAAAAAAATCTTTGTATGTGTGTATGTTTGTGTGCAAACATGTGTATGAGAAAGAAATTTAATTTTAACACTTACATATTATTATTTCTTGGCCAAATCAGGATTGCTAGAAATAAGTAATTGCTATTTCATATGGCATAATTTAGAAGCAGATCTTCTCATGTCTGTCAATACCAGGAATATGCATTTTGTGGCTATAAAAAAATCTTAGAAAAAAGTTCCTTCTAGGCAGGAAGTCAATTTCTATCTGGTCAGAGATGAACGTCACCATGATGAAGGTTTTGACATCTGTGTCTGTATTTTGCCACATTTCAGAATCTGTTTTTCTGTTATGACTAGCAGATATGTGAGTGTGTGTGTGTGTGTGTGTGTGTGTGTGTGTACCCACCCCTCCCTCCAGCATTTGGAAAAAATAAAGCCAGTGAACTTCTCAGGATCGGGATTATGTCTTACTTTTTCAGTATCTAAATATCACACTGATTTTCATTAACCTCATGAATTTTGGATGTATTGTAGCATAGAAGGTCAATCCTGGCAGTATAAAACATGAGAACTCTTCCATTTTAACCAGCCAAGGAGAGGAAAATCAGGAAAATCTTATAAGATGATTAGATTCCATTAACTGACTATTGATGTTGAGATTAGTTATTGATGAACAGGGATTTCAGCCCAGCCAGGAAACATGTCTGGGGTATCATGTTAATCTTCCCTAGTGCTGTGCCTTAGTGTGAGAGTCAATGAATCAGGCTCCATAGAGAGGGCAACTATTTCATCTGGGGTGAACTCTCACGAGAAACTAAAATGAGGACAGATTGAGAGGTTTGGTTGGAAAACGTATCAACTGGAATAAATCTAGTTAATTTCTGGATCTTGGCAGATTCTGAGCTGGCTGAGAGACATTCCATGTAGATTTAAATGTGGGAGTGTTCTGTTCATCCTCAAGCAGTTCTAAGGGCTCGGGGAATCCCTTTCTCAGATGGGCACAACTTGGTGGCAGCTGTTAAGGACACTCTCTCTCCTATAGAACAGAAGAAATCTAGAGGAAAAATGCTCAGTCTTTGTCTGAAACCTTTTGGGAAAACATCCCCATATGGACCCTGTCTCTGTGTAAAAACGAGTAGAGAAAAGGGAAAAATTAAAAACCTGTACAAATGAGGGCGTTTTGACTCTCTGCCTGGAGTAGTGCTGCGTCAGGAAGACTCATGTCACTTTCGTCTCCGCTGTCTGAAGTCTCAGTGTCTCGTGCAGCACTCACAGTGAATGACCGAGTGAGTGAGCAGGAAATCATTTATTCAGCATGACTCTGCAGGTAGGATGTCGTGAGGAGGACTTTAAAACCCTGCTTAAGGGGCGCCTGGGTGGCTCAGTTGGTTGAGCACCTGACTCTTGATTTCGGCTCAGGTCACTCTCTCACGGTTCGTGAGTTCCAGCTCCGCATTGGGCTCTGTGCTGACAATGCGGCACCTGCTTGGGATTCTCTCTCTCTCTCTCTCTCTCTCTCTCTCTCTCTCTCTCTCTGCCCCTCCCCTGCTCGCTCGCTCTCTCTCTCTCTCAAAAAATAAATAAATAAATAAATATTAAAAACCTGCTTAAAATCCCTTTATTCTGTTTTGTGCCTCCTCCAAATCACCCTGTGCAAAAATAAAGAACAGAAAATTCCCTATACTCTTTTCTGGATCTTTTCTGGATCAATACATTTAGTGATACAGAGACTGAACTGTAAGTGACATGTTAAGTAGATTATTATGAGTAACCTCTACCTTCCTCTGTTTTTCTTTTTCCTTACTTAGAATTAAAACGTTAAAAAGCTGTACAGAATTTAGAGAGAACACTTAGCAGGACAGAAGAACCAAAAACAAAACAGAACTGAACAAAAAACCCACCTTTTTTTCATAGGAAAGTTTTCCCACAGAATTATGGAAAATGACCCCACAAAAAGCCACACTTCTGTCGTATCGTAGCCACAGTCGGTCCTCTCTGGGAGTAAGTGAAGCCCCATCTGCAAATCCTTCCAGCTTTCCTTGGCTTCATTCTCCTATATAAGCAGAAACGCTTTCATTCCCGGATTGGTGCTGGGACACCACCTGACAGGCATGGAGAATGCACAGTGTAGCCCAATGACGTGGAAGGTGAGCCAACCTTGGGCAAAGGTGAGCCAACCTTGGGCAAAGTTGTGCGGTGGCTCTAAACACACACCCTTCAAGAACTGAAGAATATTCACTGGGAAACCAAACCCCCCAAAACCTAGCAGAGTGAGAAGAGATTCTTTGCTTGAATAAGCAGATCATTTCAGTCTATTTTGTATTTGTTTGTGTTATTTATTTTTTTATTTTTTAATGTTTTATTTATTTTTGAGACAGAAAGAGACAGAACATGAGTAGGGGAGGGGCAGAGAGAGAGGGAGACACAGAATCCGAAGCAGGCTCCAGGCTCTGAGGTGTCAGGACAGAGCCCGATGCGGGGCTCCAACCCAGGAACTGTGAGATCATGACCTGAACTGAAGTCAGACGCTTAACTGACTGAGCCACCCAGGTGCCCCATATTTGCATTATTATAATCTGCCCAGTCAATATTTTTGACATCTTTCTAAAGTTTTTGGAAGCTCTCACAAACCACATAATGATATTATTGAAACATTAGATGACAGAGCAGTTACCCATTACTAATTATTTTTCAGAATTAGCTGCTGGAACTTTTTGAACGTTTCTCTCTCACCATGACAACCAAAATCTGCTTGTTTTCATATTAAAAATGTATTAAATGTGTCCCTCAGCTCATTAATCATGTTTCTTTGTTTTAGTTTTCACCTATGCTTCTCTTGAAAATGCATCAGTAATTTGATTTCAATATTCATGAAAGAAAATCAGTATCAGTTTTACTCTATTTGTTACATATATCCTCATGATCATATTTTCTTGCCTTGGTGTTTTATTGACAAGAATTTTATTTAAGAATTAGCATTTTTAAATGAAAGTTAACTGTTTTTATATTCATATGTGATTAACTTTAGAAAATATAGCAACATTAATTGAAATAATGTATTTCCTGGGAATTTTTTTTTCCTACCTAACTCTATTATTATTTTTGGTATAATTAGATGCCCAGCTGACTCAGTTGGTAGAGTATGAGACTCTTATGTATTATTTTAGCTATTATTTATTATACTGTTATATTAAAGTGTTAAATTATTATAGTATTATAGTGACATTAAAATTTACCAAAAAACATGTTATTTGGAAAATGTATATGTTTGATACTGTAACTCATTTTATGAAAGTTAAATTTTTTTTAATGTTTATTTATTTTTGAGAGAGAGAGAGGGAGAGACAGAGTAGGAGCAGGGGAGGGGCAGAGAGAGAGAGGGAGACAAAGAATCCGAAGCAGGCTCCAGGCTCTGATCTGTCAGCACAGGGCCCAACACAGGGCTTGAACTGACAAACTGTGAGATCATGACCTGAGCCAAAGTCAGACGCCCAACCGACTGAGCCACCCCGGCGCCCTTATGAAAGTTTTTAAAAAAAGAGGTAGCAGATTGAGTTAGACTGCTGCAAGCTTTACATCGAACTATTCCTGTACCCAGTAACAAAACTACCCATGGAATGATTTTCAAGATAATTTGTGACTCTCTGGAAAAATGTATACTGATAAAAGTACTGTTCTACAGTGACTAAGGGTATAGATTCCAGAACCTTCCAGTGTCTTGGAAGTTCCAAACCGTGCGCCACATTGAGCAAACTTATCTCTCTTGTGCCATAACATGCTCACTTCTCAAACACGGGCAATACAGATTGCTAAAAGTGAAATTACTTCATCCTGTCAGGCATTTAGAACCGTTCCTGGCATGAGCTGGGCACGGAGGTAAGTATACACCTAGTTAAGCCGAAAGAGTCTGATGTATGGAAAGCCAAGTAGATCTACTAATTGTTGAATTGCAGCATTTACAAGCCCTATGGTCGTTGATACTTAACTTCTTTCATGTACTCACCTGTTAAGGTTTATTTGTAAGTATCAGACGAGGTAACGCATGAAAAGTTTTAATGGAGTACTTTACCAGATCAAAAGAGGCTAATTCCTCTCTTTCTCTAAAACAGCTAATGGTTAGGATATTTGATCAAAGCTAAGGTGTCTTCAGACCCAAAATACATCATTATTTTACTACGCCCAGGAAAGGAAGAGTATTGGCAATTAAATTATGACCCGATATTTTCTTATCGTTGAGATTTCTTATTGAGATAGGTTAATTGAAGCCATAGACTTTAATGTTTGATTTTTGATGCACATAAAAATGAAAAAGGTGTCAGTCCCATTAGGCTGGCACAAATGGAGAGATATGCATGGACACGTACAAATCTAAATTTGGACTTTGTTGTCTTGAAGCCTCTAACTCTCCTGCTAAGAAGGTAGAAGTAGATAAACGTGTGTCATAATAATCTGGAATCGATGCTTGTCCTGAAGCTTCTGTGTGTCTCTGACGCCCAGAGAAGCTCATTATACAGTATGAATAAGGCAGAAGTGGAATATATATCGTCTGTTCAGGCCACTTTAACAAAATGCCTTAAACTGAGTGGCTGATAAACACAAGAAATTTATTTTTCACTTTGATGAAGGCTGGGAAGTCCAGGATAAAGGGTCTGCAGACTCGGTGCCTGGTGAGGGCTTATGGGTTCATAGACAGTGTCTTCTGGCCATGTCCCGAAGTGACGGAGGATGAGGAACTCTATGGGGTGTCCTTTACAATGGCACTAATCCCATCATGACCTCATCACCTCCCAAAGTCCCCGCCTTCTAACACCATCACTTTGTGGGTTAAATTTCAGCAGGTGAACTTGGGGGAAGACACAGATATGTCATCCATAGCAAGTATCTGTGTGTGTGTGTGTGTGTGTGTGTGTGTGTGTGTGTGTGTGTGTGTAATATCCACCTGGGATCAGGGAGAAATAGAAAAAAATAATGTGTTTTATTCTAAAGGTTTTTACAAGTCAATGAAAGAAAAAAATCACCAGAAACTCCAGCTGAAATGCAGATTTCTGGGTCCAGTTCCTAAGAAGACCCCAACTCAGAGACAGGTTGGCCCCTGAAATCTAGACGTGTAACAGGTGATCTTGATCTTGGTTGTAATAACAACAAGGTGAGAGAAACCAAGAGTTTCAGTCAGCCTTGAGAAACCCTGTCTGCCATTCCTTGGTGGCCGGGCCCTTTTCTTCAACACCTAATGCAGTATATTTTGAAATCGCAAAAAACGTTGCTTCCGTATCAAAGAAAACGGAGACGTATCTGCGCAAGGACCCCACGGGCATGTGGCGAGCACAAGCCGGTTTGGGAGAAGCACGCATGTGTTTATCTTTGTAGCTGTCGGGGTTTTGTGGTGTCAGACCCATCCTCTGTGAGCTGTGACCAGGCTTTCATGAGGAGCATCAGGCAGAGTGGAGGAGACAAGGTTTGAACCCAGGCTGAGCGTCTAGATGGAGAATAAATCTACACGAGACCCCTGTTTCCTTCCAGAGTGAAGGTTGTGGTCGCAATACACTTGAAATAAGGATGCCAGACTCTGCTTTACAAACTTCAATTAACACTCGAATATTCTAGTGAGGAAAGTAATTTTCTCAGAGAACAGGTGAAGCAGTCTCTCCAAGGGGCAGAAACACAGAGGTTAAGTGATTTGTGCACATTCATTCCGGGGGTTAGTGGTGAAGCTCCAATAGGCCCAGGCGCCTTGCTTTTTCTAACAGCGTGATTTCCTCCTTGCATTTTTTTATGAGAGAACAATGTGCTGTCATGGCGTCAGGCAAGTCACAGAAAATGTAGACTCACAGTGAAATAGGACATGTCACAGATCCTTTCCCTTCTCAACCTGAAGTCAGGGACATGTCCTCAGTTAGAATGCTTTGGGCGTCTGTAATGTCACCTTTCTCCAGTCTTTATTCTTCTAGCTCAGGTTTTAAAGTTTGTTTGTTTAGAGAGAGGGAAAGGAAGAGAGAGAGAGAGAGAGAGAGAGAGAGAGAGAGAGAGAGAATGAATCCCAAGCAGGCCCCGCATTGTCTGCGTGAAGCCCGATGATGTGCCCAAACTCACGAACCGTGAGATCATGACCTGAGCCGAAGTCAGATGTTTAGCCAGCTGAGCCATCCAGGCGCCCCTCTTCTAGCTCTTTAAATAAGATACTTGTGAGAAATTAGAGCTCTTTGTTAGCACTTGTCTTTGTCTGTCTTTTATTGTCACTATTTGTGAGATGCTCTTAGAACTACTTATGGATTTTGTTAACGTTTCCAAAGTTGGAAATGGCATAGTGTCTTAATAGGTCTTTTCCTATTGTGAGATTAAGAGCAAACTAAGCCCAGGGGTGCCCGGGTGACTCAGTCAGTCGAGTGTCCAAGTCTTGATCTCGGCTCAGGTCATGTTGCTATGGTTTCAAGCTCCACATCAGGTTCTATGCTAAGTGTGGAGCCTTGCTTGAGATTCTCTTCCTCTCTCTGTCCCTCCCCTATAGGCATGCATGCGCGCGCTCTCTCTCTCTCTCTCTCTCTCTCTCTCTCTTAAAAAAATCTAAGGAGCAAACTAAGCCATATCAATTCAGACTTGAAACATATTCTTAAATGATCCTTGTTAATATTGCACATGACTCACATTTCCTGGAGAAATTATGTGTTCACAGGAGAGAAGGTGAGAAATGACTTTTAAGAGAAGAGACATTTGGTCCCTTGAAGGTTACTCCTCTGGGTGCCTCTCTGCCCCTAAATTACATCTTCCTCTGCTATGTGAGATGGCAGCTCAGACCCGGGCACATCTCCTTGAATGCCAGTAGCCTGTCCTCTTTAAAATGTGTCTGACACTACCAAATTCACAGGATGATTTGGCTGAAAGGCTTCTAAGAATTTATGTGAAAATTCTGGATCGGTGTTTGATGTTTCATATATATGCAAGCAAAGCAATTTAAAAAAAAATCTGTAATTATTTGCAATTTCTCTGCAGAAGAGTCTTAAAATCATTTACATTAAAAGGGGAGAGGGGCACCTGGGTGGCTCAGTTGGCTAAGCGTCCCAGCTTAACGCCTCGATCTGGACTCAGGTCATGGTCTCACCATGGTAAGATCAAGTCCTGTGTCGGGCTCTGGGTGGATAGCGTGGAGCCTGCTTGGGATTCCCTCTCTCCCTCCCTGCCCCTCCCGCCCCCTCCAGATAAACAAACTTTCTAAATAAATAAATAAATAAATACTAAACAAATAGAGAAAGTCTTCTACCCACTGGGGTGCAGATTCTTGCCATATTTGAATTTGGAAAATCAGCTTCAAAAGCAGCTGACCAAAATTTTTAGGAAAAAGGAAATGTTCTTTGTACTGTGGACATCAAACATGCAATGTATAAGTAGTGAAGGTGTGTAGAAGGTTTGGGGAACCCATTAAGGTCTTTAGTATTTTGATGGTATGCAAAATTGCACTAAATATACTAGTTCGGGTTATGGGTTTTCTTGAATGGTTTCACTGCTGAGTTAGTCCAGTGAAGGTTATAAATGCCAAAGCTACTTGGTTTTGTGACGGAACCCAGGGCGCAAAGCGCAGTTGTTCACGTGTAGCAAACTCCTTTTTTGTGTTCTCCAAAAGCAAAACAAATACAAGCAAACAGAACCTTGATTTATTAAGGGGGCAAGATGTCAGTAATGCTAGTCTCTAATTCCAAGGGCATCCCGTCAGGGCTCTGAATTCATTTCAGGGCGGTGGTTTCATTATCACTGCATTACTTAAATCCGTGAAGCCTCTAGATGTTACAGAATTTCTGCATTTTCTATATGCCAGAAAAAGAATTTTACTCTATCCTTCTTTTTTCTTTAAAAATTTCACAATCTAGGGGCACCTGGGTGGGCTCAGTAGGTTAAGCGTCCAACGTCAGCTCAGGTCGTGATCTCATGGTTCATGAGTTTGAGCCCCACGTTGGGCTCTTTGCTGTCAGCACTGAGCCTGCTTCGGATCCTGTCTCCCTCTCTCTCTGCCCCTCCCCTGATTTCTCTGTCTATCAAAACACAAACAAAAACATTAAAAATAAATAAATGTGGTTAGTGCCACTGAATTAAAAGAATTTTAAAAATAATAAAAATTTTCAAAATCCCAATAACATCCATTGAGCATCCGCCATACTGCCCGTGATTCTAACGCATCCTGCTGATGCTGTAGGTAGCTGCTATTATCCCTGTTTGGCTGATGATTACGCAGAGGTTGAGGGAAGGTTAGCACATTACTTCCTGTCAAACAGCTCCTTCCTGCAGGCAACTAAATGGGGTTTTCATCTACCCTTTCACGTCTGGCCATGTCTTCAAAAGGCTACATATGATGTCAAGGCATATAAAATACATCCATGTTATTTTTTAAAAACTGTTTAGATATTTTCAGTGACATTGGCATTTGCGAAATAGTACATCCCGTGCCTTGCTGGTAGCCAAAGAAAAGGGCAGTGTGCATTTTGTGGCGGGACGGCTTTACAACCTACACCCTCATGTGCCTGACGGCCACGTAAAATTAACTCCTGTGGAAAGTTAGGCAGTCCGCTTGGAGATAGCATTTTACATTCTGCCAATTGAATTTATATGCCTCATCGATAACATTATTTTGTGTCATCAATATTGGTAAATAAGGGTGCCTGGGTGGCTCAGTGAGTTGAGCATCTGACTTGGGCTCAGGTCATGATCTCGTGGTCTGTGAGTTCAAGCCCTGAGTCGGGCTCTTTGCTTACAGCTCGGAGCCTGGAGCCTGCTTCTGATTCTGTGTCTCCTTCTCTCTCTGCCTCTCCTCTGCTCATGCTCGGTCTTTCTCTGTCTCTGTCTCTCTCTGTCTCTCATAAATAAATAAATGTTAAAAACTTTTTAAGAAAATATTGGTAAATAAAACATAAGCCAGTCCATTGAGGGTTTTTTGTTTTGTTTTGTGCATATGACTGTTTAAAATTTTTTGAAAGAAAAGTTCTAATGCAGAAAACACTCAATTCAGTTTTTCATCAAAAGGATTTTATAACTTACTGATGTACATTATTTCCCTTTGCAGTGTGTTTCAATATTTTTTTACTTATGTTTCATATCTGAGTATTTTTCACAACTTAGAAAGATGTAAAAGTAAATTACATTGTCGAGGGAGACACCTCCTGAGAGTCGAGTTGCTTTTTACTATTTTTAACTTTAGGAGTAAATCAGGAAATCTGCCTTTCTAAAGAAGCATTTTGGTATTAAAATTAAGTGACTCATTTGGCAAGTGGAAGAATATAAAAAGGGAAAAAAGAAGAAAAGGAAGGGAACCACCACCCCCCCCACCACCACCTGCATTGCTATGATACAGGCCTAGGCTTGTGAGTACCCTTGTGAGTAGCTTTATGGCCCCATAACATTTGTTAAAATCAATTTTATGACGGTGTGTAACGAGGAGCGGATGGGCCGAATGGTGACAGAATTCAGAGTTCACATTAACAGTTTTGTACCTGATGAGTGAATGAAATGGATGAGTATTTACTGAACACCAGTTGTGCACCAGGCGCGCTTGGGGCAGGTGGCAGGTTTATTCTCTGTCATCGATGTGATCATGAGGTTTACAGGTTTGGTGTCTCAGCTACCAAGATGGGGAGCTGCTTTTCAAAACCCAGGCTTCTGACTTCAGGACTCTGTGATGGCCAGATCCTCTAAAACTTCTCCAGCGAAGGGCAGTGACACGCAACCCGGGCAGAGCCAGCCCCACTCCAGGCTTAGGCAAGGACGTACGGTGGTCTATTGCTCATGGGTCTCCAGAGCAGCAGAACCTTGGCCAGGCTGGCCTGGCTGTACACCCCTGACCTTCCCTGCTACGTTTCCTGTTCTTCCACTCTTCCCTCTTCTGGGGTTCAGCTCTGGAGCCTTACTCCACCACGAGCGTCCACAGGCACAAATCACCATCCACAGACTGCAAACTCTTCCAGCTTCTAGAAGACCTAATTGAAATCAAGTGTTGCTTTTCCTCTAAAAAAAAAGTTTTGTCCCTTTTTCCACCTTGCAAGTTTGATGATGACATCTACTGTGTTCATAAGAATTGCTATCCCAGCCTTTATCGTGTAGCATGGAGCTAGGAGATGGGGATGAAGTGCTTTATTATATGTGTAAATATGTACACATTTGTATGTGTAACATATGTATAAAGGATATTCACATACTATAGGTGTAAACGTGGGGTGATAACGTGGATATAAATATATAGATACTGCTATGGTCTGAACGCATTCCCCACAAAATTCGTGTTAAAACTTTATCCCCCAAGATGATAGCACTAGGAGGTAGAGGCCTTGAGAGGCCATTGAATTACGAGGGCAGATCCCAACTGAATGGGCTCAGTGCCCTTATAAAAGAGAGCCCAGAGAGCTGGCTCACACCTTCTACCATGTGGGGTTATGGTGTCAGTGAGGAAGAGGGCTGTCACCAGACATCAAATTGGTTGGCACTTGAATCTCAGACTTCATCCTTCAAAGCTCTGAGGAATAAATCTGTGTTGCTTAGAAGCTACTCAGGCTATGGCATCTTGCTATAAAAGCCTGAATTGACTAAGACAGAGACAGAGACAAGGGTGCTGTTGTCGGTATAGGTATATTTCAGCCTTGGCTAACATTGAGCTGTACTCAATCAAAATCCAGGGTTGGTCATGGGGCAAAGAGGGAGGGGAACAGGGAACCAGGGACAAGTCCCTTTGTTATGGTTTTCTCCAGAAGAGACAGGTGAGGCAGGGTAAACAGGCTTGGGCTTGGTTGCCATGGGTGAGAGTGGTGACCCCATGAAATCACGTTCAATGGGGCTGTTAGAAGGCCTAGCTTCGTGCTATCCTAGGGCTCTAGATGTCCGTGAGTGAGTCACAATAAGCTTAGGGTGCCTAATAGTCCCTTGGGTAGATTTAAAGCATCAATTTACTGAAATTAAAAGTATGATTAGTACAAGAATGGCTTTATCTTAACCCCACGCTGTTGCTGAAATTGATAGTAGGCGTGGAATTTTATTGTCATTGGTCCCGAAACACAAGAATGAGGATGTCATGTTTATATTGTTAGATGTTTTGTTTTAGTCTATCCAGGTTACTAGAACACGGCACCATAAACTGGTTAGCAAGTAAACAAGAGATATATATTTCTTACGGTTCTGGAGTCTGGAAAGTTCCAAGATCAAGATCCAGAAGATTCCGTGTATGGTGAGAACTTGCTTCTTGGTTCATAGATGGCGGTGTTCTGCGTCCACACATGGTGAAGGGGGTAAGGGAGTTCTGTGGGGTCTCTCTTATAGGAGCATTGATCCCATTTATGTGGGCTCCTCCTTATTATGTAGTCCCCTCCCAGAGGCATCACTTCCTAACACCATCACCTTGAGGGGTTAAGATTCAACAGAAGGATTTGGGAGGACACAGACGTTGATTGCAACCATAGTAATATTCATTTCATTTTATTAAGTGATACAGTTCATTAGCCCCTGGAAATAAGGGTTTGGTTAAAGAATAATTCAATACATATTAACCAAATATGTAGGCACCTTCATAAAACTTCTCACATAAATAACAGAACTGTAGTGAATAAGGGTTTTGGACAAGGATGGTTTTCCACAAATCTGTAACTTGGTAAGGGTTGTTTCATTCTCTGCCCTTTGGAGGCACACCTCTTTGCCTCTCCAAGTATCCAGGAAACTGCTTCCTGAACTGCCCAGCCTCTTTCTGAGCACAGAAATTACTTTATGTAGGAACTTCATGTATTGCAATTTAAAATGATTGTCACTGACCCACTCATAGAATATCCGGGTCATTCACACAGTGTTGTATTTTAAGTACAGTTGTTGACTATAAATATTCAAAAAGTATCAGTTGTGTTAGAACCATAGCTAGATAGTAAGCAGTTAGAACAATAAAGACAGATTTTCTTCAGAAACTATTGCAACAGGGAGAAGGAGACCTCAGTACAGAAACAGGGTTGCAGATGAATGCAGCAAAGGCAAGTGGGGGTTCATGGCCCAGGAGCAGGGAGGCAGTGGGTACAGTATTACTAAGAGGAAATATCAGGGGCAGAGGGGTCTTGGCTAATCCAGTTTGATTCCAGAATTCTTGCTGCAAGCATGCCAGGGTGATCAGACGACAAGGGGAGGGGCTCTCTCTAAACTGACGAAATAGGGTTTTTTTTCTAAAACTGGGTGATGCAGGGGTGCCTGGGTGGCTCAGTCGGTTGAGCGTCCAACTTCAATTTGGGTTGTGATCTCGTGGCTCATGGGACTGAGCCCCACATCAGGCCCTGCACTAACACTCCCGAGCCTGCTTGGGATTCTCTTTCTCCCTCTCTCTCAGCCCCTCCCCTGCTTGAGCTGTCTCTCTCTCTGAAAATAAATTAATAAACATTAACCCAACTGGGTGATGGATGCCTGGAGGATTTAGAGATGCTTGGCTAGAGACTGGCCAATGACAGAGTTTTGTCAGCTGCCCCCCAATTCTAAGCACGTCTGGCTTTCCTCAGCACCATTGTCCTCTAGTCTAGAAATGGCCAATGACCTGATGGAGACCTCAGCTTCTGCCTTTCCTGGGTCCTTCCCAGCCTTAAGCTCTTGGCTGTCCTGCAGTGAGGACCCAGTGTGGTTGGGGCCAGAGCCTTCGGAGCCCTAAGCAAGCACCTGCCCAGGGCGCAGTCTGAGGGTGTGCAGACACTAGTGTCCAGGGATGAACTTGGGCCACCAAAAGGCAGGAAGAAATGGGAGTCCCTTTCTCCCATGGACAGAGAGCTCCCAGGCCTCGTGGCCCCACGCAGCCTGTGGGGGAACTTTCCATGACCATCGAGCCCCTGTGTGTCCTATGGCCCAGGAGAGGCAGTGATACACACATGTGTTGCTTACGCCTCTGTTTGCCTCCTTTTCACCTCCACTCATCACACTCTGGGATTTCGTTTCCCCCAAAGCATCATCCCTTACATGTTGCCCCGGTTCTGTTTCCATAAAGAATGCAAGGTGAAAGGGTGACAAGGGTTTGCTCACCGCTCCTACAGAGACTCTTCTAATCATCATATATGGTTTAGTCCCATTAGGCTTTTCAAAAGGAACATGGAAGCATGAAAGTTAAGAAAATGTCCATTAGGGGGCGCTGGCGGTGGGGGGGGGGGACTCAGTCGGTTGAGTGTCCGACTCTTGATCTCAGCTCAGGTCATGATCTCACAGTTCCTGGGATTGAGCCCTTTGTTGGGTTCTGTGCTGACAGTGCAGAGCCTGCTTGGAATTTTCTCTCTCTCTCTCTTTCTTTCTCTCTCTCTCTCTCTCTCTCTCTCTCTCTCTCTCTCTCACTCTCTCTCACTCTCAAAATAAATAAATATACTTAAAGAGAAGAAAATGTCCATTAAGTCAGTAAGTGATGAATTAGGATTTGAACTAAGACATTTGACCACAGAGTTAACAGAATTGAGGACTTTATTACACTTTGAGTTGGTATTTTTTTTTTTAATTTTTAACTTGAAGTATAATTAGTAAATAACATTAGTTTCAGGTGTACAATGTAATTGTTTGTTATTTGCATATATTGTGAAATGAACACTATGATAACTCTAGCTTCCATCCATGACCACACAGTTGTGATTTTTTTCCCTCTTGGTGAGAACTTTTAAGATGTACATAGTTTTTTTTTTAGCAGTGGTCAAATATGCAATACAATATTATCATCTCTAGTGACCATGTTGTACTCTGTATCCCGTGACTTGGTTATTTTCTAACAGGAACTTTGTACCTTTGGACTCTCTTCACCCATTTTACCCTCCCCCAACCCTCTGCCTCTGACAACCACCAGTCTGTTTTCTGTACCCATGAGCTTAGTTTTTGTATGTTTGTTTGGTTTCAGATTCCCCAAATAAGTGAGACAATACTTAAGATATTCGGTATTTTGTCTTTCTCCGTTTGACTTACTTTACTTGGCAAAACGCCCTCAAATTCCATCCACGTCACAAATGGCAAGAGTTCTTTCTTCGTGGCTGAATAGGATTCCCTGATGACTTGGAAGCCACATTTTCTTTACCCATTCATTCTTTGACGATCATTTAGATTACTTCCATATCTTGGCTATTGTAGGTAATGAGGATAAGGGTGCATTTATCTTTTTAAATTACCGTTGTCATTTTTTTCCCAATAAATACCTAGAAGTAGAATTACTAGATCGTATGGTATTTCTATTTGTAATTTTTTGAGAAATGCCCATACTGTTCACCACAGTGTCTTCACCAATATGTATTCCCCACCAGCAGGGCCCAAGGCTTCCCTTTTCTCTACGTCCTTGCCAACACTCCTTATCTCTCGTCTTTTTGGTACTAACCATTCTGACTGTTTTGATATCTCCTCATAGCTTTGATTTGCATGTGCCTACTGATGAGTGATGTTGAGGATCTTTTTATGTACCTCTTCACCAGTTGGATGGTCTTCTTTGGGGAAAAAATGTCTGTTCAGATCTTCTTCCCATTTAAAAAAAATGGAATGTTTTGCTATTGAGCTGTATACATGTTTAAAATATACTTTGGATATTAACCCCTTCTTGGAGGTATAATTTGGAAATATTTTGCCTCAGTAAGTTGCCTTTTCATTTTGCTAATGGTTTCCTTTTCTGTGTATGTGTTTTCTAGTTTGATATAGTCCCATTTGTTTATTTTTCCTTTTGTAGCCTTTGCTCTTGGTGTCAGATCCCAATAATCATTGCCAAGGCAAATGTCAAGGAGCCTACTGCTTATGTGTTCTTCTGGGAGTTTTGTGGTTTCAGGACTTACATTCACATCTTTAATATTGAGTTACATTTTGTGTGTGGTGTAAGATTGTGGTCCATTTTCATTCTTTCGCATGAGGTTTTACATTTTTCCCAACACCATTAACTAAATATTTCACCTTTGAATATTCTTGCTTCCCTTGTCTTAAATTAATTGACTATATATACATGGGCTTATTTCTGGGTTCTCTATCCTGTTGATATATCTGCGTGTCTATTTTTATGCCAATACCATACTATTTTGATTACTATAGTTCTATAATATAATTTGACATCAGGGAACATGATGCCTCCAGCTTTGGTCTTTCTCAAGATGTTTTTGGCTATTTGAGGTCTTTTGTGGTTTAACATAAATTTTAGGATTTCTCTATTTCTATGGGGAAAAAATGCCATTAGAATTATGATAGAAATTGCTTTGACTCTGTAAATTGGTTTGGATACTGTGGACATTTTCACAATATTAACTCTTCTAGCCCATGAGTATGGACTATCTTTCCATTTGCTTGTGTCTCCTTCAATATCTTCCACTAATGTTCTGTTTCTTTTCAGTGTGTAGGTCTTTCACTGCATTGATTAACTTTATTCCTAGGTATTTTATTCTTTTGATAAAGTTATAAATGGGGTTGTTTTCCTAATTTCTCTTTTTGATAACTCCTTACAGTGTAGAAACACAACATATGTTTGTGTATTGATCTTATATCCTGTAACTTACTGAATTTGTTTATTAGTTTTACTTCTTTTCGGGTGGGGTTTTTAGGGTTTTATATATATAATATGTGTTTTGCAGATAGTGACAGTTTTAAATCTTCCTTTCCAGTTTGGATGACTTTTCTTTCTTTTTCTTGACTAATTTCTCTGTAAGGGCTTCTAATACTAAATTAAATAAAAGTGGCTAGAGTGAGAATCCTTGCTTGTTTCTGATCTTAGAGTGAGAGCTCTCAGATGTTCACCATTGTGTATTATGTTAGATGTGGGATTAAAATAGGTGGCCCTTATTACATTTCCTTTATACCCACTGTGTTGAGAGTTACTATCTTAAATAAATGTTAAATATCATTGTGCTTTTTCTGTGTCTATTAAGATAATTATATGATTTTTATCCTTCATTTTGTTACTGTGGTATATCGCCTTGATTTATGGATATTGAACCATCCTTGCATTTCTGAAATGAATCCCACATGATCACAGTTTATGATCCTTTTATTTTTTATTTGTGTTTTTACTTATTTTTTTAAGATCTTAGTTTTAAGTAATATCTGCACCCAGTATGGGGCTCAAATTCACAACCCCAAGATCAAGAGCCTCATGTTCCACCAACTGAGCCAGCCAGGCACCCTATGATCCTTTTAAAGTATTGTTGAATTTGGTTACTAATATTTTGTTGACATTAGTTGATATTTTTAAAGGGAGCTCTCAAACATTCAATGTTTGGTAAAATTGTTTCGTAGGCTTATTTGATATTAGAGTCTCTGCTTTCAAACATCAGAAAGTTGACAGTAGATTTCTTTATAATTTAGATAATATAGCATTTCCAAAATGCATGGTTTTAACTGAAGTAGATATGGCTACATTTAAAATAAGCTTAATAATATATAACTACAAAAACTTAAAAAACAAGTGATATCACATACTAATTTTATGCTCTTAGGATTCTAAATTACATATATGACTTTCTATATTACCTCACATATGTGCTAGATAGTATCCAGTCTATATCATAATGGTGATTAAGAAATTACAACAATGTCTACCAGAATATCTTTTTTAAAAAGTTTTATTTTTCCATATTCTGTGAAAAATATGAGTTGTGAATTACGTTGGTGAATTAAACTATATTTCTATGGAAGCGTTACTCAAGAGACTTTTATTTATTTTTTTTTAAACTTTTATTTTTAAAAAAATTTTTTTTAACATTTATTTATTTTTGAGACAGGGAGAGACACAGCATGAACAGGGGAGGGTCAGAGAGAGGGAGACACAGAATCTGAGGCAGGCTCCAGGCTCTGAGCTGTTAGCACAGAGCCCGATGCGGGGCTCGAACTCACGGACCGCGAGATCATGACCTGAGCCGAAGTCGGCCGCTTAACCGACTGAGCCACCCAGGCGCCCCTCAAGAGACTTTTAGTAGTCAATGTAATTTATCACTTTAATCCACATGACTTAATAAATGTATATAATTAAAATTAAACATAATCACACTCTTCCAGTGACAAACTTTCCAATAATATATTGCTTTTGTTTGCTTATTAATTACAAAATATGTAAAATGTAATTTGCAGGAAAAAAAAATGAAACCAATAGTTACAGCAACAGCAAAAAAACAAAACAGGGTTGCACCTGGGTTTCATTTTGTAGCTTCCAGTATCACCGAAACCTTCTAATCACCTCTGAGGCCATGTTTCTTCTCTATAAAATATGATTCTGGGTTCTCTATACTAAGAATCAAATGGGGTTGACATCCATATTATGCCTTACATCAAGATTAAAGAAAACGAGTAACAAGCTACCAGGTTCATAATATATTTAATATCATTTATGTATTTTATATATGTATATATTTAAATATAAATATATGCTAATTTTCATTGATGAAGCTACTACTATTTGGACATACCATAATTCTAATATTTAAATTTTATATTGTTATGAACAGAGAGAGATAAGAGAGGCATGAATCCCCTCAACAACTTTTAAGGTACATATTAGTATTCCTGTTTTACAGGTAACCATAATAGTATCAGCATTCTTGCTTAGGGCCACCTTCAGCCTTCCATGGCTAAGACTTTCAGCGCTAGGTTGAATAAAAGTGGTAAGAGTGGACATTTTGTCTTGTTCCTGATCTTAGAGAAAAGCTTTCGGTTTTTCACCATTGAGTATGATGTTAGGGGTGTGTGTGTGTGTGTGTGTGTGTGTGTGTGTGTGTGTGTGTGTGTTTAATATGGCCTTCATTATTTTGAACTATGTTCCCTCTAAATCTACTATGTCGAGAGTTTTTATCCTATTGTACTTTTTCAAATGCTTTTTCTGCCTCCATTGAAATGATCATGTTTTCTTGACCTTTCTCTTATTGATGTGATGTGTCATGTTAATTGACTTGTGAATATTAAACTACACTTGCAACCCTGGAGTAAGCCCCACAATATCATGGTAAATGATATTTTAATGTATTGTTGGATTTGGTTTGCCAATATTTTACTGAGAATTTTTGCATCCATTTTCGTCAGAGATAGTAGCCTGTAGCTTTTTTGTTTGTTTTGTTTTGTTTTGTTTTTGTAGTGTCTTGATCTAGTGTTGGTATCAGGGTAATGATAGCCTTCTAAAATGAATTTGGAATCTTCCTTGCTCTTTTTTTTATCAATAGTTTCAGAAGAATAGGTACTGTCTTTAAATGTTTGATAGAATTCATCTGTGAAGCCATCTGGTCTTGAACTTCTGCTTTTTGGCAGTTTTTTGATCAAAGTTTCAATTTCATTTCTAGTAATTCATCTGTTAAAAATTTCTATTTCTTCCTGATTCAATTTTGGAAGGTTATATGTGTCTTGAAATTTAATCCTTATTTCTAGGTTGTCCAGTTTGTTGGGAAATTTTTCATTGATATTCTCTTATAATCTTTTGAATTTCTGTGGTATCCATTGTTATTTCTCCTGTTTGATTCCTGATTTTATTTATTTGAGTCCTCTCTTTCTTTCTTTCCTTCTGTTTTTCTTAATGAGTCTGGCTAAAGTTTCTATCAATTTTGTTGATCTTTTCAGAGAACCAGCTCCTGCTTTCATTGATCTGTTCTGTCTTTTACTCTCTATTTAACTTGTTTATGCTGTAATCTTTATTATCCCCTTCATTCTACTGGCTTTGGTTTTTGTTTATCCTTCTTTTTCTAGCTCTTTAGGTGTAAGGTTAGGTTGTTGCTTTGAGTCTTTCCTTGCTTCTCAAGATAGGCCAGTATTGCTTCCCTCTAGAAACGCTTTTGCTGCATCCCAAAGATTTTGGACCTTTGTGTTTTAATCTTCATTTGTTTCCATGTATTTTTTTATTTGTTATTTGATTCCTTGATTGATCCATTTGGTAGTTGATTGTTTAACCTCCATGTATTTGTGTTCTTTCCTGGTTTTTTCTTGTTGTTGACTTCTAGTTACATATTGTTGTGAATGGAAAAGACACATGATTTCAAAATTTTTTAATTCATTAAGACTTGTTTTGTGGCGTAACATGGGATCTCTTCTGGAGAATATTGTGGACTTGAGAAGAATGAGTTTTCTTCCATTTTCAGAGGGAATGTTTTGAATATATTCATTAGATCCATCTGTTCTGGTGTGATATTGAAAGCGATTGTTTCCTTGTTGATTTTCTGTTTAGATGATCTATCCATTGATATAAGTGGGGTGTTAAAGTCCCCTACTATCATTGTATTACTATTGATTTCTGCCTTTATATCTGTTAATAGTTGCGTTATGCGTTTAGGTGCTTCTATGTTGGATGCATAAATATTTATAATCATTATTGTTGGATTGTTCTCTTTATTATTTTTTTATGTTTTTTTAAATTTATTTTTGTGACAGAGAGAGAGCATGAGCAGGGGAGGGACAGATAGAGAGGGAGACACAGAATCTGAAGCAGGCTCCAGGCTCTGAGCTGTCAGTGCAGAGCCTAATGCAGGCTCAAAGTCACGAGCTGTGAGATCATGACCTGTGCAGAAGTCGGACGCTCAACTGACTGAGCCACCCAGGCGCCCCTGTTCTCTTCATTATTATATAGTGTTCTTCTTTGTCTCTTGTGACAGTGTTTGTTTTGAGATCTATTTGCCTGATAGAAGTATTGCCATCCCAGCTTTCTTTTTACTCCCTTTTGCATGATATGTGTTTTTTTTCTCATTCTCTCACTTTCAAACTGCAGGTGTCTTTAGTTCTGAAGTGAGTCTCTTGTAGGCAGAGTATAGATGGGTTTTGGGTTTTTATCCATTCGGTCAGTTTATGTCTTTACACTGGAGTATTTATTCCGTTTATATTCAAAGTAATTATGGACAGTTATGTACTTATAGCCATTTTGTTCTTGTTTTATAGTTGTTTTTGTAGTTTTTCTCTGTTTCTTTCTTCTCTTGCTTTCTTATGACTTGATGGCTTTCTCTCATGATATGCTTGGATTTTGTTTTCTTTTTAGATTTGTGGTTACCATTAAATTTGTATATAATCATATGCATATAACAGTCTATAGTAGGTTGATGGTTGCATTCTTACATTTTCATTCCCTTCCATTATGTTTTATGCATATGATGTCATGCTTTATGTTCCTTTATCCTGTGAATCTTTTGAGTGATTTTTATACAGTTGATTTTAATGCTTTTGTGCTTAAACCTCTGTACTAGTTTTGTAAGTGATGAATATACTACTTTTATTATGTTTGTACATACCGATATTTTTTTTTCCTTTCCCCATGTTTTTGCCACTGATTATGGCCGTTGTTTCCACTCAATGAATTCCCTTTAATGTCTCTTATAACTTTTGTTTAGTAGTGATGAGCTCCCTTAACTTTGGTTTGTCTAGGAAACACCATTTCTCCTTCTATTCTGAATGATAGCCTTTCTGGATAGAGAATTCTTGATTGCAACTTATTTTTCCCCTTTCATCACTTTGAATCTGTCATGCCACTCCCTTCTGGCTTGCGGAATTTCTGCTAAAAAATCAACTGAGAGCCTTAGATGTTTCCCTAATATGTAACTGGGATTTTTTTCCTGCTCTTAAATTGCTGCTTTTTAAAATTCCCTCCTTATCACTACTTTTTGCCATTTTAATTGTTATGTATCTTGGTGTGGACCTCCTTTGGTTGATTTTGTTGAGGGGTTCTCTATGCCTTTTAGATCTGGATTGCTGTTTCCTTCCCCACATTAGGGAAATTTTCAGCTATTCTTCGAATAAATTTTCTGCCTCCTTTTCTCTCTCTCCTCCTTGTAGGATCTCTATAATGTGAACATTCTTATGCTTAATGGTAACACTGAATCTTCTGAATGTATTCTCACTTTTATAATTATGTTTTCTTTGTGCTATTCAGCTTGGTTGTTTTCCATTACTCTGTCTTCCATCTCACTGATCCATTCTCCTGCTTCCTCTAATCACCTATTGATTCCCACTGGCATATTTTTATTTAAATTATTTAATTCTTCATCTCTGTTCGTTTTATTTTATATTTTCTATCTCTTTGTCGAAGGTCTCACTGAGGTGGTCTACTACTTTCTCAAGTCCAGTGGGTATCATTATGACCATTACATTAAATTCTCTCTCACCCACAAGGCTTATCTCCATTTCATTGAGCTCCTTTGTCCTGGTATTTCATTTGGGACATATCCCTCTGTCTCCTCAAATTGTCTAACTTTCTGTGTTTGTTCCTATGTTATTAAGACAGTCAGCTATGTCTCCTGATCTTGAAAGTGGTGGCCTTATGAAGAAGTCCTGTAGTGCCCCTCAGCGCAATGTCTCCTGTTCACCAGAATCAGGTATTTCAGAGGTGTCTCCTGTGAGTGTTGTGTGTGCCCTGCCATGGCGGTTGAAAGCGTTTGCCCTCAGTCCATTCAGCTTCAATGGCCCACTTTGGCTGTTGTGGTCAGGGTTTGGTCACTGTCTTGTTAGGAAGGCAGTCTCATCAGAGAGGAGGTGGCTGCAGGGATGGGTTGACTAGGTGATGGGGATTAAGGTGTGTACTTGTTATGATGAGCACTGGGTGATATATGGAAGCACTGAATCACTGCGTTGTATGCCTGAAACTAATATTACACTGTATGTTAACTAACTAGAATTTAAATTAAAGAAAAAACGCTTAAATCATCAAAAAAAGGGCCAGTTTGCCGCTCCTTTGGGCTTACAAGATGGCTCAGACCAGGTGCCTACCCTCAGCCTGTTTGTGTGGTGACACTGAACTGTGGGTGCTCTTCCTGCATTGTCCCCTTGAGAGGTTTTGCTGGTGGGAAGGGCCAGTAGTAAGAGAAGATGTGCGTGTGCCCACAGTTCATCTTTTGGGGCTGCAGTGGCCCAGAAGAATTGGTGCCTACCAGCTCTTGTTCTTAGAGAGGTCTCTAAAAATCCCTGCCCCTCAGGGCACATTCTGAGGTTAGTAATTCTGTCTCCTTCCCATGTATCCCAGGTGTTTTTCTAACTACTGCTCCTATGCTGTACATGGGTGGGGTTGTTTGTTAAGGGGAGTCTTGAAGGCGACTATTTTCTATCACCGTCTGACTCTCATTGCTAAGCCCACTCAGGGGCTAAGTATCCAGAAGATAAGCCCCAGTGATCATAAAGACATGTGAAATTAAGCCCTACTGGTTTTCAAAAACCAAATGTTCTGGAGATTCGTGTTCCCCTGCAAGTCCCCTGTCTGGGTGCCTGCAGTGTGGTCTGTCCCCTCCCTTCTCCTTGCTCAGGGTGTCCTTCCTGTTTATGATTAGTCTGGCCAGGAGTTTGCTTCCTGACTGTGTCTCCACCCCTCCTACAGTTTTTCACGTGGCCTCCTGTCTCTGTTTAACTTTGAGAAGCCTGTTCTGCCAGGCTTTGGTTCATATTCTATGTTGGTAGGTAAGTGTGGTCATGGAACCAGGTGAGTGGGGCAGCCTTGTACTCTGCTATCTTCCCTCTCTCAACTGCATTCCATGTTTTCCTTCTTTATAAGTGGATTGCAAATAAAAACTAGAACTTGATTTCTTTTAAATTAGAGAAGACAATATTTTAGGCTACACAAAAGAGTAATTAGAGACGAAATGTTTCATTCTATTTTTAAATAATTTTGAGATTTTCTAAGTACACGCGGAAAAAAAACAGTATAAATGAATTTTAATCAAGGGTGATGAGTATCAAAATTCACCAACTCTGAGGGGGGAAGAGCATTCTTCAAAATCTGTGTCTTCTAACTCTATAGAACAGATTTTCCATCTAAATGTTAAATCAGGATTTCCAATTAATTCTTTTGAAAAACTTGAAAGAAACTTTGATTCTCGGGGTTCAGGGAAATGGCAGTGATTATTTAGAAGACCTCTTATTTAGGGTTTTTACATCCTTTTTCAAACCCCTGTCAAGTGGCCTGTATTTCTAATCAGTGGAAACATCTATTACCCTCTCGATTTCTGCACACTCCGCCTGTTCTCTTTGTTGGGTCAAAGGGCTTGCTGTCACGCTATGCGCAATACTCTGATTATCAGCCTGTCAAGAAACCTTCCCAAATGAGGAAATTGAAGTCTGCTATAAATGTTTTTTTAGGAACATGATCCATTTTAGTGATCACTCTTTCCTCCTCTGGCTTTTGCTAATAAGTTTGACTTTTTATAAAATGTATTCTTGTTTTTTATTTAAATAGGATGCCCTTTTTGTGAGCTCTGGGAACATAAGACTCTAAGCGTCTGTATCTCCATAGCATTAGAGTTAGGATTAAATTAGATAGGGACTGGCATGGGATAAGGTCTCAGTTCTGTGAAGCTAATTTTAAAAATAATGTAATTATGCATTTCATATAAATGTAAAATGATTATGTTAATATAATTCAGGAGGAAATTAATAAGATGTGACAAATTGTTCAAAGACAATTCAGAGAACCCACGTACATAAGCAGGATGTAATGCTGAACTAAATTACAAGTAGATACAAAACTGGTTTATTGTAACTTAGGGAGGGATATCATGAAAAACATCCCTTTACATGGTTGTGGAATGGAATCATTTGCATGGCTGTAAGGTATGTATTATTTGTAGAGTTTAGAATTGCTCACAAGAAAGAATGAAAGAAAGGAAGAAAAAAAGAAGACAAAAGAAAAGAAAAGAGAAAAGAAAAGAAGGGAAAGGACTTAGCCCAAAGGAAAACTAGGTCGAGATCAAGCCGGAGAGTGTCCTTAGTCACAGAGTGCTGTCTGAGCGTCTGGGTCCATTTCAGAGTTATTCATTGTTTTCCTCAGTTTATTTTACTTCTTGTTATTTTTGCCCTTATTCTTGTATTTCCTGTTGTTCTTCACAAATTCCCAAAGCTCAGGAGCAGAGTTCAATAATCTCATTATGAAGATGCTTATCATAAGAAAAAGTAGTTGATGAGCTGTTATCTGTAGATCAATGTTAGATTTTATATTAATATCTGGTTCTACATATACTCTCAGTGCTTTGGAATATAATGTCTAAATGGTCTTGAATTCCTTTCATAGGGCTTAGTAATTCTGTTCACCCATTCATTCGTTAAATCATTAATTCATTATTTTTGTACTTATTGAGTGCCTGCTATGAGCCGTAAGAGTCCTGGACAGAGCACTTCGAATCTTGTGAGGGAATTAATTTCAGGTAATAATTTTACAGAGAAAAATAAAAGAGGGAAGAGAGAGAAAAGACCATGGGAGGGTTAACTGAAAATATGGTAGCCGTGTAATGCCACAATGGAGAAGTGAGTTTGGAGTAAAGGTTGAAGGAGATGAGGGGGTAACTTTTGGCTGCCTGGAGGAAGAGGGCCTTGGAGAGAGGAATAGCCCTGAGAAGCAGTGTACCTGGCAGGGTTGAAACTCTCAGAGGCCAGAGGTGGAGAAGGGGGAGGACCAGGAGAGAGGAAGAAGGCGAGGTCAAGAACACCAAGGGCCAGGGCATGTCCGCATTGCGAGTCCTGAGAAGGGCTTTGGTTTTGCTCCATTAGAAGAGGCGGAGGGCAGCATGGTTCAGGTACTCACAAGGGTGGTTCTGACTGCTTTTTTGTGCATCTCCTGTGGTCTGTGGAAGAAGAGGGGAAAGCAGGTTGTGAGGAAGCCATTTACCTCATGTTGGCAGCAGAGGAAGTGGTAAAATGGTTGCTCCCAAATGAACCGGTCTTGAGATAGCGGGGCATCGAGTCGGAGGAGACGTCAGGGACTCCACACAAGCCCATGGAGGCCTGGGCTGCAGCGAGACAAAGTCCAGTCTGTAGAGGAGGTAAGATCTAGGTTCTAGGTAAGATCTGTTTCCCTGTCTCCATCTGAAATTGTTCTCTTAATACGGTCAATCCCACAGTGTTCAGCCCCAGATCATATTCCTAACCTGATAATATGGCAGGATCCTGAAACCAGTCATTTTGCTTTCTCTATTATAATCGTATCTTTTAGCTCCAAGCAAATCATTTACACTCCTTTTTTTGAATGTATTTTTTACATGGTCACAGCATGCATTGTATATCTTTATATTTTTAATTTTAATTTTATTTAAATCCAAGTTAGTTAACATACAGTGTAGTATTGGTTTCAGGAGTAGAATTTAGTGATTCATCAATTATACATAACACCCAGTGCTCATCTCAAAAACTGCCCTCCTTAATGCCCATCACCCATTTAGCCCATCCCCTGCCTGCCTCCCCTCCAGCAGCCCTCAGTTTGTTCTCTGTATTTAAGAGTCTCCTATGGTTTGCCTCTCTCTTAGTTTTTATCTTATTTTTCCTTCCTTTCCCCTATGTTCATCTTTTTTTTTCTTAAATTCTACATATGAGTGAAATCGTGATATTTATCTTCCTCTGACTGACTTATTTTGCTTACATTCTAGCTCAATCCACATCATTACAAATGGAAAGATTTCATTATTTTTGATGGCTGAGTAATATTACACTGTATGTGTACACCACGTCTTCTTTATCCTTTTGTCAGTCAGTGGACATTTGGGCTTTTCCCATAATTTGGCTATTGTTGTTAGTGCTGCTATAAACATTGGGGGGTACGTGACCCTTCAAATCAGCATTTTTTAATCCTTTGGATAAATACCCAGTGGTGCAATTGATGGGTCATATTGTACACAATATTAATATTTTTAATCTTTTCAGGAATCTCCATATTGTTTTCGACAGCTACACCAGTTTGCATTCCCACCAACAGTGCAACAGGGTTCCCATTTCTCCGCATCCTTGCCAACATCTGTTATTGTCTGAGTTGTTAACTTTAGCCATTCTGACAGGTGTGAAGGTATCTCATTGTGGTCTTGATTTGTATTTTGCTGATGAGGAATGATGATGAGCATCTTTTCATGTGTCTGTTAGACATCTGGATGTTCTTCTTTGGGAGAGTGTCTGTTCATGTCTTTTGCACATTTCTTCACTGGATTATGTTTTTTGGGTGTTGAGTTTGATAAGTTCTTTATAGATTGTGGATACTAACCCTTTATCTGATATGTCATTTGCAAATATCTTCTTTCATTCTGTTGGATGACTTTGAGTTTTGTCAATTGTTTATGTCGCTGTGCAGAAGCTTTTTATCTTGATAAGGTCTAAGTAGTTCATTTTGGTTTTTATTTCCCTTGCCTCTGGAGATGTGTCTAGTAAGAAGTTGTTGCAGTCGATGTCACAGATTGTTGCCTGTTTTCTCCTGTAGGATTTTGATTGCTTCCTCTCTTACATGTATGTATTTCATCCATTTTCTACACTCCTTTTTAATCCCACAGACTGGCAGTCCTCACAAGGGTTTGGCTCACCCTCCATACCCAGTCCACTCAGGAGCTTTGGCTCTCCAAATTCTTCCACTTACAGAAGGCTATTGTTCAAGTCCCTGTCCTCCTTCTGTGCTTGCCTCTAGGTAAGCATGGTCTGTTCTCTGCTTCCTACTTAGGGCAGTAGTCTAAACTCATCCAGAGAGTTCCAGGGTCCTCACCAATCTACTCAAACCACTCTTCTTTTTCTTCCCTTTAATATACAGTCATGCTTTTACTACTAGAATGTCCCCTAAGGAGCCTGGTACTGTCACTGATGTTTCTTCTCTCTCAGACTCTGCTTAGAGAGTCCTGCCCTTTTTGTGTCAGGCCCTTTAAGCCTGACTCCATGAGGATCCTGGGTGTTCGCCTGATTGTTGGTGTCATTCCCTTCCTATCAGCTAGCATGCTGGAAAGTCCCTCATGCTGTTGTAATTTATAATCAGCCCAACTGATAATTTAATTACCCTTTTGGCTAAATTCAATTCAATAATTATTGATTATCCATTATGCGAAAAACACAGGGCATGCTAAGGTGATTAAGACATAGCAGGAAGCACTGAGCAAGACTCATCCTAGCAGTGTCTTCTAAGCTACATTAAGCACAATATTTATAAACACACACATACACACACACTAAGAGGTAAGGGAAGAAGCATGCACTCAGCTTGAGGTGGATATAGGCAGTTTCGTTTTGTTTTTCACGTTGCATCTTGAAAAGTCACTTGTGGCTGCATGAGTGAATAGATGAAGTAGGAGTTAGCTGGGAGATACTGTGTAAATTCATTCACATAAGAGAAAGAAAAGTCCACATTCAAGGGCTCCTGGATGGCTCAGTCGGTTAAGCATCTGACTCTTGATTTAGGCTCAGGTCATGATCTGTTCATGGAATTGAGCCTCATGTTAGGCTTGGTGCTAACAGCACGGAGCCTGCTTAAGATCCTCTGTCCCTCTCTCTCTGCCCCTCCCCTGCACCCTCTCTCCCTTTCTCTCTCTCAATATAAGTAAATAAACATTAAAAGAAAGGAATAGTACATGTTCAGAGGATAGAAGTCTTTCAGTATTCCAAGAGCTTAGACCAGAAAGTTTGAAATTTTGGCCCGAGCCTTAACAAAGTAAATCTTTCCTGCCACACTAAACACTTTA
Source organism: Panthera onca (assembly GCF_046562875.1). Taxonomy (NCBI): domain Eukaryota; kingdom Metazoa; phylum Chordata; class Mammalia; order Carnivora; family Felidae; genus Panthera; species Panthera onca. The sequence goes on from NC_138342.1 coordinate 200,830,826, forward strand.
TATATTCTCTCCTTTATTTTTATTTTTTATTTTTAAATGTTTGTTTATTTATTTTGAGAGACAGAGATAGAGAGTGAGCAATGTAGAGGCAGAGAGAAGAAAACAGAGCCTCCCAAGCAGATTCCCTGTGGGGCTTGAACTCACTGACCCTGAGATCTTGACCTAAGCTGAAACCAAGAGTCAGATGCTTAACTGACTGAGCCACCCAAGCACCCCTCTATAATGTTTTGTAAATAATTGTTTTTCGAACTTGGTAATTGCTTTAAAAAAGAACTGTAACCCCATGAATATCAAATGGGATACTTTCTCAGGTTCTCCACCTGCAAGCTGGGGGTTTCCCAAGCAGAGTCTGCTACCCCTCCCTCCCACCACCACCCCCCCACTGGGCACACCTGAGACCCCTGCACTGCTTCCTTGCTTAAGGTAGCCTGGGAGGCACCCCTGTGTAGGAAGGGTAGTGCAGACGATAGAGAGTGGTAGGGGTTTCAAACAGCCGGGCTACATTTGAACATTTGGATGTTATGAGTTTCCCAGGAGAGAACTGGAGATCATGGAACTAAGGAGTTGGGAAGGGGAACAAGGAGAAGAGGCAGGGCTGTTGTAGTAACCCACCCACAGCAAGGAATTGTTACTGCAGGAACCTGTAGTTGAAGACGTCACAATCCAGCCTTGCCAAATCTCAGTACTAATTTGTTAATCCAGGAACAGATTCTCTACTGTACTGACTATAAAACCAGTGTTCAGGGGTGCCTGGGTGGCTCAGTCAGTTAAGCATCCGACTTCGGCTCAGGTCATGATATCACGGTTCATGGGTTCGAGCCCCGCGTCGGGCCCGGTGCTGACAGCTCGGAGCCTGGAGCCTGCTTTGGATTCTGTGTCTCTCTCTCTCTCTGCCCCTCCCCCACTCGTGCTCTGTTTCTCTCTCACACAAAAAATAAACAAACATGAAAAAATGTGTTCAATCAACTACATCCTTCTGCTTTTCAGGGTTACTTTTCCTTGATTTCTACACTTCCTCCCTCTCGGGTTCTTTCCCAAAGCACTTAAACAAAACTGAACATAAAAACAAAAATGTATAAAATGTCTCCTAAGATCTATGTTTTTATTATTTTTACTCCAGGGCTTGAGATTTACAAAATACTATTTTGCCCAAACCTACCACGTTTTGCTTTGTACCTGGTGTGGTTACCACAGATGGGGGGAAAAATTGTCATAATTACCTGGATGTTGAAGGAGAAAGACAGAGAGAGGGATTTCCCCCCCCCCCCTAAAATTACAGTTTCTCAGCAGGTTTGATAAGCACAGTAGAGAAAGAAGTTGTCTGCTTTTCAGTCGGAATCTCTGTCCCTGTTGGTCGATCTCACTGGGTGATTTACATGCACACAAACAGCTTCATCTGATGAATAGTTTAGAAGCATGAGTGCTAGGAAGTCTAAGGGAAACAAAGAGGGAAGGAATGAGCGGGGAATCAGGACATCTGAACCCATCCAGGTGCACGAACTACACTTTCAGTAATGGGTCAATTAAATAATCTGCACAGTGACTCCTTATTTCCTTGCCATGAATTGATTTAATTGAATATGAATTGAAGTAGATTATTAGCTGGAACTGGTCCCCAGGAGCTTTGTGCAGACACGAAGAAATTGTTAAGGACTTTCAACATTGTTTACAGATTGATTTGTTAATTTTTTTTTTCCTGTGAAGAATCTGGGGCAAGAATAAGTAGAGATGTGAAAAGAAATCAAAGCTAATCACTTTTCTTTTTAGTTTTCTGCCAAGAGACAGACTTTTTGTTGCCTTTTCTGAGGCCAGTCGAGGGATGTTTAGAAAGCACTCACAGCTGAACATTTCCTAACAGCTGACGGAAAGCAGAGATTTTCACATGAAATTCTCGTTCAGTGTTGTAAAAACACATTGTAAAATTTCATTATAATTTAAAAAATAACCATGGAAGATATCCTTGTGGAAGTCATCTTGAAATAATACCTCTACCTGTTCAAAAGGTGTTCTTTAGATTTAAATTTTCAATGGCTCCTTTCCTGCATACTTACTTAGATTTCCTTTGCTTGATGGGGTTTTCATTACTATAATTTAACATATGCTCTTTTAACACATAATATAATTTTATATATGGTGCTAAATACAGTATAATTTTGGGGTGTATTTATTTTTCATATTCTATGTAAACATTTTGAATGTGTTGAATGCATATCAAAGCATCATATTGGAAAGGCAATTCGTAATACTAACATACTAGAAAATACTATTCCATCATTCATATTTAAGAACTAATATTTATGATCAGATTTATGATCTCTAATGATTGATATGTTTGATTGCCAGTGTTATTCCCTTCTTATATGCACTTGTAAAGATATTACGCCTAACATTTTAGTGATGTATATTTACTCTATGCTAATAATAGCATAAAATGCTATCCTTTAATGGATGTAGGAAACTGCACACCTACCAAAATGAAATCAATTGTTTAACAGCCCTTTAAAAAGAAAGAATATTGAAATTGGGAAATAAAGTTTCAGCTGATTTTAAGTTGGTGAATGTTTCTGTTTCACACATTTTGATAAGATTAAATATTAACAAAAATATAATGTGGTAACAGGCTATTTGTTTTACCCTGGAGTTTTAGGTTTGCATGATACTTTGGAAATATTCACAATATTCACAACATGGATATTTCCAGAAATGCATTTTCTTGAATTCCTTTTGGAAAAGTTGGCAGAAAAAAATATAACTTTACATGATTCTCTCATTTGTTTTATGAGATCCACTCTGGTGTCAAAGCAATAATTCTATCAAACCAAGTTAAACGGGAAAAGAAGAGTTCATTGCCAACTACAGCAAAGGAAAGCGACATTGAGCTCTCCTTTGCTGAGCAAAAGGCAGCGAGGCTTTAAGCCCTGAGGAAGCCCAGGAAAGTGCTGGAGAGTGTTGTGGGGAGGCCAGTCAATGGGAGTGCCTAGCACATTGCCTCCTTCTTGCATTTGCCCAGCTTTTCCCTGTGCTTGCTAATTGGTGCCCTTGGAGATTAGGATTTTGCCTTCCCACAGAGGGCCTATCTTTCTTGATGGTTGCATTTCTAAGGAATGGCTCCAAGGTCCTTGAGAAAGAGGTTCCTCAGCTGAAAAACTGAGAGGAGACCCTTAAAAAGATTTACATGTCAAAGGGGCAGAAAAAGAATTTACTATTGCAAATTTTCTAAGATAAAAGCTCTGAGAAGAGGGAGGTCAGGGCCTCTAGTCCGAAATTAGCCTGTCTAAAGCTGAATGGAAAGTGAAGCCAGGCTTGGCCATTGGCATAAACATAATTATGCTTATTTCATGCATATATGTCATACAGTAGTACATATTGAAGTGTTTAAAATTACTTTTCATAGTCAAATCTATACATTTCATATAAACACTGCAAACCAATTCATACGATCACGTAACATGAACAACTTCATGGTACTTTAAATTTTCTTTTTAAATATTCCATTATAGAAAATAAACCAGGTATATTTTAGAATATTTGGAATTTTTTGTTTAAAGAATGTGAATGAATAGATTCTCCCCCAAAACTTTTTTTTCTAAATTTTGAATACGTTCAAAGTTATAGACAAACGGAAAGAACAGTACGATGAACTTCGCCAGTCTTTGGATTCATTGATAGTTAACATTTACGTTTTCCTTACATAGTAAAAAATTCAGCTGTGTCCATTAGATCTACAATATTATCTGTTTGATGTACTTATTTTCATTCTGTTTTTAAAGCTTTAATGGTAATCATAGTGCACACTTTAATACAATTTCCTCTTTCCATATATAAATATTATAATAAATATCATTATTTGTATATGCCTATCCTTTAATTTTTCTATAATACCTCACTTGAGTGTTCAGTATTTGTGTTGATAATTGATCTAGCTTAAATTTTATAAAATATTTTAACAGATCGAAATGGTACATGAATAGTCAGATAAATGCTTACATCCTATGCCATCACTGTTTCCACAAACTCTTTGCCCTAGCCTCTCTTGGTTACCATTTTCAAAATGATTTTATTTTAATTATTTTTTCTTCCCCCAACATAAAGCAAGGATTCTTAACATCTTGGCCTTCTCTTTTCAGGAACACAGAGTTTGCTAAAATAGATAAAATGGAAATGAATAATTGTCTTCCACTTATCCATTTGTCAAGATGGCATTTGTGGGAGTTGGGGAGCATGGAAATAAAAATATTCTCCACAAATTACTGGAAATGAAGAATCTATCATATGTCAGTTCTGTGTGTCCTGCAATATTTAAAAAACTTTAAGTCAAAGAAACACAAGAAAAAAAAAAGAACTGTGATTGGTAGCTCTTAAATAACTCAACACATTGTGATACCAGTTGGCATTTGTTTGTCCAAACTTCTTGGTTCATGTTCCAAATGGAGCTTTTCATCACCTGCCAAAAAAAAAAAAAAAAAAAAAAAAGAAAACAAACCATAAATATCATCATTTTTTCCTGATATTTTGGCCAGATTTCTTATCATGATATGTCTTTGAAGTCAATCTCAGTTGTGTGTCTTTGTTGTTTTTTTTCCCCTAACCTAAATACATCTCCGTGGCTGTACTTCCTCAAGGGCCTCTGTCAAATGCCCTTCCCTCTTCTATTCCTTCCCCTTCCTCTCCCTCCTCCTCCTCCTCCTTCCTAGTTCTTTTGTCTCTTGCATCTTCTTCCCTGTCATGGCCTATTTCTTAAGTGGTCCAAGATTATCTGGAAAGAATACACAGGAGAGACCCATGTCTCACTCTTATGAAGCCAATTTTAAGACAGTGACCCATCTTAAAATGTTTTTAAGACCACAGAGAGTGGGATTGCTTCCCTCAAAAGACTAGTCTATATAAACCTCTACTCCCATTGAGTCAAGAGTGTGGGTCATTTCTCCATAGTTATCCGACTTATGGTATCATTGAATGGTAATGAGAGTAATGATTTCTCATTCTAAACACCTTTATACATTGCTATTCTCACCTCTCTTTCTCCACCCCCACACCCTGCTTCAGGTATGCCTCTTTGGCCATTTGTCCTTTCCCCTGCCCATGGGTTTCTTTTTGCAATAATGCAGAAGGTTTTGGATAGCTCATCGGTGACTAGCATCATGTCTGGTCAGCCTGAGATACTACAGGAATGTGGGTGTATTGGGAAGTCAAATGCATATAACGACTAATAGCTGATCTTCTACAAACTACAGTTCCCCCAAACACCAATATTCTTTCTTTCCATTTCTCCTCTTGTACATTTGAATGGTAACAAAAAAAAAAAAAAAATTCTGTCTCTCCCGGTACTTGGCACTTGAAAATCTCACTCTGATGGGACTTTGATTAAGTTTATAATCCTATCTATCTGCCTTCTGTCTTTGGCAATGATCTAACGAACAGACACTGCAGCATTTCCTTCCCATTTTGAAACTAGGGTGTGTTCCTACACCCCCCTACTGTTGGCAGCCTCTTGGGAGGAAGACAAATCTATCCTAATTAGTACCTCACATTATTTTCCTGCTTTACCATAATATTGCATGGCCCAGTAGTATAAACATGGAACATACAGGGCATATGTTTAGCACAGTAAAATGGAATGTTGTCCAAGAAAATTTGTTCATATGTCCTTAATCTTTATTGAGTATCCCTACTCCTTTAGAGTGCAAATTCGGGAAGCATATGGACTCCCACGTTCACCAGTATACCCTGGGGTCTAGGCACTAGTAAGTATATCCTAGGACCTGGGCACTGGAAACAAAAGATGAATAAGACACTTCCTAAACCTCAAAATAAACTCATCTCTTTTCAATTTATGGCCTCACCCTCCTTCGAACCTCCTATTCCCTCTGATGACATGTACCGAGGGTGGTCTGGGGTGTATTATCAGGTGTAAGCGTGAAAATTAACTGTTAGCTTCTCCTAGCAGAAACTCTTATGTTTCAGGCAAATTTAGTCTCTCGAGTAAATTCACCACATTTTGGTGTTTTTCTCCTTTACCCTCCTTTTCCTTTCCCCTCATGTACAGGGCAAAAAGGAAGGGAAGGAAAAAAAGGAAAAAAAAAAAAAAGAAAGGTACTATTGTGACATCCTGATAGAGGCAGGAAGCATGTCTGGTTTGATGTTGCTTGGGCTGATGTCCAATGGAGGTATAGGCTAGGTCCTTGGGACCTGCTCATGTCTTTGCTGCGTTTTTCATCAAAGGGTCCACAGATGGAATGATCTGTGCTCTAGTCTTTCAGAAATGGGATAGGTTCCATACATTCCCGATGCCTAAGCAACCTAGGTAGGCTCTTGTTGATTGGGCTCACCCACCTAAAGACTCCATCAGGCTGCTGGAGTCGAGCCATCCATCTTGCAGCTGCTTCCTTGTGGTCCCCGCTCACTATGGTGCGGGAAGCAGCCCTCTCCTGTGTGCTTCCACATGGCCATGTGAGAACTTGTGTATCTTCTCTATGCTGTGTGTGACAGAAGGGAACCAAAGGTTGCTGACTCAGACTCTCTCAGGGCCTAAACACCATGGTATGACTTCTAGCCTGCTCCTTCCCATCCATGTTGGTGCAGACCATGGTACAGTGAAGGTGATTAGTTAACCCTCTAAATTAGAACATTTTTGAGAGTGGAAGAGGAAATGAATTGGACTTAGGAAATAGTTTCTTCCTTTAATGCTGAAAGGGAATCACAGCTCTCTCCTTGATTTTATCTGAGGCACTTCTATTGTGTGTCTCTTCTCTTTGCCAGGAGGACTTTCCTTCAATCAAGGAATGCTGATGATCAAATGCATGTGGATTCATAAATATAGGGATTGACCTTTTACCGAAATTGGCTATATTGTCTCCATATATAGTCAATATATATAATTATATGTACTGATATAGTCAGTAGCACAGGAAGATCTATCCTTGAGGAAATGTTAAGGAAGAGGAGGAGATATCTGAACGGGATCTTGTGAGGCTCCAGTAAGAGTCTTTTAAGGGAGGTAGGGAGGAAAGGGACCTCCAGGGAGAGGATGAAACTTACCAATCTCAAGATTTTGAGTTCCTCCTCATTCCTCCTTTGAAAAACCAAGAAACTTTTCCAGTCTTCTGGTCACTCTTCTTTATTCATTCTCAAACTGAATTAATGCAGGTGTTTTGCATTCCATTTTTTTTTTCATTCTCAAATTTCAATATTTCTTTCAATATAATGTGGATGTGGAAATTATAGTGAATTTTAATTTCAATATCCTCTACTATACTCTGTACCCCAGCCCTGAGCTGTATTTCTTTTTAATAAAAGCTACCGAAATATAATTCATACCCTAAAATTCACTTATTTAAAGTGTGAAATTCAGTAATTCTTAATATAGTCCCAGAGTTATGCAACCATCACCGCAATCAATTTTGCAACATTTTCATCAACTCAAAAAAAGAAATCCTGTATCTATTTTCTGTCATTCCCCATTTTCCCTCAACCCCTCCAGCCCTAAGCAAACACTGGTCTCTCTTCTGTTGCTATGGATCTGCCTTTTTTGGACATTTCCTATTAAACGCAGTCACACAAAATGTGGGCTTTTCTTTGTATTTCTGAATAATGTTCAGGTTTATGGACATACACCACATTTACTCATCTGTTGATGGACATTTGGGTTGTTTCCATTTTTTGCAACTATGAGTAATGGTATAAACATTTGTGTACAAGTTCTTATGTCGACTTGTTTTTATTTTTCTTGAGTAGATAACTAGGACTGTATTTGGTGGATAATATGGCCATGTTTTCAGGAACTTCTAGAGTGTTTTCCAAAATGATGATACCACTTTACATTTCTCTCAGCTGTAGAGTAGTGTTCCAATTTCTCTGCATCCTTATCAGTACTTCTTCTTAAGAATGTTTTTGGTTAGAGTTATTCTAGCGGATTTGAACTGATGTAATTGTGGGCTTTGATTTGCATTTCCTCCATGGCTAATGATGTTGGGCACCTTTTTCATGTGCTTCTTGGCCAGATGTATATCTTCTTTGGAGCAGTGTCTATACAGAATTTTTGCCCATTTTTTAATTGAGTAATTTTCCTTTTTATTTTTTGCTCATTTTTTTGCTCATTTTTAATTGAGTAATTTTCCTGTTTATTTTTTCTAAGAAATCTTTATATATTACAGATAGTAGTCCCTTATCATATCAAGTGATTTCCAAAAATGTTCTACAGTTTTGTGGGTTGTCTCTTTACTTTTTTGATGATGTTTTTGGAAAAACAAAGCTTTTAATTTTGATGAGGTCCAATGGTTTTTTCTTTGTTGATTGTCCTTGTGATGTCATATCTATGAAACCTCAACTTAATCCTAGGTTACAAGGATTTACCCCTATATTTTTCTGAAAGAGTCCTAGAAATTTTTTATACTTAGGCCTATGATTCATTATGAACTGATTTTTTTATGATGTATGAACGGGTTCCACTTCATTCTCTTCAGTGTGAATACCCATTGGTCTCAGACCTTTTGTCGAAAAGCCCATTCATTTTCCACTGCATTGTTTTTGCATCCTTTTCAAAACTCAGTGGACTGTTTCTGTGAACCTTATTTCTGGGCTCTGAATTCTATTTATTAATCAATATGCCTATTATTTTGCCAGTATAACATAATCTTGATTACCATAGCTTTGTAGTAAGTATTAAAATAGGGACGAGGGGCGCCTGGGTGGCTCAGTTGGTTGAGAGTCCGACTTCGGCTCAGGTCATGATCTCACAATCTGAGTTCGAGCCCCACGTCGGGCTCTGTACTGACAGCTCAGAGCCTGGAGCCTGTTTCAGATTCTGTGTCTCCATCTCTCTCTGAACCTCCCCCGTTCATGCTCTCTCTGTCTCAAAAATCATTAAAGGTTAAAAAATTTTTAAATAAAAAGAAATTAAAATAAAATAGGGACGTGTAAGTCCCTACTTTTTCTTTGTTTTCATGATTGCTTTGATTATTGTAGATTCTTTGAATATCCCCATGAATTTTAGGATCTTCTTGTCATTTTCTGAAAATAAGCCAGATTTTCCAGATTAAATGTTTCTTCCTTTTTTATTGTTTCTTCTTTTGATGTAGGTTTCTAGGACAATTTCCAGAGGCTTTTTTTTTCTTGCTTCTTCTCACCAGTTATGATTGTTGTGCTCTGGAGCACATATTCTGTATTCCAGCTGCCACTATTCTGGATGTAGATCTCTAGATTCAATTTTGAAGTTGTTAAATACCGTCAACCATTTCATCTTAAAATACATAAAGCATCCTTTTGTACATTGCAGGGGAGAGCATTATTTCCATTTGTAAAGAAATACAATTATTTAATTTCTTGTATTTGCTTCTCATTTTAGACAAGGAAATTTGAGAATACAAAGCATGTGCTGCTTGACTTTTTTGGGGTGGTGGGTTTTTTTTCCGTTATCCCTCGCCCAAATTGTCTTGTAAAAAAGTGACTTTTACTAGGAAGACTATATATATATATATATATATATATATATATATGTATATATATGTATGATATATATATTTTATATATAAAATATTGTATATACAGACATATTATATATATATATATATATATATATATATATACACAATATTTTCATCATGCAGTTCTAATTCTATGCAACAGAAAGCATACTGGACTCTCACTTCAGACTGTTTACAGACCAGCAGATAAATCCCCATAAATTTCTAATAACTATTCATAACTCTTTAAATTAATTTCATTACTATATTTGCTGTTAACAACACTCAGCTAACTCTCCCCTTGCATGTAAAAGAGCAAGGAAACAAAGACAGGGATTCCTCACTGGGCCTCATTTTTATATTACCTTACAACCATTCATCTACATCCCAGATTTATTGTTTTAGCTGCCAGATTCCTTTCCAATGTTAGCTATTTCAGTTTTAATATCTACAGCACCAGAGTCCACTCAAAAGGCAGAAACCACAGAGTCATTTGAAAACGAGGAAGTTTGCTATAACGTTCAGTGGATGAGGAATTGGGAAAATGGGGCATGATGTACTCATGGGTAAAAGAATATAGGGACTGCAGTTGTAGGGAGAAGTTACTGCCTCTGGGGATGAGTCATGTCCACCCAGAGAAGGAACAAATGGTGTGGAGGGGGAGGCCTCGCTCCCAGGACGAGATCTATACAGCACAGCCATGGTTCACTGGAAAATGGACAGGCCCAGTGTGACTGTGTTGTGCTGAAATTGGGGAGGTGCTATGTCTTGCGGACCACACAGCAGTCTGGGAGGGTGCTAAGTCTATTTATGGAGAGATCGCCAGCCACTCCAGAGGCTTTGGAGAAGCTGCCAGCGGAGGGGTGTCGGTGCTCCTGGCTGTTGTCCATAGCTGGAGAGAGGAGCACGGAGAAACTCCTTCCTCCTCCAGGATCCTTCCAATACCTTAACTGACCCAGCTTAATGTCACTTCACTTGGGCAAAGAGAAACATTCACCATGTTCAGCTCTGATCACAGAGCAGGCGATGTGGAGCAGATCTGAAGCCAAGAGGTAAATAAATTAACTAGCACCTGCTGTGTAACCCACATTTTCTTAACTGTGCGGGCTGCACTAGCTTTTACTTTTTATACTTAATACTTTCTTTATACTTTTACTTTCTTTATACTTAATATATTTGAATAGGCAGGAATTCTAAATTGCATTATCTATTTTTTGTTCCTTGCTTACCTATTTCTTCCTTGACGCATCTCTGGGTGGACTGAAACGTCTCCATCATTTTCTTGTTGTCAAGATACCCCCATTCACTACTATTCCCTCCACAAACCTGTTTCTTGGTTCCAAAGCACTCCCCACGTGCTAAAGTAGTCTTAGTTAGACCCACTTCAAAGGAGATAGGTAAGCGACATGAACAAATAGATAAAATCACTTGGTTGAGAATGAGAAACACGGATTCCAAACTTCCTCCACATCTATTCAGAGAGCACATTTCAAACCTCGGACCGTGAAAGACACATCACCATAGTTAAAGGTGTGGGGTTGATTTGTCACGGTAACAAATAAAAACGACCGCCGTCCTTTTCATTTTGTTCTGTGCTGGATACATCTGGAATGGGGTTTCATTCTCCCACGAGCCCTGAGAATCAGGCATTATCACCCTGATTTTTACAAAGCTGATAAAAAATCTTCTGAAAATGAGAGCGATTGCCCTGCTCAGGGTAAACAGTTAATGGGTAGGGTGGAAACTGGCTTCAAATGCACGTCTGAGCTTAGCTGGACGTTCATGCCTGGGACCACCATTAGTCAGAATGTATTCGCCCAGTGCACACTGGAACAGCTTTCACAGTTCCTAAGGTATTAAATCTGTTGTGTAGAAGATCTTAAAGGACCCTGTATGAGCCCCTTGATTAGATCCGCTCCCATACCTATGGGTCCAGTCTCCTTCCCACATCTAGCCACTTAGAGAGTAAAGGCTGGCCAGCAGGGAGCTCCAGATTCTTTTTTTTCCCCCACCAGGACCACCGCCATCAGATTGGTGGCTTGGTTTCATGATCCTTCCGCCATACTGACTTCTACATAACTGAAATATCTCCTCAGCTCTCAGTATAGCTTGTGTGTAAGAAGGTAGCTGTGCCTTTAGTTCTATCCAAAGTGATAGAGTTACTAAGCTGCCTGTTGTGCTCATGAAGAATCTTTAACTTTCCAAGGACTGTGTCTAATAAATGTTGCCAGTTATTAGTAGCATTGCTATTATCTGCAAGCAAAGAGAAGAGGAAAAAAAAAAAGGATTTTACAGTGAGTCACTGTCTTGTCCTTGACCCTTATCTATTTGGTTAGGATAAAGTATTTTAATGCAAGTATTCCAGCTCTGTGATTAATATAATTTTCTTGAGAAAATATAATCTTCTTGCTATTATTTTAGTGTTTATTACATAGATTGTCTTTCACTTTTGGTTCCCAAATAACATCTTCCCTGGTGCATACTGGCTTTGCATTTTAAAGCAGATTTTCTGAATGAATCTCTCCAAGCTTTAAAAGCCGTTTTTAATAAGGTACAGATCATGCACTTTTCAAAAGACAGGTACCATGCTTTGCCCGGTTTCGGCACTAAGTAGAACACCCTTCCCATAAGAGTGCAATTAATACTCTGAAAGTTATTTTTTTTTAATTTTAAGCAATAGTAGGATTGTAGAGTCTAATGAGGAGAATGTGTTGTGTTGTAAGAGTATTAGCAATGTATTGTTTGTGTTCTAATACCTGACATCAATTGTGTGTTGATGGTTTTCATCCTGAAAGACAAACTAAGATGATTTACAGATGACCACAATTCAACCTGTCACTTTCTTGGCCGACAACACAGTCTGATGAGCTGGAGGTTAACAATCTACAAAATGAGCCACACTCTCTGTTGCCAGTTCATCTGCAAAGACAAATGGAGATTAGCTGCGTCTTTTCTTAGACGTGCTGTAAAGTGAGATGGCTCTGGACCCTGTGTTGTTTCTCTGTTCTGTGCCCCTGATGGTATACCTGAAAATAAAACCTATTCAGAATTGATGACCAGAATTTCCCAACTTCCAACATTCTGAATTAATTTGCTTGTCGGTTGGATTTGGGACCCTCTTTGTTGCTAACTGATGTAAAAATCTACTGTGGAGTTTCCTTTTCCTAATTTCCCTTCTGGCAAAATAGCCAAAGAATATTTTATGAGAGCCTTCTGAAACATAGCACAGAATGAAGGTCGTTGGTCGTAGCATTTATTGTGCCTTTAATTCTGAAATAACATCTTACTTTTTTTGCCACTGTTCAACTCAAAACTTCTTTTATATAAGTTACCCCTCATTATGCGTCAGGATTTGAGAAAGCATTCTTTTTTCATGTTTTTAAGTTTATTTATTTATTTTTGAGTGGAGGGAGGAGAGAGAGAGAGGGAGAGAGAATTCCAAGCAGGCTCTGCACTGACAGTGCCCACGTGGGGCTCAAACTCACGAACTATGAGATTATGACCTGCACATAAATCAAGAGCCAGCCCCTTAACTGACTGAGCCACCCACATACCCCCAGAAAACATTCTTATGGAGCCTTGAACTTCCTATCTTAAGTGCGGTAGCACCGTGCTGGCCCCAGCGATCACAAGCTGGCACAGGGCAGGATGGTGACTCTTCCCCTGCAGGGGTTGGGGTGAGGGTTGGGCAGAACTGTGTTGGGCAGGGCATCACTTCTAAAACTGTCTTTCCTGGTCCTCATGGAAACAAAGTTGATGTAGTCTGTAAATATGGAGAGGGATGTGTTGGTGAAAGTTACACTTCTGTGATCTGACTAGCTTGAGCTCATGTAGATTCAGGTTCTTGAAGAATAAATTATCAAAAAGAGTTTTCTGTTCTTTCTGTGGTTAAGAGAATCTTGCCTTCTTAGTTGTGGCTCCAGTGAATTTAGAATGGCCATAGACTTCGCTTTTTTTTTTCCTCCAAAAAAGTATATTCTTAACCACTTACCACACGTTTGAGGCAGAATAGATGGTAAATAGGCAAAATGGCAAGATGGGAGGGCCTGGGAGGCTCTCTGTGCAGGCTGCGGGCTCAGCTCCCACCCCAGCTTGGTGCTTCTGCTTCCTCCCCTTCCAACAAGCCCAGTGGTGGCTGCCGTGTGTCTGTCCTCGGCGATGGTGCTCAGCATTGGGAACCAGAGACACCGCACACATTGTCCCTGCCTCCGAGGGACTTGCATTCTCATAGGGGAGTGAGGGATCAGGAGAGTCATCCATCCTGGGGTGGCTGGGACAGGGCCACATATCCATGAGGATTCCTCTGAGGTCAGATCCGAGCTACCTTTCAAAACCCAAGAGGAACGTGTTCAATAAATGAGAAGAAAAGGAAGACAAGACCACACACCTAAAGACAAGGGTGTGGAAGAGTTCTCCTCTGACCCCAGCTGAAGGCAAGAGGCCAGTGGGCAGGCTCTGAGAAATGGGGAGGACCTCAGGAAGGTACAGCGGTGGGAGTAGATAAGGAAGGACGTTTGGAGCGCAAGAGTAGAATCACCCGGAAACTGGTAGCACACTGGATCTGGTAAGAGAACAAGAGAAACCAGGGAAGGGATTGCAGTCTGGGTGAAAGATGATGCCATTCACAAAGACTGGCTGTCCTGGTGTGGACGGGACAAGTTTGAGAAGCCTGTGCGATAGATAAGCAAGTGGGGCTAACCAGAAGACTCTTGGGTATGCCCGTGTGGAGTGCAGGGAAGTGTTTGGGACTCGAGATGCGCACTGGAAGTTGTTAGTTTAAGGTTTTCTTTAATTTTGACAATTTTCAGTTGTGGTAGAGTGGACAGAGTAAATTTAGTTTCAGACGTTCACCATAGTGATTGAACAATTCTATACTTTACCAGAGGCTCACCATAAGTGTATTACAGTTCTGATGAGGTTCCTGTGCTATAATTTTCATCTCCATGACTTATTTATTTATTGTTTAATATTTAATGTTTATTTGTTTTTGAGAGAGAGAGAAAGAGAGAGTGCGAGCAGGGGAGGGGCAGAAAGAGGGAGACGCAGAACCCGAAGCAGGCTCCAGGCTCTGCTGAGCTGTCAGCATAGAGCCCGACGTGGGGCCGGAACTCACGAACTGTAAGATCATGACCTGAGCCGAAGTCAGATGCCTAATGGACTGAGCCACCCAGGTGCCCCATGACTTACTTAGTTTTTTCAGGGGAAGTTTGTACTGCTTAACCCTTTTCACCTATCTGAGTTTTTTACTGGGCAGTCAGTTCATAGCCATTCACTCGTTCGACCAATTTAAGTGAATAGTGTTGCCCATCTTATGTGTCTGTGTGTAATCACTCTGCCGGACGATGATGCCAGGAGGTGTAAAGACATAGGACTTTGAATTTAGCTAGATGTTAACTGGTGTTCTTGGCTCGCATGTATATAAACAGGACCAACTTTCCCGCTTTGTCTGGGACTATAGTGATTTTAGGCACTAAGTCCTGACCCTTGGAAGCCCCTTGGTCTCTGGGACGCTGGGACAGCTGGTTACCAGTGGGATGGAGTCAAGTTGCAAGTATACGTAGGTCCAGCCAGGACGTGCAGTGTAGGCACTGGGAGCACACTGTCGTCCGGGTGTGCTACACCCTGGGGGAACGGTTGGGACACAGGGGTCAGGGGGACTCAGGGTCATCTCCTGGCTGCCCTTTCCCCTGCCTCGCTTCCCACTTCATGGTCCTAGCACACGATCTTTGCAGATCACTCAGCCCTTACACATTTATCCCTCAATCTTATTCTTCAGAGTTTTGTGAGAAGCCATCAGTGAAACCCCAGAGAAGAAATTTTAAACCCAAAATCCTCACTATAGGGGTGCCTGCGGGGCTCAGTTGGTTAAGCATCGGTCTTTGGCTCAGGTCATGATCTCACAATTCCTGGGTTCAAGTCCCGCGCTGGGCTCTGTGCTGACAGCTCGGAGCCTGGAGCCTGCTTCGGATTCTGTGTCTCTCTTTCTGCCCCTCCCCTTCTCACGCTCTGTCTCTCTCTCTCTCTCAAAAATAAATAAACTTTAAAAAAAAAAAGGAAAATCCTCACTATTGAACTAGAATAAAAAGGCTGTTCCACTTAAGATGCTTCCCTATCTGCTTGTCCTGCACACCTTTGTCATCACTTTGCCTTCGGTTTTCACTTGGTATTTCTGAAGGGACTGTACAAAGTTTATATCGTATTGAGTCTACCTTTCCAGAAGTTTTCATTTCTCGGGCTTCCTTAAAAAGTTACCTTAACCATTTGTTTTATTATCCATTACCTTATATTTCATATTCTTCAAGCAATGAGGTGTGATGGAAAGCACTGAAGAATCAGATATTATATAGTGGAGATGATGGTCTAAAAGTAAAAGCCACAGCTGGGAGAGTAAGGATCTGACTTAGTAAGAACAGGGTGTTGCTGGAATTTAAGACCTATTTGCCCACACCTAAGATGTGACTGATCTGACCCCCTGAAGTGACCCCAGAGCCCTCCAGGCTACACATACAGAGCCAACTCCCGCCTCTGAGTAGATTTTGTGTATCACCACGTCTGTCAAAAGCTGTTGAAATAAGTCACCCAAATGCAGTTGCTATGATAAGCCATCCATAAGAAGCAATTTGTTCCAAACTGAAAATGAGATTACTTTAGATGGTGTCAGCGATCAGTAACCCTGAAACGAAACACCTCACTGATGGCGATTGGGACAAGGAGCCAGGTCCACAGGCGGAGCTCCGCCTACTGGCCTGTCTCTCCCCTGCCTCAGTGATGCGAACTGAATACGCAGAGTCATGTGATGTGCCAAGAGGGGCCCAGAACTTCCTGGCGTTGGGAGTCCTGTGCTCTCCCAAGTCAGTAAGGAAAGTGCATGAGATTGTGACTGAACTCACGGAAGTTCACTCCTGGGTCAGTTGCAGGTGGAGACTTCACCAGGAGGAGTTGTCACACAAAGCAGTCTTTATTTGCAGCAAATAAGGAGAGCACAGGCAAGGATTCTCCAAGCTGTAACTCCCTGAACCACTAAACGGGGAAGTTTTAAGCTTAGGGTGCATGCATGTGCATGAAAGGTGTGGGGGAACTTATGAGTAGTGATGAGGAAGTATGGGGCATGCACACTGAGCAAACATGCATGTGACATAGACCCCGTGTTCACACTGGGGGGAGACTTCATACCAGAAGAGGGCACACTTCAGCCCCTGAGGTCAGGAGGAAACTTGGGGACAAGGGGAAGGGGCTGTGGGCACGCTCCCAGAGCAGGTGCAAACTGGGTGGGGTCCTGGCTTGTTATCTTGTGTAAGGAATGCTTGCTCATGGGCTAGAACCATGTCAGTTGAGCTTGAATCCAGGCTTCTGCAGAGACAGCTAGTGGTTTTACCAGTGGGGTCTGAAAAGCTGATTATGGGGAAACAGTTCTCTGAAAAACAAGTTTTAAATTTTGTGCTAGTTTGAGCCTCATTGATCCTGTGGGGCATGATTTTAACATCATTGCGGCCTCTTATGTCCCACCCTGTGGTTCCCTTAAGGGAGGGCTGGTTGCTGACAGTGTTTCAGGAGAGAATATCAAACAATACACCCATTGATAGGTATCGACTTGATGTGGAAAGAATTTTGAACCACATTGGGTAGGAAGGAGAAAGTGTAAAAAACTGAATTATGTAATGAAGACATTATGAAGCTAATTATGATAAATGCCCCCCAGTAACATGGCTTTGTGGGTCCTGTAATGTCCTGCTGATCATGGCATTTCTATCCTTTGAGGCTTTCTTCTCAGAATTTTATATAAGCCAAAAAAGAGTTGATCTGAAGGAACCCGTGTTTCATGTTTTCCGGTGAACTCAATTCTTTCAGAATTGTGTCCACATACCCCTCCACAAGAGCCCTCCTGCGTCCTGTTTGCTCTAAAATAAGTCTCCCTTTGTCTTGCTCCTTGTCTCCGCCCTGTTGCTCAGTCCTGTTATTATCAGAATCTGGATGACTAACTGGAATTTCTGTTATCAGTATGTTTGTATAATATCTCTCCCCTCTACTGTCATATGAGTTGCACGAGGGTAGGGCTTCTGAACACTTTAATGACTACTTTGTCTCCGGTGTGCAAAACAATTTCTGGAACACAGTCCATGTTCCACAGATAGAAGCGATTGGCTAATTGAGCACCGTGGAACTCATGCTAGTCCCCTTTTGATTTTGGTCACCAGAAAATGTAGCTCTAAATTTAGTATCCAAATGAAATATATCATTTTACAATTTTTTTATATACTTCTATTGACCTTTCCCTCCCCGTGATTTTAGTTTTTGGTCTTTATCATAACACAACCAGACTGGAAGAATGTTCGGTATTGGGATACGTCAAGTCGAATACTAAGTTTCTACACATCTTTTATATTAATCAAAACCCAGGACATCACCTGATGCTGGTAGGGATGTGGACAACGGGAACTCTCATTTATTCTGCTGGACATGTCAAATGTACTGCCACTTTGGAGAGCAGCTGGACAGTTTCTTGCAAATCAAACATTCTCTTACCATAGTATTCATCCAGAGGAGTTGAAAACATATGTGTTCAGTGAGACGTGCAGGTGATGTTTGTAGCAGCTTTATTCTTATTTGCCAAGATGTGGAAGTAACAACCGAGGTGTTCTTTAACAGGTGAATGGATAACTACACACTAATATATCCAGACAATGGAATAATATTCAGTACTGAAAAGAAATGAGCAAAAATGAAATATGTGAGCTATCCAGTCATTGAAAGACATCAAGGAATCTTAAATGAATATTACAAAATGAAAAAAAAAAAGGGGGGGCAGTGTGAAAGGTCACATACCATGATTCCAACTCGAAGACATTCTGGAAAAGGAAAAAGTAGAGAAACAGTAAAATGATCCTTAGTTGGGGGCAGGGGGGTTGGCCAGGGAACGGATGATTAAGCTAAACACAGAGGACTTTTTAAGACAGGGGTAATGCTTTGTAGTACTCTAATGATACCCATAGGATTGTCAACAAGAGTGAACCCTCTGAAGTGTCCCTGTAGGCTCATCACTTGTCACAAATGTACCATTTGATGAGAGTTGTTGACATGCGGTAGACTGTGCGTGTGGTGGGGGGCAGGGGGTCTATGGGAAATCTCTGTACTTTCCTTTCACTTTTGCTGTCAACCTACAACTGCTCTAACAACTGTCTTTAAAACAGATGAATTGAACGTACAAATGTTAATTTGCACGGGCTAGCGGTTTATTCCAGGCTTATACAGTAGAAAAGATCAACATTGCACCTGTACTTTTGCTTACGCATTTGCCCGTGTGACTTTCCCCCAACATCCTGCAATTAAAATGTAACAACCTTCTGTCCAAGCTTCTTAGGACCAATTTGGTTCCCACTGCCTGCGAGAATTCTTCCCAAACAGAAGCATTTTTCCCTCCTATACTCCAGGACTTTCCCCACCTGTAGAATACTTCTGTTTCTCTTGAAGGAAACAACGTAAAAATAAAACACTTGCTTTAATTCTGTGGGCAGGGGCGCTGCTTTCTGCGAGGTGGGTGCTCTGATGGACAGACAGAGGCTACAGTTTTTCTTCAATCTTGGGACTCGCCATTCTTACCTACAGGCATTTCAGTAGTTGTTTTGATGGCTGTCCATGCCCATAGCACAGTGCATACAGAGCCTATGGGGGCTGAGGATTCGGAAGATTATTGAGTAAGAGGCACCAGCTTGAGGGGGGTGTGAGTTGGAGGAGAGGGGGCCAGGGACCTGGCTCTGGACACAGTGGAAACTGGGCGTGAAGGGGAGAGGCCTGAGAAGGCTGGAGCAGGCGACAATGGGAAGTGGAGATCAGTCACAGAGGGAAGCAGGACATGGGGCACGTGAGCGAAGGAACAGAGATGAGCATCTAACCTCCGTTGGGCCCGGTGCCCGCGTGCTTTACATATGTTGGGAGGTTGACATTTCAAAGTAAAGGAACTGGGTAAAGGATGAAGTCATTGACTGAGACAGGGAATGTGGGAGGAAGAAGCTGGGAAGATGCTTTATGTAAGGGTGTGCAAACGTAGTTGTGGACTTTAGAGACTTTCCTCTCTGTGTACCTCTGGGAGCTCTGTCCTGTCCCCGGCTCATCCTGTTCTCCCTGTCCCCACCCCACCCCGAGCCTCTGCTGTTGATCCTCTCCATGCCGTGTGCACCTTGCTGCAAGATGCCTGCTGGCTACAGCAAGACTGTCAACCAGCCCCTTGAGGAGAGTGGCTAAGTAATTAACTAAGCGGTTGTTACCGGATTCCCCGAGACTCACAGAGAGCCCAGAGAGAGAACGTGGCAGATTACCCAGTTCCTGTTACACTTAGTGATGATGGTGCTAAAAGGCTGAATTATAAGCAGAACTGGGAAAGAAATTGGGAACTTGTGTACATTTGTTTTAAACGCAATCCACCGCATCCTTATTTTCTAAAGCTTTAGGACCCTTCTGAGGAGGGGTGGGTGTGCCCCACACCCGTGAGACACATGCCCATTTGGAACTTTTTGCAGCTCTTTTTAAACATTTCTGAATTTTCTTCCAGTGATTACAACCCCAGCCTGACACAGCATATTTTCTCAGTAGACAGTTTAATAATGCCGGGAGAATGGAAATAAACTATTTGTGAAAGCACATACTTTGGTTTGGGTGCTCTATCCTGCAAACTCTTTGCAGTGTCTGAATAGGCTTCATTAGTGTGCGGCATTCTTTTCTGTTCTGTAAATCCCTTAGAAGGGATTCAACCTCTTTAGAAAGAGGTTTGCCGCTTCCCACTGCAATTCTTTAGTCAAGAGCCATAAATTAGGCAAAATGTACACAAATAGTAAATACTATTGACTAAAATCCATTTATAGCTTGGAATCCAAGGAGAAGAAAGAAAACCAGTAATTTATCAGCATGATTTAAATTATATAGATGGGCTGTGCATGCATGGGTATGTTTACTGGGTAAATAAGAAAATTGGACACCTATCAGAGAGAAGATGGGGAAATTATCCTGTACGTTGTCCTAATGTTTGCTGTGTACAGCCTTCTGACATTTCTAGATGACAACACTTAAAACTTAAGGGGGCTGCCAGTCTATCATTGATGAGAAAAAAAAAATCAAAAGTGAAATTAACGTGGAGTGAGCTTTATGAATGCTGAAAATGATACATATTATCTTTCATATCCAGAGGACACGTTAAAAGTCAATATGCGCAGGAGGCAGAAACCAAATATCAAAGGATTCCGGATAAATTATTCTTTTGCCAATCACTTCATTTTTCAGATGAACGATCCTAGGACTTTAAATTGCAAAATACATGACGGGGAAAATGTCAGAGATCTCAAGGAAATGTCTGCATGATCAGAATGTTATAAGTAGAATTACATGCAAGTCTGGAAAACTTAAAAAAAAATAGTGAGTTTCTTAAGTGCGGTTGTCTGGATCATTCATTAATGGCAAATGATTCCAAAGTGAAAAATTTCTGCGAGCTAGATGAGGGTACGTAGAGTTACTGAAAGCGGGAGAGTGTCCCCGTGGTAAATTATAACACGTGCTACTTCAGGCTCTGCAGAATGCTTTTGGTTGAAAAACCGCCTAGGTTGGTAAATAAAATGTATTCCCTTTTTGTAAGCTATCGTTGGAAATGTTATATTAAATGGGAAGTTTTCAGTCTTTCATTTTAATAAGGGTGAACAAAATTTTAAAAACAAACATTATAGTTACATGGCCATCTGACGATGACCCACGTTGACAGATGGACAGCAATGAGGGGAGGTCTGGAAGCCACTGAGGGGAGACAGAGATGGGGGAAGGTCCCCCCGGACAGCTCAGCTCAGGGCTGGCGCATCAGGAAACCTCAAGCAGAAACAGTTAACTATGTTTCTTAAACTTTTTATCACAGGCCTCTTCCCAAGTGTTTTACGTACGACTTCATTTGTCTTTAAGATAATATGGTGAGTTTCATAATTGTTTTCATTTCCAAGAACCAAGTGCATGAGAAATAAAATGGTATACTCATCAAGCATTGTCTGCTTGTCCATTTTTTTTGCCTTTATCCCTCAAATCTTAGAAATGCTGTGATTTCTCAGTTGTGTTTCCTTCTCCTTTCTCAAATCTTGAAATGTATGCACAACTTCAAGAAAGATGCTTGAACCTTAATTTGGAGATTTGACTTCATTCCATTAGCTGTGGGTGCTGTTTCTCATGCAAGAGGTCACAGGAGAATTTTAAAACATCCCTTCATTTTGAGTAAGCCTGTCTTCTTGAAATGAGCTTAGTAGAAATCTTAGGTGAAAGCATTTTTTGTTGACAGATCACTGGTATTGGTAGTGTTATTCTGTTTTCTTATCGGTAAAGTCAGGGATTTGGATTAGAACCTCTCCAAGGAATGTTCAGATCTTAGATTTAAGGATTTTGTTTACCAGTGTTGAATAATATAATTCTCATCTCATGAGGTCCAGATCAAATGCACATATTTCTTGATTCCCAATAATTTAAGAAGTTGAAAGGTTTTTCTCTTTTTTATGGCATTTAGAATCGACCCTGTTCTGGTAATTATCACACCCTGCCTCTCCCACTAGGTTGAATTGGTCCCATATAACCCGCTGCTAAGTGACTCACTGTGGCAAGAACTTGACCTTGTGTATATGCGTTTTCCCTCGTTCACAAAAATTGGGAACTAATGTGGAATCAATATTTTATTCAAATTTTGTTTGGGATATTGCATTATTAATTGTACCTTTAAACTAACAGTTTCATTCCTCCCCTCCCCCCAAAAACACAGTGTTGCTATAACTGCGGTTCCCTTCCCAGACTTGAGAACAGCAGGTGTTCTGTGGCTGCTTGTGAGCTCCCTGTTTCTTCAATTTTTTCTTTCCTCCTCTCCACGTAGGGAGGAGGCCATCTCTTCTTCTGAAAATATCCTAAAAACAGTTGTTTGCTGGAAAAAAAAAAAAACAAAACTCCTTGTGTCTTATTATATCTCTTTTGTGAAGTAGGTACTTGAGTCCAAAGATCAAGTGGGTTATAACTCAAAACATCAAAACTTGTTTCCTTCAGTGAGTCCTGGATCCGTCGGCCATGTGGGACATTTTCACCTCCTCTGGCTGTGCTGGGTGAGGTTCCAGAGAGCGGATGTCATGGTAGAGCATCACCCGGCAGGAGGGGCTGACATTCCTCCATAGTCCCCTCTACCCCGACACTCCAGCGCATTTCCTTCTGTGGTCTTGCCGCCTACCTGCTGGAGAGCCCGTGTTGTATCATTGTTTCTGTGTTCTGTTTCCCCTGCCCACCGTGTACCAGCTGGAGAGCACTTCCTGCTGAAGAGGTTAATGACTAAAAGGAGGCAATGAAATAAGCTTTCCTAATATCAGTAAACGGTTTCTCATATATTTGTATGGTTTATTGATATGGATTCTCAGAACGCTATTATTTTCGGACACAAGATGTGACATTGATGTCACCAAATAGAAATCTCCTAAAAGTTGTAGGAGAAATGACAATGAAACATTCTGTAGTAGCTTCAGCAACCTGAACTTCTGCAGATACATACTATATCAGCTCGCCTGTGACCGTGCACTTCCCTAGTGAGAAACTTCAAAACTGGCATACTGCTTTGATTCATTGAAATCTACTTATATCATGCAAGGTAACCATATGAAAACAAAACCAATGAAATATAAAGTTGATTTTATGAACGTGAAGACTTTGGCTTTCCTTTGTGACTCGCCGGAGAATATAAATTTCGAGAGTAGTTAGTGCAGGCAGAGATAGTATTAGGGAAGTATTATCCCAAAGTACAGAATTGTTCAGTTTTATTTTTTTTTTCAGAAAAGCAGTCTTATAGAAAAGACTTTCTGTGGTTCTCAAGAGTACAGAAATTGTTTAATGAGTCAAATACGATGAAAAGACTGTCATAGGTGATGACAGATAAAACTGTGGCTAGGAAGCAGACAGGAGAAAAATCAGAGGCAAATGATGACGAAAGTCTTAACCAGGATTCTGAGCATAAGTAAGGGTGTTAAATTCTTCCTTTTCTTCCAGTACCATTGCCCAACTTTAAAATACTATGATATCTATTATGCGGTCATGTGTATTCTCTGTCCTAGCTCCTAGAAGTCACATACTCAATAGGCGTCCTTCTGTGAGTGCAAGAATATGCAGTGACTTCAGTGTGGGCACAGGTTTTCATTTTAACTCCTGGAAACCAAATGTGAGAGAAGAGAAATCACATCTGTCACTGTGGAAATAAGATGGGGATTTTACAAATTCATCAATGAATGATAAGTTAACCGATAGAATCTCTTATACTGTTTAGAGGTGCTAACTATCTTTCCTTATACTCTTCAAAACACATACACAAGTTGGGATTATTCAGCACGTAGCAACTGATAAACTAAAATGCCCTCTTTCGAAACTCTTTCGAAAGAACCTCTGTTTGGACCACCGCTAACTCCTGGTGAACGTGAGCAAAATACTTTACTTACTGTGTCCACCACTGGCATTTTAGAACAGTTGTATGTAGCCCAGAAGCTTTCAGTCGTTTCAGAAAGACCAGACCTTCAGGACCAAAAGGATGGTTTGGTCAGATTTACACATCGCTAAATTACACATTAACACTTTCTTTATCCTCAATGGATCCAAAGAATGCACAAAAAAGAACAGACATACTTGACCCGGAGAACCCAGTGGTTCTGAGCGGTCAGCCACCTCTGCAGGACGTGGGGTATTGAGGCTTGTCATCTGTCTACACCTGAAAGAACGGGGTGGCCTTGAGCTCTTAAGAATATCTGGAACAGTACTTTCTTAGTTATATCTGGGGAAATTAGGTCAACATTGCACATCTGTTTCACCCCATTATTTCCTTTTGTGCATCTGTGCTCTGAGTGAGCCTGAGTCCTTGTTATTATCAACAGAGCAAAACAATAACAATAGCAGTATTATTATTGATAAGAACCATATTTACAAATAACACTGTGAAGCATGTTTAGCCTGTCATGTTCATTATTTGATTTAATTCTTACAAAACCCCTAAGAGATTGTTTTTCACTACTGAGTAAATTTGTCTGCAAAAATAGGGCATGATAGTGCTTTGCTGTTTATGCTTGGCTTGTGTCATTTTCTCTCATGTTATTGATCTAAACATGATCCGGGTTTTAGGCCTGAAATCAGCACTGCCTACACCAGGACGCTCTATGTGATTCTCAAAGGTAGAACATCTGACCCCTCTCAATCTCCCAGGATGCTAATCTTTACTTATTCCATGTATAATTTCTACCTCATATTAGAGCTATTTGAAGCCATGTATAGATGATATATCTCATATACAATGTATATTATATATATAATATGTATTCCCTATATTTTATGTATATTATATTACATATACACACACATACACACTATATATATATGTATGTGTGTGTGTGTGTGTGTGTGTGTGTGTGTACACACACACACACACACACACACTCTATGGGATAAAGACAGTTGGGTGAATTTTCATGTGTTAACTCATGTATCCATCAGTTTGTCAATATAGTGTCATCATCATTTAAGGAGTTGGCTTGATATCACCCAGATCATGTATGGTAGAGAAAACTCTATTCATACTTTGAATCACCTTTCGCTGATCACCAGGAGAGCTGAGTGGAGAATGGCCTCAGCAGATGATTAGCAAATTGGCATTTCTTTTACCTGTGTAAGAACTGACCAGCTGCTCCAATAAATCTTAGTATTACCTGAGACTGTCTGCCATGTCTTTGAATATGACATTCTTCCTCAGTTTAGCCACATGTGACTGATTTTTGTTGTGATATCCTAAATTCTCATGCTAATGCATGTGGGACATAAAGAAGCATCTAGGAAAGGGAAAAAGATAAACCTTGATTACAACGTATGATCCAATGTGGTGTAATGATGAATAGCCAGAATGGTGAATAGTTATTATTGCAGTTTTTTGGAAGCGTGTTTTTGTTGACTTTATTAACAAATAAAATTCACCATCTTGACAATCTAGGGCAAGGAGACAAGCATGTAAAATGGGGAAGACAGGCTCTTCAACAAATGGTGCTGGGAAAACTGGACAGCCACATGCCTAAGAATGAAACTGGAGGACTTTATTATACCATACACAAAAATAAACTAAAAATGGATTAAAGACCTAAATGTGAGACCTGAGACTTTAAATTCCTAGAAGAAAACATGAATGACTAGAATCAAAAAGACAAGAAATAACAAGTGTTAGTGACAATGTGGACAAAAAAACAACCCATGTCGAAGGTTGGTAGGGATGTAAATCAGTGAAACCACTATGGAAAATGGTATGGAGCTTCCTCAGAAAATTAAAAATAGAAATATAGACTTCAGTAACTCCAATTCCACTACTCAGTATTTACCCAAAGAAAACAAAAATGTTCATTTGAAGAGCTGCATGAACCCCTATGTTTATTGCAGCATTTGTTACAACAGCCAAATTATGGAAACAGTTCAAGGGTCCATCAGTGGCTGAATGGATGAAGAAAATGTGTTCTATGCACCCAGTGGAATATTACTTAGCCATCAAAAGAATGATATCTTGATGTTTGTGGCAACATGGATGGGCTCTGAGGGTATTATGCCAAGTGAACTAAGACACACAGAAACAAACTCCTATGACTTATATATGTGTTACATGCTCCACTTATATGTGGAATCTAAAAACGTAAATGGGGAAACAAACAGAAACCAGAAAAATAGAAACAGACTTATAAATACAGAATAAAAACTGGGAGTTACTGGGGGAGGGAAATGAGGATAGGAAAAAAATACATGGAGGGGATGAAGTGGTATAAACTTTCAGTCATAAAATAAGTAAGTCGTGGATAAGAAAAGTACAGCATAGGGAATGTAGTCAATAATATTTTAATAATATTGTATGGTGACAGATCGTGATCATACTCATTGTGGTGAGCCCTGAGTAATGTATACATTACACAGTGACTTACATTACTAGTTATTGAATCACTCTACGGTACACCTGAAGCTAATATAGCATTGTACGTCAACTACACTTCAATAATAAAAATTAAAATTAAAATAGTTCATCATTTTGATGAAGGCTAGTATGCATGCATATCGATGGTAGACTTTACCTAAAATAAATTTACCATATTTTCTAGTAAATGCAAAACTTTCACAAAGTAAAAATTAGATGCTGATGATTGCATGTGAACCATTCTTTTTTGTTTTAAATGTTTTGTTTTATTTTTTGAGGGACAAAGAGAGGCAGAGTGCAAGCAGGGTAGGGTCAGAGAGAGAGGGAGACACAGAATCCAAGGAAGGCTCCAGGCTCTGAGCTGTCAGCACAGAGCCCGACATGGGGCTCGAACCCACAAACTGCAAGATCATGACCTGAGCCAAAGTCGGACACTTAACCAACTGAGCTACCCAGGAGCCCCTGGATATGAACCCTTCTTAAGTTAGACATCAATTACAAACACAATATCGGATACCTATTGATATCCAGTAATGTGTCTGGCAAACCTGATCTCCATAATAATTATAAAATTTAGATGGGGAAATAAATACTGTTATATTGGCCATGCTTTCTTATTGTCCTTTTATATACAGTAACCAAAGGCAAATTCTACTGCTGATTCTTTATCCCAAGTTGGAGGCAAAATCTTAAAAGTCAAAGGTGGTCTCCTGGGATGGACAGGTTTAAACACTGGTGGTACTTTGGAGATGTGTGTGTGGCTGAAGGTGCATTACTTTCAGGGTCACCTATCTACACTTCTATGTTCATTAAATACTAGTGTTAAGTTATAGTCTGATCTCAAATCCCTGAAAGAAAAGCAACTTATGTATTTCATTTTCAGAAATTAAATTCAAGAAACATAAGTTGTCATAGACCAGTATCGTCTTTGGATTACGCACAAGCAAAATATTCACTGATTCTAGTATCAAAAAACATTTATTAGGGAGTAGGCTTTTCAGTGACACTGAATAAGGAAAAAAATAACCGAGTTATAGAAATACTCTAGAGTCTACCGAAAGTCAGAGGGCTAGCTAGCATTTATGTTTTCTAGCTATTTGGGGGATCATCTGAATGAAAAACAATTAGGCACATACAGCATGAGCTGGTATTCTAGGTAAACAGATGTAAAGAATTATAGATTTATAGCTTATATCTAAATATATGTAATATGCTTATATATACAAGCATCTAAGCACGTTTATTAAAACGTATAGATATCTGTACGTAATGTAGGATCTGGGAAGCATGGGCACTGTTAATAAGCAGTAGTCTGGGGCTGAGGTTGATTTTGAAGAACTTTCACCTTTTACTCTATATACTTTTTTCTTAACTTTTTAAAATTGTGTATTACTATTATAAAAATAAAGCATAACCAGCAAAACCTTTTAAAGGAAGTGCGTTTAGAAATGCCCCCACTTCTATCCCTGACATCAGGCACTGCCTTGAAGGTTTGCAGTGAGGTTGACTTCTCCTGTGAGCTCGCTCAAAACCGTGTTATAGAGGTTCTGCTGAATGGTGACAGAAGACAAATGACTGAGAGACAGGAAAGAATTTAGCCGCCTGGTTCAATAGCTCAAACTCTGGCCAGCATAGAAACAAAATGATTTTCCAGAGTCTCTTAGAAAAAACTATCCACAGAAATGACTCAAATTTATGTTGATTTTTCTTCTTTTGTTGAAGAACGATTTTGTTACTGTGCTTGTCTGTACAATGGTAGATTATGCCAGAGGCTGAAAGTAAGATTTATAAAGAAGGTTTCTGAAATTGTAACAAAATACAGAGACTCAGAGTCCTTTCCTTGATTTTCTGTTCACTTTTTAAAATGTTATTTATTTTTTTTAATTCCAGTGTAATTATTGTACAGTGTTATATTAGCTTAAGCTATACAATAGCTAATAGTGACTCAACAATCCCATACACTAATCAGTGCTCATCACAAGTGCACTCTTTAATCTCTTTACCTATTTCCCCCCACCCACCCCCACCCACCCCCACCCACCCCCACCCACCTCCCTTCTGGTAATCATCAGTTCTCTATAGTTAAGAATCTTTTCTTGGTTTGTCCCCCTCTTTTTTCCTTTTATTTTGTTTCTTAAATTCCACATATAAGTGAAACCATATGATATTTGTCCTTCTCTGTCTTATTTTGCTCAGCATTATACTCTCTAGCTCCATCCACATTGTTGCAAATGGCAAGATTTCATTATTTTTCGATGGATGGGTAATACTTCATTGTATATATATATACCATACCTTCTTTATCCATTTAGCTATTGATGTATATTTGGGTTGCTCCTATATTTTGGCTATTTATTATAAATAATGCTGCAATAAACATAGGGGTGTATGTATCTTTTTGAATTAGTGTTTTCATATTCTCTAGGTAAATACCCAGTAGTAGAATTACTGGATTGTAGGGTAGTTCTAGTTTTAATTGTTTGAGGAAACTCCATAATGTTTTCCAGGGTGGCTGCACCAGTTTGCATTCCCACCAACAGTGCAAGAGGGTTCCTTTTCCTCCACATCCTCATCCATAGTTATTTCTTGTTTTGTTTTTGTTTTTGATTTTTGTTTTTTGTTTTAGCCATTCTTACAGGTGTGGGGTGATACCTTTTTGTGGTTTTGATTTGTATTTCTCCAATGATGAGTGATGTTGAGCATCTTTTCATGTTTCTGTTGGCCATCTGTATGTCTTCTTTAGAGAAATGTCTGTTCAGCTCTTCTGCCCATTCTTTAATTGAATTGTGTGTGTGTGTGTGTGTGTGTGTGTGTGTGTGTGTGTGTTGAATTGTGTAAGTTCCTTATATATTCTGGATACTAATCTCTTACTGGATATGTCATTTGCAAGTATTTTCTTCCATTTAGTAGGTTTTCTTTTTGTTTTCCTGCTTGTTTCCTTTGCTGTGCAGAAGCTTTTTATTTTGATGTCATCCCAAGAGTTTACTTTTGCTTTTGTTTTCCTTATTCACTCTTTTCTTATTTACTCACTCTTCAGTATTTGCTTGAACACGGCTATTGGCCTGAACTGTGATACATACAAAATTAGTAAAATCGATGGCAACACAGTATCTGTTATTATTGACTTTATTCTCAGAAAATAAGTATAAATATACCATTGTTTTTGGAATAGTCACATGGTCAAGAAAAAATTACAAAAATGCGTCTTAGAACTTATATTAGATACATTTATTTCAACAAATATTTTAAAATGATTTAGTTTTAAAAATAATGTACTCCCATAATAAAAAATTCAAAAATCAGAAACAAAAGAATACAGTGAAATTCTCTTTCCCTATCCTGTAAAGCTCCTGCCTCTTTCTCTTCAGAGAAGATGACCGTGGCATCTATCCAAATTATGTATGTGCGTGTGTGTTAGCAGTGACACAGAGGAATGCATTTGTATATATGTTTATATATAGAAGCAGACAGAGAACATTTGCCAAGATAGATGTTTTGTGTGTGAACAAGGTGAAGAAGCATTTTACCTGTAGGATGAGGTGATAGATACGTATGAGTGTTTGTATGTGTATGCAGTTTCTTATGTCTTTCTTTTATTCATTTTATCAGTGACTAAATACATTGCCATTTATGTAATTTATCCCCAATTAATGGACTTTTAAGTTGACTCACATTCTGATGATAGTAACAATGCTTTGATAATGTTATAAATATATAAATACACATAAAAATATATAACATATATAAATAAAAATAAATAATGTAGACAATTCTTCAGTAGTATTATACACATATAAATATATAATATATAAGTATAAATAGATTTCCACATTTTAAATCTTGAAAGATATGTCTAAATTAGTAAAAAAATAAGTTAAACTTGCCCTTCTGAAAGAATGTGCAGTATCCTTATCAAAACTATGTTTTGAAATGTCGACTACTGCTCTTTTACATGTATTATTTTTACATTGAGATGTTTAATTCTTATGAAAATAAAAATATGTAGAAATGCCACAGTCGATAATGGGTCCAGGGCATCATACTAATTCATTTATGGAAACTCGCAAGCATACAATGTTGGCCACTATTGTATTTGCTAAACATTTTGGAGTTCTCCTCATACTGTCCTATCATCTTCGAGAGATATTTTTTATGAATTTCTTTGATTTTGGGACCTTGGATTTACTCCTCTTATCCAAGTCAGTATTTGTGTATCTAGGCTTCCTCATCAACAACATAAGAGTGATTTGTATTCTCTCTTTGCTTTACTATTAAAGAGCTGAGAATTAAATTTGAAGCCCGCCTTTAGTAAATGCAGGCCTTTAAAATGTCCATTCCCACATAACCAAATGCTGGTTTGCCTTACAATCTTTTTTTTAACCTTGAAATAGGTGAATAAATAACTATTCACAGTGGCAAATATGGTGAAAAATATATTCTTCTAAATACTTACATATTTACGTATAAACACTTCCCTATACACTTACAAATATGTATGAAACTATAGTAGCTTACTATTCAAATGTGAGAAAGTGGAAAACTTGGAAAGGGTGTTAGAAGTTAAATGAAAAGAATCACTGGATTATTGAAGATTTTATTAAGTAATGAGCTTATGTGAAAGTTTAATAATACACAACATTATATAGTAATACACATTTTTCAGTTTCCTTAATTTGAAAAAAGCACACTGAACATGTCGATTGCTGTGCTAATTTTGGCCTCAGTAAAAATTTATTTTAAATTTTCAGTTGTTTTAAGTTTGAGAAAAATCATATACTTCAATTGAGTTTAAATGATAATTTTATTAATTGAAGCAAATTAGCAAAGCATTAAGGAGGGTATACATGATTAATTAATTTTGTCTTTATGAATTAATTGGCATGACCCACATAAGGGTGATGAAATTAGGTTGGCAGCAGTAAGGTCTATAGTGGCTGAGATCAATGAAGAACACGTGGTATGTAATTTAGCACAAAAATGAAAATGTACCCCAAATACCTACAGCTGATGAAGTACCCAGAATTGCACATTGTTTTATTTATGGAAACTTTCAAGTGTCTATCGTCACATATACGTATTTAAACTCTGTTAGAACGAGTATTTGCTGTTTTAATGCTTTTAAGAGAACACAGTATTCAGATAATACAACCCTTTTAATTTCAAGAATTAGATCTTGAATAATAAAGTCTTTTTGATCCTTAAAATGACTTGTGAATGAAGGCAGCTGATTTGAATGGTTTCATTTGTAGCCAAATATTTGCAGGTGGTTTCGGGTAATCTCAATTGAGTATTAAGGCCACGGAAGTTTGCATAAGTGGTTCAATCTCCAGGAGTTCCGGGTAAATACTAAGTCCTCAATGGGATAATGTGGGTATAAAATGATAGGAAGTTACTATGCACAAAATCTCTCTGCAGGGCTCCACAAACTCCTGTCGGCTTAGGGATGGAAAGTGAGATACATGAATCAAGCTGGGACTTTCTCATTGTGTCTTCCTCGAGTAGGTGCTGCAGAACCAAATATTGGTCTATTGCTGTGTTGCACAATGTGCATTCAGCATCATGTGAATGGGTTGAGTTTAAGTATCCGCCAACTTCGCCTATATTTATTGTTTGGTGGCATGCTTCAGTAAGAAAGGGATGAGAGAGGAAAGAGTCCAGAGTCTGGAGATTTGGTCCTGTCTGAGATGCTACATCTGTGAGCATTAGGCACACAACAGATGTGTGCCTTCCCTAAGGTCTTAGAGAACTCCTCCCTAAAGAGTAAGGGTTCTTAGGCAAGATTATTTTAGGACATTCTTGAAAATCTAACTATCTGAATGTGTATGACTTTTTTTTTAATTAGCAGTATCCAAATGAAAAAACACACTCAAACTTTTTCCTGGAATGCAAGATGGCATGATAGAAAGAGGCCAACGTGGAGTCCAGACGAGCTGAGAGTGCACAGTGGCTATCCTTGATAACAAAGAACATTTGGACTAATCCTTGGCCACATTAAATGGGAGAGAAGTCATTTCACTGAGTTTCTGTAAGAATTTAAGAAAAAAATTTATGGAAAACTCTTGGAGAATTAGTTTAAGCAGGTTCAAGTGCCTCCCTGGCAGTTAGATTCTCAGGTGAGGCCCTTTGAGTTCTAAGCATATGGAATGGGCTATGGGTGGACCTCCACCATTTTACAGGTGAGCCCATTGGTCCAACAACATGGCCCATGATTGACTACCCTGCTTGTCACTGGCAGAGATGAGAGCCAAATACATACCTTCCTCTCTTGGTACCACAAACACTGAACTCAGAAGCAGCCTCAGTAATTGCATATGAAATAATACAAAGTATTGTAACAAGATATGCTATGACTCTTTCATACATTAGGTGAAAATAAGACTCCTTTGTGTAACTGTGGGTTTCAGGCTGGGAAACTGATAGAATATGGAAAAAAAATCCTAAATTCTGTTCCAAGTACCTGCAGACACCTGTAGTACATACGGGGAACAATCACAAACATATACGTAGGGCTGGGTGAAAGAAATCTTGAAAGGAAAAAGTTCATGTTATTTCTTTTTTGTGAACATGTTTCCAATTTTCTGGGTAATTTAATCATTACTAGAAAATGGGGCTCAATTTCTGCACTGTTCACCTTTAGGTTTTCCAGAAATGCCTCAAAAGTTATTTCATTTTCAAAACCAACTTAGATCTCTCTCTCCAACTAACCCCTCATTAGCCAGCTATTTGAAAGAAAGATTACTTTTCCCTATTGTCTTGTTTCAAAAATAATTCTGTAGTCTGAGATCTCGGTCAGTCATCCATTTTGGTGAGAGAACAAGGTTTTCCTTTGTTTTGTTTGATTGTGTTTGCTATTTCCAGAACAGAATGCCTACAAGAATTCTCTGGACGGAAACTAACATTATTTTTTTCCATTAACTAGGTATCCCATAGAATATCATGTTAGATGACCTTGAGGAAAAACCAGTGGACTCATGCCCTGGAGAACAATGAATGAGGGTGGCCACGGAAGACTAAATAGGGAACACGGGAGACCCATTTCCTGAACTTACTTGAGTCACGTTATGGAGCGTGTAGGCACTTAACCTCTATAATAAGGAGAGGTCGATGCCATCATCATACACTGAGCAAACAAATCTTAATGCAAGGTGGATCTTTAAAATATTCTTATTCGAGGGGCGCCTGGGTGGCTCAGTCGGTTAAGCATCTGACTTCAGCCCAGGTCATGATCTCACGTCCGTGAGTTCGAGCCCCGCATCGGGCTCTGTGCTGACAGTGCAGAGCCTGGAGCCTGTTTCAGATTCTGTGTCTCCCTCTCTCTCTGACCCTCCCCCATTCATGCTCTGTCTCTCTCTTCTCAAAAATAAATAAACGTTAAAAAAAAATTTTTTTAAATATTCTTATTCGAATAAGAGCTAATTTTCCTCTACAGCAAGATGGCACTATGCGGGGGCAACCTTAAATACCACCGACAGCAAGTTCGTGTAAAACAATGGCATCTTCAAGTCTCAACCTCTCAGTTCGTGATACTTCTATTTCTTACGGTAAAATGAAGGCTACCTTCACTTCAGTGGGACATGTTAGTTTTAGTCTGCAACCTTGGAATTATATATCTGTGACTGACCTCCACTTGATCATCTTTTTTAATAAGCTGCCGTGAAACTAACATATTCATCATCTTCTTTGTGATAGACAACGGTGGATGGTAGATGGTGATGGATGGGAACCCAAGGCTAGCAACATAGAGTTTGGTTACCATTCGAAGCATTTCCCCTCAAAGCTACCTGTGATGCCTCCTTTACCTCCCTGCTTCACAGTGTCTATCCCTGGTGAGACTCAGTTTACAGTCACATGCTGGCTGGAGTTGGGGGGGGCGGGGTCCGTCCAGGGGCAATGTGACGTTCTTCCTTTAGCTGACATAGTGTGGGGCTTCTGTTGGGCCATAGCAAAGACAGCCCTTCCTGCAGGCACCCGCCTGCCCCCCCAGCATCTGGAACCCATCACCAGAACGCTCCAGGCGTTGTCTGCTGCTAAAACCTGACTCTCCCCACAGGGAAGCGTCCTGCTCACTTTCATTGGCCACCTGTCCTGTGCAGCGAAGGGTTTTACAATTAGTTTCCAGATACCGATGTGTGCGTCTGGAGGCTCAGTGCTCTAAGCAGAGGCACACGATAGGAATGACAGGAAGTTGGGGAAGGTGGGTGGTCTGGTCAACAATTTTCCTGGAAGCCTGTGATTACGTTAGCACACTGTACAAACTCCAGACCTGCATGGTGACTACTCTGGAAAGGATGTCACACTCCTGAACCTGTACGTTTTAGTCTAATAACTGAAATCACACCTTGATACTTGATAATCCTGTATCGTAGGTGTCTCCTAGTAAGAGTCTCAAAATTAGGTGTGAGACGATTACTCGTAGACACATAGGAGAAAAAGGATGTCACTGACAAAAGGTAGATTCCCCCCAGCCAAGGTTTATTTTTCCAAAATTCAAAGTGGCCAGAGGCGCCTGGGTGGCTCAGTCTGTTAAGTGTCCGACTCTTGGTTTCGGCTCAGGTCATGATCGCATGGTTCTTGAGTTCGAGCCTGCTCGGAGTCTGCTTGGGAGTGTCTGTCTGTCTGTCCCTCTCCCTTTCTCTCTCCATCCCTGCCCCGCTCGCATGCCTGCGTGTGCACATACACTCTCTGTCTCTCTCAAAATAAATGAACTTAAAAAAAATCAAAGTGGCCAATGTATTTACACTTCAATTTACAGCCTGTATTTGAGCCCTAATATCTCTTTTTTAATACTAATCATGGATAGCTAATACTTTAAAAATCTCATTGTTCCTCCTTATTTCTAGCACCTGCTATTAGCTGGTTACCTTTGCACAGCACCCGTGTATATAACCTGGGAGGCTATCTAAATTAGACTCTCATCAACAGCAGAGGGTTCTTGAATTTCTCCCAGATAGATGAAAGGGCGAAAAAATGTAGGTGATTAGAATACATGCCTTTTTCTATAGGAAATAATTGGTGGGGAGCGCAGGAGGGCGCAAGCAGGAGAGGGGCGAGGCTGTGTGTTTGACGTTCAGCCTGAGAATCAAAGACCCAAGCTGCAGGCAGAGTGTGGTTCACTCTGTACCTTGGGAAGGGAGGTGGGTAAATGAGATTAGGAAAGTTCTTCCTTGCGGCGCTGGGCTGCTCAGCGAGGGGAAGCATCGCGATCCCAGGGTTTGTGAGTTCAAGCCCAGCACAGAGCCTGCTTGGGGTTCTGTCTCTCTCTCTTTCTCTGCCCCACCCTCTTAAAAGAATTCTTGCTTATTCTTCTACTCAGCGGCAGTGTTTGATTTGCTTTGAAGACTACTCAGTGGATGACTTCCTCCTTCCTCTGCTTTCATGTATTAAGGGCCCTTTTGCTCCTTTGGTTCTGTTTATGGGAGGTGTGGGGACACCAGCAGGGCGGGCTCTTGAGGGCTAGAGCTGAGTTCAGACAGTGGGCTTCTGCTGTCAGATCTTCACCCTTGGGGTTCCCCCCGGAGACACTTGAACTTCCCTGTCCTTGTGGCTAAAAGAACTCAAGCTGCTAACTGAGACCTGAGAGGTGAGCCCCTGTCCTTGAGCCTGCTGTCACTACGCTCCGCATGCTGTGCTGTTTTGTCACATCTCCCTTCTGCCCTCACGACTTCTGTAATATTGCCCAAGGACTTTCCCTCTGCCCATGCGCGTCCCATTTCTGTCTGGTTTTCCTTTTCCCAGGCGCAGTCACATTTTACCTTGGAAAAGAGATCTGTAAACTGTGCACATTCGAACCCCATCTATTCCTTCATGAGGGTGCCGGGAATAGTCTTTTCTGATCAAGGGATGGGAATTTTGCATCTTCACAAACCAGGGAAACATTTAGCGCTCGGATAGGTTTGGGCATAAGGAAAATGAGACACTTCCCTTCCTTTTGTAACAAAATAAAGTCAGGACAGTTGCCTTTATTAAATTTTCCTTTTGTGGTTTAAACTTGTACATGTGAACCTGCCCTTCTTCAGCTGGTCTGTGGAGGGAGCTTGCTAGTGGTGGGGGGAGGGGTGGGCGACACAGTTTTCAACAGGAGTGATTGTCCCCTTTGGCTGGACTTAACTGCCAGCGAGTTACCCTCCCAGGGTTTGCCTTCAATATCTTCCCTACTCTTTGCTCAAAGCTCGCTTCTTCTATCATTGTGTCCACAATGATTCCATGTCAACAGTCTGATCATCTGCGTGTATATGATGCTGTTCTGATGAAGGCCCAATTATTTGTTGTTCCCCAATCAGTAATCGAAGTCACTTCTTGGCTCAGTGTTTCTTCTCCCCTATGATTCCAGTTTGAAATCTCTCCTGTTCCCAGAGCTCAAAAGGCAGGCTCTAGAGAGAGACCCCTGGTTTGAATATTGGCTCTAGTCCTCACTCACTGTGTGGTCTTAGACAGCATTACTGAAGACGTCTGAGGCCGAACCCCCTCACCTGCAAAGCAATTTTGGGGATTGTACGTGAATGTGGCAAAGTCCAAACAGTGATGGGCATTTAGTAACTGCTCAGTAAGGTTGGCTGGCATCAGAGTTGAGGGGTGTGTGTGTGTGTGTGTGTGTGTGTGTTTACCTGTGTTGTAACCCACTTCTAGAAAATCCACTCAACGTGATACCCTTCCTGACATATAATGATCACTTGTTCAGGGTCAGGGAAGGGAATTCTGCAGCCAGTCCTTTGAATGCATTATTTCAGCCCTGCTGAGCTCTGGCCAAGGCAACAGCTACCAGCAAGAAACAGACTAGGTCCTTGTGAGTTTACTGTTCTCTGCTAAGCCACTCGATGAAACTGTTGTATTCAAGGTTTGTTGTTCCAAGTTTTTCAAAATAATTACTAGTCACCTTTTATTCATACAACGAATGATTTCTTTTGCTCTTTTTAATGTTTATTATTTTTGAGACAGAGACAGAAAGAGAGAGAGGGAGAGAGAAAAAGTGGCGGAGGGGCAGAGAGAGAGGGAGACAGAGGATCCCAGGTATTCAAACCAGGGGTCTCTCTCTAGAGCCTGCCTTTTGAGCTCTGGAAACAGGAGGGATTTCAAACTGGAATCATAGGGGAGAAGAAATACTGAGCCAAGAAGTGACTTCGATTACTGATTGGGGAACAACAAATAATTGGGCTCTGTGCTGACAGCAGCAAGCCTGATGTGGGACTTGAACTCATGAACCGTGAGGTCATGACGTGAGCCGAAGTCAGTAGCTCAGTCGACTAAGCCCCCCAGGCACGCTGATTTCTTTTCTGAATAGGCAGAATTTCTAGATTCTCGTCCTGTCTCTGTCTGCTATAGTTTGTGAAATTTACCAAAGCCCTGAGGGTGTTCTCACAGCTCTTCTGAGAATTCATCAGATATGTGTGGAAGTGTGTATAAATATAGATCATTTTATAGCCTTTGAAAAAATACAATGTTTATTTGAAATTATTTCCCTTTACACAATCGTTACATAAGATTTATTTTTTTACATGAGGGTTTAAATTTTTTAACTTTATTTTTTTGAGAAAGAGAGTGTATTAGTATGCACAGCCATGAGTGGGGGAGGGGCAGAGAGAGAGAGAGAGAGAGAGAGAGAGAGAGAGAGTCCCAAGCATGTTCCTTGCTGTCAGTGCAGAGCCCGATGCGGGGCTGGAACACACAAACCCTGAGATCATGACCTGAGCTGAAATCAAGAGTCAGATGTTTAACCGACAGAGCCCCCCAGGCACCCCTCAGATATTTAAAAAGTATATAAAAAGTGCATATAAATATCATCAATTCCACCACAGAAATGGCAAATGTAATCTGCCTAGTGCCTCATTTGGTCTGTGTACTTCATGAACTCCAGAAGCATGTGCTGTATTTCTCATACGCACCAGACCCATTAAAAAACCTCGGTTTTCCAGATTGTTAGAAGGGGTTCTTCAATTCCGTGTCAGGATGCCCAGATTCTTCTCTTTCTCTCTTCTTTTCCTCCATTCAGGTGGCTTCTGATTGTTGTCTAGGCAGCCACTCTACCCGTTTACAGCAGAAGGGTCAGAGAATGTCCTGGGATGGGGCTGTTGTAGAGTCAGGAGTTCCAAAGCCTCTCACTCTTTTTTCTCTCTCCCCCCTCCTGCCCTGGATCTTTTATATCATTTGTGCTTCATTTTCTCTCCCTCTCTCTGTCTCCCTCCCTCCCTCCCTCCCTTCCTTCCCTCCTTCCCTCCCTTTGTGTGTGTGTATGCACGTGTAATTTTAAATGCAGTGGATTCCACCTAACTACTGGGTTTGAATTTCAGTTTTACGGAAGTTAGGTTCACAATCAAGAACGAAATCTCAGTTTCAAATTATTCTGGGTCAGATATCACAGTAAAATAAGTACATGTACACGTCTTTTATCAGGTCCTTGAGTGATTTTCCTAATATCATTGAGACTCTAATAAACTCTAGATGATTGCCTAATCCCGTCACCTGCCAACCAGGGATTCAAAGGGGGCCTTGGCTGATCTTTCACGGTCAGGCTGTGTGTTAGATGAGCATTGAATACAGTACTCCTCAGATGAGAAAATAAAGCAGGGACCTTGTGAGTGTTCTAGTAGCACAGGGCTTATCTAACACCCTAACATGGAACCGTGGTGTATCTGGTTTAAACAGATGGAAAAGATCTTGCTGGAAAAATCCTCCTAAAGGATTTTGCACTAGAAAGACAATTTATGGATCTTATCACTCAGTGGAGATGGTGTCAATGGCACAGAAGGCTCCAGAGTCGAGGAGAACACTGGAGTAAAGTACTTACAATCATATTTACGAGTAGGAAAATGCCGTTACTATTTTAATGTTATTTATAAATGATGCCGTTTCTACTGTCACAATAAAGTCACGTCGAGAGGATGGTCTTTCATGCTTGGGGGCAAAATCTGCTTAGATTTTTGTTTCCAGTGTATTACAGACACCGCAATTATGAAATAACTTTCTCAAAATAACTTGATGCAGCGATAGAAAAAGAGGATCAGTGGAATTAATTCTTGGCAAATTTGTTTAGAATGCAACTTGGGAAAAATTTATTTTTTCTTCCAGAGGCAATTTTATTACTGTAGCGCTTGAGAGCGAGTGAGCTCCCTCAGGGGCAAATATTTAATAGCGCGATAAGGTGTACCGAGTGTCCTAAGTCACCATGACCACATGAGGGTCCGCTCAGGGTCCTGGGAAGAAGTAACCCACTAAACACACTAAGTGACTGGGATATGAGCCGTTGAGCGGTACATGTGGAGCTCAAAGCTTTATTATTATTATTTATTATGGCATAAATCTCTTAGGAAGGCAAGCTGTAAGTTAAAAAAAAAAAAGATGCAGTGGTTTAATTGCTATATTTATAAAGGATTAGGCACCAAAACAAGAAATGTGATTTTAGAACGTTTTTCCTCCAAAGCACTGAACACCGGGTGAGAGACCTGTACCTAACTCCTGGGAAAAATGTGGCATCTGACTCACAAAATTAGCTCTGCCACAGCATTGGCAGACCAGAGTGGGACACACTGGATAGAGCTGCACAGAGGCTTGTTTTCTGGAACTAGAGCAATCGGTATAATTAAAAGAATTTCCATGGTTTTGTTTCATTCCCTTACTTGTTTAGTCCCTCTCTGAGGGGAGAGGGTCATGAGGATATTTTAACAAGTGGGCTGCAGTCCCCTCCTGGGGGCTCCTGGGGTGGCCGTGGACCACAGTGAGCATGTGCCTGCCTTCCGGGGCTTCCTTTCCTTCTGATCCTAGGGAGCCCGGCCCTAGGGGACCCAGTGCCAAGGTCCCCCATTCCTTTCTCATGTCTAGCCTACACTTGGTCTCTTCCAATGCCCACCCAGTCCTCTGCGATGAAGGGAGTCTTACTGTTTTTCAACTCTCTGACCCAACTTGGATTCTATAAATCAAATTACAGTAATTTCTTTATGTTTTGTAGTCGCTTGAAAGAATAGGCAAAAAGTCAAACTCGTCCACTGTTTATAAAACAGTTTGAAGCCAGGGAGTTTGGTGTTCCCTCATTCATGAGAACTATACTTTGTATATGTACATGCATATGCGTGCACGCGTACATC
The DNA here is from genome assembly GCF_046562875.1 of Panthera onca. NCBI lineage: Eukaryota > Metazoa > Chordata > Mammalia > Carnivora > Felidae > Panthera > Panthera onca. The sequence goes on from NC_138342.1 coordinate 200,871,325, forward strand.
TATAGGTACACGCGCACAGAGCTTTTGAAAAGCAACGAAGCCAAAATTATCAGGATAAATTAGACAGAATATTCTCATTATCAAGAAGGCTGCTAGAAATACCATGACATTTTCAAAATGTAATCAAATACATTAAGGTAAGAGAGATGTGATCCTTTTAGAGAGCACAATCTGTCTCCCGCACATAACTTCGGATAAGAAAGTTGAATATGACTTATGTCATCAACTGTGTGTGTGTGTGTGTATGTGTGTGTGTGTGTGTGTGTGTACGCTTTTCAATTCTTGTTTTTAAGAGCTCTGTAAATTATATACATGTCAGTCTTCATAGATGTGAAAAAAAATCACTGAATTTTCTGGAGTATGTATGTTGTTTAAAGCAACTTGAATATGGGCACTTTATCAAATAAATTATGAGGGGTGCCTGGGTGGCTCAGTCAGTTGAGCGTCCAGCTTCAGCTCGGGTCATGATCTCACGGTGTGAGTTCGAGCCCCGTGTCGGGCTCTGTGCTGACACCTTGGAGCCTGGAGCCTATTTCGTATTCTGTCTCTCTCTCTCTCTACCCTGGAGCCTATTTCGTATTCTGTCTGTCTGTCTCTCTCTTTCTCTCTCTCTCTCTCTCTCTCTCTATCTCTCTGTCTGCTCCTGCCCTGCTCGTGCTCTGTCTCTCTCTCACAAATAAATAAACATTAAAAAAATTATATCAAATAAATTATGAGGACCCTTTCTAGCTTATTACAGCAAAAGTACACTATTGCATAGGTATATGTCCCTTCATTCTTAGATATGTAGAAATGAATACATATCTCTGCTAGACATATGATTCTTTTTTCCTGAAGTCAGTGTGGAAAATTATTTCAAAATGGCACCAGTAAATCACTTAGGTATTCCTTCTGTGCTATCACTTAACAGGCAGATAACAAGCTACCTAGAATGGCTTAATTCCCAGTAAGCACTAGACGACAGGAGATCTCTTGACTCATTGGACGAGAGGTAGTTGTCTTACTACAAGATGCCCCGATCTTCCTTTGTTAAAGTGGATTGCTCTCCTGGTTCTGTTGTATTACTTGTCGTTAAGTGAGCGGAGAGCAGGAGAGCATGAAATCTTTTCTTAGGCTCTTGTAAAGGCAGGATTTTACAAAATGTTTTGCCTCTAGACTCTCGGTCTGCTGATAATCACAACTTAGCATTGTTAGAAACTCAGTGTCAGGCTAGGATAAAGTAATAAAACCAGATGACTAAATCGCTTTCTTGTTCCTGAATCAAACCCAGTGCAAATAGATGTGACGAGAACGCGTCAAGGGAGACGAGCAGCCCCGACTGCTCACACCGTGTCTGCACTTGGGCTTGTCTAGTAAAAACAAGACTTGGAGCTTGAATTTCTTGATGACCGTGACAGTGAACAATACGACCAAGTAAAGTACGGTAAAAAGAAAATACAGTAGCTTCTTCAAATATCTTTACACCTGGGCCCATCTACTGACATTCCACAGAGGCCAAAACATTTTGAAAATCTTAAAGAAAGTAAAAGTATTTCACTCAGTCTTTGACCAAGAAGGGTTCAATAAACCGATGGCCCCTGAGTTTAAAACCCAATACCATTTTTTTAGCAACCCAGAATTACATAAAGGCTTGAAGGTGTA